>NW_020455754.1:8001475-8180327 GCF_003342845.1 Nothoprocta perdicaria
CCGCCGCCCTCGCCGGGGCGGGGCCGCGGGCGCCGCTGCCGAGCCCTCACTGTTCTTTGTGTCTCCCCTCGCCCCGTGCAGGACTTCCCCATCCTGTGCCAGACATGCCTGGGAGAGAACCCCTACATCCGCATGGTAGGTGTGTGCGGAGCGCGGCGCCGGGCCCGCATTGAGCCCCGCGCTAGTTAATCCTGCGCCGCGAGGCCCATCCCCGGTTTAAGACGCCGGTTTAAGACGCCGTCGGTCAGTAACGCGCAGGGAATAAGGCAGCGTTGTCCAACATCCAAGCGCGGGATGTGCTGGAGAGCAAAGCCTTGGTGAGCTTAAACCGCGCGGGGATGAGCGAGGTGCTGAAACGTTAAATACGTTCATGCAGCTTCTGGAGCAGGCAGGACACGCATCTGTAAAATCTGCTTTAAATCTGTCTTATGAGAGTCACTTTGTGGTAATTCTAGTTCTTTATCTTTCACTGTTGCCTCTTCACGAGAGGATGGATCCATCCATTTTATATCATCTTAGTCCTGGATCAGGTGGCTTCCCTCCTTCCCGTATACCAAGGTTACTGAAAACCCTTTGTGAACTGTGATGTGGACTGCCAGGATGAGGATGGGTTATTCTCCAGAAACGTCTCTTTTTTTCATGCAGCTATTGTCTGTTAGGAGCAGCAATTAATATTTAATTCTATATTCCGTATACGGAGTTGATCTGCTAACGGTGTGTTTCAATCCTTCAGAGTTTCCGTAATCCAAAACAAAAAGGGATTGAGAAAGGGTTTTTTGGGGAGGGTGGGTTGGGGAGTTATTTTGTTTTTTGTTTTGCTTGCGGTTTTTGTTGTTGTTTTTCCACTCACATTAAGGACTATCCTGGTTGAGGCCAGACTGCAGGGATGGATGGGTCTAAATGCAAAATAAGAGGGGGGAAAAAAACTACTGTGCTGTTATATGTGAATATAATTATTTTGGTAACATGCTAAATTGGGGAAAAAGTATCTTAAGCAAATGAGTATCTTTTACTGTTTCTGATTGCATTTCAGACCAAAGAGAAATATGGAAAAGAATGCAAGGTACGTGCATTGTCTTTTGAAGAACTGACATCTAAACTGCCATACATCTATGAGCTGTACATATTACTATTAAAAAAAAAATAGGAAAAAACGTGAGCTTCAAAAAAAACGCTTATATTGCTTAACAGATTCATATGTTTATATGTGTAACTGTGTAAGTTTTTGCATCAAACTACCATGTGCTTTGTTAGAGAAAGATCAATTAGCCTGACAAGATTAAAGTTTTGAAGACTTGTGTTGTTATGGTTTGGCACCAGCATTTTTCAGACTTACGTTTTGATCATATTGATTTTGCCACATCCAAAGATATCTGTGCATATCAAATGATCTCATGGCTTCTGTTCATATAGTTGGACTTCATTTCTCTGTGAATAAGTTATTCCCATTCTTTTGGAAATACAAAATAGAAAACTTTATATTGTTTTTCCTTTACCATTTGTCATCTGAGTTAGGAAGGAGGTATGTGCTGAAATCTTGCACTACTTCCTCAGATTGCACCTATAGTGTGAGTGGATACATTTTTGCAACAAATGTCATACATGACAGTATTTCTTTCTTTTTTTGTATCAAAAATTGTGCCCCCTTTCCCTGGCCTCGCTGCTGCGCCAGTGGGTGAGCAATTTGGAAACAATTCACCTCCTGTAGCTCTGTGGTGATATCTCCTGGAGGGAAGAAGAATGTGTTTTCCTTTGTGTAGCTTAGCTTTCCTCATTGAGATATTGTACCTGATCAAAAAAGGCCTTTCCCAAACTTTCCCCTGTCAAAATAAGGCACTAAAGTGAATCAAATCCTTCAAGAGCTCATAAGTTTGTTTGTCTGGACCTTTGGGTTAAGATGGTGAAGACAGACTCATGGTTGAAAGAGACTTGATGTGTTTGGATGTTCTCTGTGAGAAGATGAATGGTGATTTCGTTGCTCTGTGATGATGACACGAGTCTCCTTCCTGCCTTTCAGATTTGTGCCAGGCCTTTCACGGTGTTTCGCTGGTGCCCTGGTGTCCGTATGCGCTTTAAGAAGACAGAAGTATGTCAGACATGCAGCAAGCTCAAGAATGTCTGTCAGACCTGTCTGCTTGACCTGGAATATGGTGTGTACTAAAAAAAAGAAAAAGGGAACTGAGATAAGAGGCAGATCTACTTGCTTGTGTCCTTAAACGTATTCTTATAACTGCCATGGTTGTCTTGGCTGTTGATGGTCTTTGAGGAGACCAAATCTCAGTGCTCGCATCTCTTCTGGGGTTCAGGGACGTGGTTGGTGCACGGTGCACCTGGCTAGTGCAGCTTCTAATAACTATTTTCACACTTGCAGCTTGTGATTAATATGGATTTGCTTTTTAACTTAATTTTAGGTTTGCCGATTCAAGTCCGGGATGCAGGACTCTCCCTTAAGGATGAAATGCCTAAATCTGACGTCAATAAAGAGTACTACACCCAGAACATGGAAAGAGAGGTAATGAAGTCCATTTCTAATCGTGCTGTGGTTGTGTGTAGAGGTGAGAGGGGCCGAAATTCACTTGTTCTGAAATGACCCAGGTCATCTTAAAATCTCTCCCTACCCTTAGTTCTGTGCATTAGTTTTTTATAGTGGTCTACGTCTAATTCCCTGTTTTCTAACTTTTCCTTAGATAGCCAACTCTGATGGCACCAGACCAGTTGGTGCACTAGGCAAAGCTACTTCCACAAGCGACATGCTGCTAAAGCTGGCCCGGACCACCCCTTACTATAAACGGAATCGCCCCCATATCTGTTCCTTCTGGGTGAAAGGAGAATGCAAGAGAGGGGAGGAGTGTCCCTACAGGTATGGATACAGCTTGGACAGTGACCTGCTCTTCACGGCCAGATACGGGGTGTTCAGGGTCTGAAGAACGGGAGGTGTCAGTGAAACTTGCTGTAAGTTGGTGTCTAGCGCCAGAGATGAGTCCTTGTGGTGGCAAGTTCACTCGTTAAGGGTTTGCAGTGCAGTCCTGTGGTGCTCGAGTGAGGCAGTGAATGCAGCTCTTCTCTTGGGTACTTCATTTCTTCCCTTGTGGTGTCAGCCTCAAGCAGAGATCTTTGTGTCTGAACAAGAGGCCGATTGAAACCCAGAGCTGCTGTTTTGTAGTGTTGAATGTTGAGCTCTCAGGAGTGCTGTTCACTTGGAGCGCAAAGCAATAATATACTATGATATGAGGATAGCTGCATTTATATTTTTGGGTTTCTTTGTTCCATTTTAGTATATTTGCGTGAATAGCTTTAAGGGTGTGAGCAATGTTTAGAAGGGAAGGTAGCGGCCATGTTAATCTGATGCAACTGTCATTGTTATGAAATACTGCATTTACTGAACCTTAGACACGAGAAGCCTACAGATCCAGATGATCCTCTGGCGGATCAGAACATCAAAGATCGTTACTATGGCATTAATGACCCCGTGGCTGATAAACTTCTGAAGCGAGCGTCAACCATGCCTCGTCTGGACCCCCCTGACGACAAGACTATTACTACCCTGTATGTTGGAGGCCTTGGAGATACTATCTCTGAAGCAGATCTCAGGTGTGTTGGTGCATTTGTGTTGCTCTCATTTCTTAATGTGATCCTTCATTATGGAACCTTAGGGGCATTCTCTGTCAGAATTGCCCCCGCAACATGGAGGGTTCATCTGTTGTCATGCCTGAAAGATATTTTCTCTTGCAAGAAAATAAAAATCCCATTGGAACTGGTGGGTGGGTGAGTGCAGAGGAGTTTTAGCTTCTTGGAGGACAGATAAACAAGGACATTATGTGATTTGATTAAAATTTCTCTCAAAGATGAATCATGCTGTGACTCTTGAGGATACCTCATTATGCTTTTTACAGAAAGATCCCATAGCTCTTCCCTACTTAGCCTCTGGGAGAAGCTATATTATTTTTTACTGCTCTGTAATTACAGAGCGAGGGACATTATTCTAATGGCTAGTCTGAACCGGTGATAGAGAGAAGAAAGGATGTGAGTGTGTTTGACCATATAAGAGCCTGCTCTGCTGGCCACTTGGTAAGAGCAGTGGGTCTCTTAATACACATTTTATACATATTTTTAATACACATTTTTTTCTGTACAGAAATCACTTCTACCAGTTTGGGGAGATCCGGACAGTAACTGTAGTCCAGAGGCAGCAGTGTGCTTTCATCCAGTTTGCCACCCGGCAGGCTGCAGAAGTGGCTGCTGAGAAATCCTTCAACAAACTCATTGTCAACGGTCGCAGGCTCAATGTCAAGTGGGGCCGGTGAGTGTGCCATGGCCAGAGGCATCGTCTCTTCTTCATGTGTCTGGTGGATACTGCCCTCTGGAGACTTGATTCTTAAAAGTGCAGAGGGACTCAAATCCAGCTGTGGTTCTTCAGTACCTTTATACAGTCTTGATGGGTTTAGGCAGATCCTGAGTTGATGAATAGCAGGGGTCCTCTTAAAATGTTCTTCTTTCAACAGTGGGATTTGGATTGGAGTGTAATTTGTTGGGGGGTTTCTGGTTGGGTCACTGTAGGTTGAGTTCTCACCTGGCTCCCGTGAGCACTGGTAGCTCGGTCTGTACTGGCTGTTGCTGCCAGTCTGTGAATTTTTATCTTAGGTCTGAAGCAATGGATCTAGATTAGATGATGTGGAATTGTTGTGGTGTTAATATCTGCTCGTTCTACTTTTTGTTTCCTTTTTCCTCTCAAACTTTTCTCTGGCTTTTAGGTCCCAGGCAGCAAGAGGAAAAGAAAAGGACAAGGAAGGAACTACAGAGTCTGGGATAAAGCTGGAGCCGGTTCCAGGGCTCCCTGGAGGTAAGGAGCACATTTTGATTTCTGAAACACTTAATGCTGACCTGCCACCCTGAGACACTGAAGTTGCACTCTGCTGTTCTGGTCATGGAGGTTTGGGACAGCAGAGGCACTTGTGAGGCCAGAGCAATTATTGACAGCGTGTTTCGAGCAGACCCTGCTGGGATTAGAGGAGAGCTTTGCCTAAAAGCAAGTTCTGGGTGGAAAGAGGCCTCGTTGTGTCACAGGTGAAAAGCTATGCTAAATTAAAATAATTTAGGTTAGAGAAAGTGGCAGCTCACACTGTGCAACACCTAGCTAATGTATTCCTGATTCCCTGAGTGTTGTCTCTGGAAAAAGTGAGGCTGGCTCCTTGTGGAGAAAATGCTGCCTGTTCTGGAGCTTCAGCACAGTCCTGCTTCTCAGTGCTGTTCAGATGTGCTCAGGTAGAGACAGTCTGCCCCTGGGGGAGAGCAGGCTCTGCCCCGCTCTGCAGGCAGGTACCTCTGCACGGCTCGAGTAGGAGATTTCCATAACTGCGGTGTGTTCTGCTGCAGCTCTCCCGCCGCCTCCAGCTGCCGAGGAAGAGGCTTCTGCAAATTACTTCAACCTACCTCCGAGCGGCCCTCCGGCCGTGGTTAACATCGCCCTGCCGCCGCCTCCTGGCATTGCTCCACCACCACCTCCAGGTACCTGTTTTTCCTATTTCGGTGGGAATATCTAACTTGGTGTGCAGATACAGAGGGCTGGAAAGGTAAATGCTCCTTGCTCGCCTGGGCTGTAACTTATGCACGCCCTGTGCTGATGTTCCTCACTCCTGATTATGCAATCTAAGCCGATGATACCAAGTGGGCTGTCAGCACAACTTGATAAAACTGAGTTGGGGGCGGGTATATGTTCACTTGCAAACTTGTGGGTGAGTCGGAGGTTCCTGGTACTGGTGCTGAGACCTTCTCGGTGCTTTTGTGTAAATGCTGCAGTGACCAGGACTTTGAAGGTGAGTCTGCAAGTAGTTGGTCGTAAGCCCATGTTCAACTATGTGAGTGTATCTCTCTGGACACCACCTTTCTGTGGGACTTAAGGAAACAGTGGGTATATCTGACCATTGGGAATGCATTTGATTTGCTTCAGAGTTGAGAAGAAAGCACTGAAATTGTGATTATAGACCACTGCGTTGGGGTCCTCCCACCAGGTTATAGTTGTGAGCAAATGTATATGTTGGGTTAAGTTACACTGGAAGGAGAGGAGGAGAATTTGGAGATTTGAAAATCAACTCAAATCAACTCATCAACTCAAAAATCTGGGTGGAATAGACCCTCTTTCTGAGGTGGCTGCTAGGAGCTTTGTGTAGGTGTCTCAGAAGAGTGATAACAGATCTGCAGTGCCTGCTCTGCGGCTCTGTCTGAACCCGGCTTCTCCGTTTTGTGTCTGCAGGTTTTGGACCACACATGTTCCATGCCATGGGCCCCCCCCCACCCTTCATGAGAGCACCGGGCCCCATCCACTACCCCTCTCAAGACCCGCAGAGGATGGGTGCCCACGCGGGGAAGCACAGCAGCCCCTAGCACATCTTGCCACTGCCACCCTTTGAGTAAATGTTCTTTTCTAGTTTCCATAGTAGCGCCATACGTTGAGCTGTGGGCGAAGCCTCCTTCCCTGCTTGCAGACCCTGGGCGAGCTGAGCTCTGCGTTGCCGCTGGCTGATCGGATCATTGGTGTGTCCCGAATCTTTCACGTAGTGTTGGGAGGGTGGGGGGTAGGGCGGGGGGCAGGCGGAAGGGCTCTCGAGCAGGTCGTGGATCAGTTGTGCTAGGATGACAGCGTTGTCAGTGTATCCCATTTTGCACATTTTTGAAATAAACATCTGGAAAAAGAAAAGCAACCCCTCTTCTAGCCATTGATATACTCAGGCTGAGCCCCGTGGAATAGATAAACATAATAAGAGACTGTTCTCTCTGTTTAGTAACTAGTGACTTACTATTCTAATGAAATACTACATCTTGTAACCTTAGACTAGAGAGAGAGAGGTGAAAAATGAGCAGATCAGACATGCCAAATCCATGGCTTTGCCTTACTATTACTCTAGAATTTGACTCCTGCTTTTTGCTGACCTTTTTTTGCTGAAAGAAACATTTTGGTGCTTCACTTCTAACCCTGCATTTCCTGGGCAAGGTATTAGGTCATGCAAATAGTGCTCTGCTAGTGATGGTGCAACCTGGAGGGACAGGTTAACAGCCACTAATTTTAACCTTATGAAGGGCCTCCCTCCACAGCCCGCAGAGAAGGGGGTTGTGTTGCTCACAGCTGCAGGGGCAGACCAGAGGAGCTGCAAGTTTGTCCAGTTTGTATTTGGAGGTTGATTAGGGCTTTCAGGGCCTTTGGATGGAGTCCCCTCTTAAGAGATCTGACGTTCTGGGGGGCTTTGGGTACGTGTGAAGCTCTTCTTTCTCTGGCTTTGGCTGTAGTGTTTGCTCAGGAGCACCTGTGTCCTGCATGGAGCCTGCATAGAGTCTGCAGTTGAGTGGGGTGTTTGGGCGGGAGGATTTTAAGATTATCTATGTCTTCTGCTTTCATGTAACTGATCTGTGGATATCTCTCTGTAAAGCAAAACATGACGGGACCTGTTCTGAATCATCATTTACTTGTTTTTTTTTTTTTTTTTTTTAAACATTAAAACGTGTGAAATTTTGAATGCTGTGCTTAGTCCCTGCTCCCTGAAGCAGGGTGTCAGAGTGTGTCTGGTTGCTGACCCCGTGTCAGAGCAAGGGGGCCGCAGCCACAGGTCTGGATCACTGCGCTGAAGAGCACGATGCTGCTGGGTCCCTCTGGAGCTGCCACCAAGGGCTGGTTGGTGCCTCCAGCCCACACGGCCATCACACTAGGTTCTTGCCAGCTCCCACTTCCAAACAGCGGTGCATAGCATTCAGAGGTGAAATAATTTGCTGTGTTTTACATGCTTGAGCTTTGCAGGGAAAGGGAAAAAGAACAGTTCTAGCCTAGCAGAATCTATTCACACTGAGATGTTGGGTGACTTCTCCAGAATTTATGGTGAAAGTCTGTCTCTCTTCACTGCACTCTTCAAGGAGAAACTTATTTCATACATACTGCAGCTGCACTGGGTTGGTTGAATTGTATCATGGCTGATAAACTTGGCTGAAAATCTGTTTTGATGTTTGTGATACTCATCTGACTGGGATACTAAAAAGCAATAACGAGAGCAATGACCAATCCACTCAGCTCATGACGAGTGTTTTTTGTCCCTTAGGCTGTGCGCTGCTCTTCAGCATTAGAATAGGATTCTATTGTTGTATTTTCGACTAAACAAAGAGGCAGTTTCTCCTCCCTCCTTATCAGATAGTCTTTGTGTGAGATCAAGAAGAGAAACAAGTGTCTGTGTGGGTGTAAATGATGCTTCTTGCGCTGCCCTCATCCAAACATGGCCCACAGGGTGCGGAAGGGATCAAAGTAGGGACACACAAAGGGAAGCTGAAAAATCCATGCAGTCAGACAAAAATAGTGTTACTTTGACTTCCACTTCACCCCTCTGCAAACCATTCCCAGCCATTTAAACTGAACAAATCCTGAAATTAGACTGAATGGCACCCCCTGTGACAGAGGCATCTCTGAACTACATCGGCATGGGTTCCTCATTCCTCAGCTTTGTGCCAACCTGATCTGCTAAGAAGCTTAAGGCACTTCCAGGCTCTCTTGGATGTGGGAGATGGCCCCTTCTGCAAGGATCCAGATCAGCACCTCTCCCCAGCTACATGTGTAGCCCCACACTTAGAAAGAGCTGCAAAAGCAGCTGGATAAGCACTTGGGATGATGCCTTCTTCCTGCAATATACCAGGCAGCTCACGGATCATCTGGCACTGCACACCACGCTGGTGGACAGGAGCCTTGAGGTGAGTTTGTTTCTATGCTGTAAATGTGCCTAATTGCACCACTATTTTTTGTACAGTGGTAGCAGTAGGAGTCACAGCTCTGATGAGCATGGTCAGTAAAAGTCCTGTCCCTTTGGCACCTTGGAGACCAGAGAGGAAACAAGGAGGACGAGGAATGTGAATTGAGTCGCCAGAAGGTACAAAATTCCCAAATAATAATTCTCTGGCCCATCTGGTATCACACAGCATTGCACACAAAATCTGTTCAGGACTATGGGTCTTAAACTTGCATTTACTATGGAAGATTAATTCTGTTTCACTTAGAGCAATAATGAAATAAGGATGATGGAAGCAAAATTGGAACTCGGGCAGAATAAAATAAGCAAATAAGCAGCAAGAAGGGACTCTTGAAAATGTAACAGAAGAGAAAAAGGAGTCAAATACCAAGAAAGAAACAGCTGGTATTTTGGGAATGTTTGGTAGTGTTTTGGTTCTTCTACACAAACTCAAAAAAAAAGTTACTTTCTAATGGAGTGAATCTTGGAAAAAGAAATCTGCTAAAAATAGAAATGAGGTTTAGAGCAGCTCTGTCAACATCAACACTATCTGTACACAGTGGTAAATTCTAGGTTAACTATTTTAATAGGGAAAAAATACTCTGCACACAGATAGAAGTGATGTGGTAATTGGTGTCATCTACCTTTCAGAGATGCCTTGTTAGTTATTTCTCGTTTTGTGTTTGTACATTCGATTTTTCCTTCCCAAGCGCCGTATTTTGCATTTGCCCTCACTGAGTTTCAGCTTACAGATTTCATCTCATTATCAGGATCAATTTAATTTCTGCGCCTGTCCTCTGTACTGTTCGCAGTCCCTCTCGGTTTATAAAATCGTATTATCTTTTTTATCATAGAAATCAGTCATTAATGGACCTAGTGGACAAAAACAGGTTCTGATGTCCCAGTAGAAATCGATTCTTTGGGAAGTGTTTTTCTACTGCTTATGCATCCGAGTTAGGAGGATTTTGTTCTTATTTTGCTCATTTGTCCCTCATCTGCTCGTGAGACTGTCATGTGATACTGAACCTTTTTCCAGTCAGGACATATCACATTTCTCCCTGTTATTCTGTCAGAGGAGGAAATTAGATTGATTTGGTGCCATTTGTTCCGCAGGAAGCCATGCCAGCTCCTTCTTGCCATTTTATTATTATCTAGGTGCTTATATTGATTATTTGATCATTTGTTCCAGTATCTTTCCAAGAAACAGAGTTAGGTGGGTTGGTGGATAACTCCTCTTGAAAGCCAGTGTGTGTCTTGCTGGGCTCCTGTCCTTGGGACCTGCCACCGTCGCTTCTCACCGATGGTCACCAGTGCTTGGCTCAGCCCCAGGGTGCTGGAAATGCCCTTGGCCTGTCCCCAGGGTGCTCTGGGATGGATCCTGTGAACACCTCCGGGATGTTGACTTGTTCCTCACCTGCACGAGGGGCATTTTGCCAGGGGTGGCAGTGCTGCCTCTTGAAGGCCTCCCATGGCACCGGTCCCCGATGGTCCCGCTGGACCAGGGAGACATCTGGGCATGTGACTTCCCCATGACCATGATCGTTAGCATTGGCTGGGCAAGTGGGGAAGGGCAGGTGTGAGCTTGAAGTTCCCAAGTAATTTATAGCATTTATTAATTATTAACTCTCAGCCCATCAGGAATACAGTGGCAAGGTCTGGGAATAAGAGTTGACAATATTAGATCATGCTCCTACCTTTCACAACAATTCAGCTTTTTATGAATTTTCCATCCAGGAAGAGATTTTATGCGGGTGGAATTATTTGAGGAACTGTAAAAAATACCATAAAAATCCAAATTATATTCAACGCGGCAGAGAGATTTTATGAGAATTTCTAAAAAGCGTTACCTGGAAGCAGAGCATAGTTAGCAAAATCCAGTTTGCTTTTAATTTAACTGCTCCAAAGTGATTGGATGACTTTTTGTCAATGCTAAAATCACCCAAAGCAATTACTGGGTATTACAGACATCTCATTAAGCCTCAGACCACTAGGGTGAGCCAGATTATAGGCAATGCCAACTGCTGAGTAGCATGGAATGGAGAGGACATTTCAGCTGGCGAGGTTCACAGCAGGCAAGTTGAAATGTGTGGTTAGAGCTCCTGCCCATCGGTACTGGACTAATGTTGTCCACCTTTTCCCTGCCGTATCTCCTCCAAAACTCAGCTCTAGGCAGCTGAAAGAGCCTGAAAAGCTTTGGAAATTCGTCCCTTTAGTGCATGCTGACAGGTATCTGCAGCACCCACTGCTTGTCTTGGGGCCTCAAAGCTCTCGCAGCTAAAGCCGTGTCACACATGCAGAAAATAACCGCTTTTTATTTTTCTTTATTTAGCTTTTAAGTGGTTTTAACACAGCTCTTAAGCCAAAGTAATCTTACTGCCATGTCACCCTGGGGTAGGTATGAAGCCCTGTGCTAGGGAGGGAAATGTGAGAAGCAAATGAAGAAAACTGCAGTTGAGATTCACACTCGCTGCCAAAGGGCATGTCTGTGCTGCTGGTCTGGAGGACTTGATTTGCCGGTGTCTGAGCCACACAGCTGTAAGCCAGCTCCAATTTGGGAATCACATTAGGCTGACGCTGAGCCAGAACTTCTATCACCTGCTTTTTGGCCAGTGTGACCCCTAATAAAGAATCGGCGCTGTCTGCTTGCTGCATAAACTGGACCACATTAAATTCAGAAAGCAAATGGAGAAACTTGGCGGAAGTGAAAAATCAAGGCAGGGATGCTTAAAAGCAAAACCTGTGTAAGCAGCACTGTAGCCCTGATGGTCTCGGGATACAAGTGAGACAAGGTTGGCAGAGAAAAGTAATGACTTCTATTAGATTGACTGCTATTGCCAGGAAAATAGAGACAGAGGAGCTCTCAGATGTGCAGTGTGGTCTTAGTCTAGAACAGAAAGAGCAGCCAGCGCTAAGCACAGGTTGAGCTCTCTTGCTCTGAGCTTAATCTCATCAGCTGAGTAACTGCAGAGAAAGGGTGAGTGGTGCCCAGGGAAGTGGAAGGATCAGCCAGAGACAGAGGAGCAATAAGTAACTGTCCGAGGAAGATGGAGCTGGAGCCGAGGGGTGGGAACGATTATGGCCTGCCTTAAAATGCTCTGCAGAGCCTGTGATTTTTAATACATAGGAGCATTAAAACATTAATTCCCAGCCTTATCTTTTGAAGGTGTCTCGCTGCTGGCCCTAGGAAACTGAGGAAAGGTTGAAATTGGGATAGCTGTTTTGAGAGCAATGTTTCTCCAGCTTTCATGGCGTAGTTCTTTGGCCTTTATCAATTGCCTGCGAAAATTCATTTTGGTGTGTAGGGGCTGTGTGGTGTCACTGGGCAAAATAAAAATAAAGTTTAAGAAGAAACTTCCTGAAATAGCTTTCCAAAAGCCTGCCAAGTGCCTGGGTATAGAATTACTGGGTAAACAAGCAGGTCTCCTCAGGCAGCTTTGCAGCATTAAGGTTAAACGGTCACGTAATTCTCCCTCTTCATGTTCTTCCAAAGCTGCAGCTTCCTCTCACTTATTCCCTGCATTCATTGCTGCCAGTCACTGAATAGCTCTGCAGGGGGGTTTGTTGCTCTGAGCAAACTGCAAAAATAAAATGTGGTGTCTTATCTCTGAGCAGGCAGGACCACAGCGAGGCAGGTAGGCCCGTGGATATTTCTTGGATATCCAGGATCCATAATCTCCTTGTTACAGGATTTTATGTATGGGCCCCAGGTGGTTAAGCTAATGCAGTGACTGGCCCCTAATTCCCAAAGATTGGCTCAAAAATCCCTGCTTTGGTCTGGGATGCCTCCTGTTCTGAGGTTGTGAGCAACACACGCTGCTGGCCCTGCCCCTGGAGGGCTCTGGATCATGATTCCTAATGGTTAAATGTGCTGCTTCTTTCAAAGGGAAATATTTGGGGAAATGGATTCCTCTATGCCCAATTCCCCCAGGATAAACCAGCTTCCAGACAGGAGGCTGGGTAGCAGCCCATATCTCTCTTCTTACAGGGCCATCTCCAAGCCGAGTGTTGAATACGGGGTGGTTGTATTCAATTTTTTTTTCCTTCCCCTAGAGACTTAGTAAATGCTAAGCTCAAAGATACAACTCCTGCATCAATGAATTAAGCCAGTAAAATAACAGAGTGACTAAGAATGAATCTTATTCTGCTGGATCCGTTCTCTGAATCAGCTTATCAGTAACCCAGATGGGTATGAGCTGAACAACGTTTACAGCCTGAGAGAGATTGGCTTTCCTTGCAGAGCACAAGTGCTGCGGAGCAAGTCTCTCCCGGCTTTGCCTCTCTAAAACTCAACCTCCTTGGCTCTGCTGGAGCAGCGTGGCCCTCGTGGCCCTCTCAGGTTCTCAGTCGGCCCGTGCAGAGGTGGCTAAGCTCTTGGCAGAGGAACAGGCTGCTGAAGAATGATTTTTCCTCCCCTTTGCTAGGCAGCCGTGGACAGGCTCTCCAGACTGTCCTAGCGCCGCGCGCGGGGCCGTGCTGCTTTATCAGCACACACAGTGTGCGCTTCGGGGAGCAGGGCATAAATATTTCAGAAGGGTGCTCTAGTGAGTGTTTATTTGCTCAAATGCTGTTGATACCTTCTTTAGTAGTTGCTATGGTGAAACACGTTGATTTAAGTAGGAAAATAAATACAGCTCGGAGAGGTGCAAACCTTATTTCTGTATACATTTTCTGTATACATTTTCTGTATACATTTAGCTTCTGAAACCTGTCTTACCAGTAAAATGGATGGCTCTGAGAAGTTGCCAATGAAGCTCTGCATGTGGGGGTCACCATGGGCGTCATTTTAGTGGAGTACATTTTCTTCCAACTAAAACATCACTGAACTTCTCCAGCAGTATCTTTAGACCACAAATGCATCACATTGAAAGTGAGATGTGAACTTAGTCATGTCCCATCCACTTCCACCACTTTAGGAGCATGCAAGACCCTTGCTGCTGGAGAAACCTTCTCTTGGTGAAAGACCGTGCAGGAGCTCCACTCCAACAGGCTCCTTCTCCATGGAAGAGGACCCTTAAGGCTTAGAGCATATTTAGATAGGCAGCCAAAGGTAGAAAGGAGTCAAAGCTAGAGAACGACTGCCAGTAGTTGTGATACGAGGTAAGAAAGCATGCTAGATAAAAGAAATAAAAATATAAAGACTAACTTAGATAAGGCACTGACAGGACGCTAGAGGAACTGTGCCACTTCAGTTGTCCTTATCTCAACTTGTCTTTCCTTATTTATTTAATAGATTCCAGCATCTCTTGCTTGGAATCTGCTTTAAACACGCTGACAAATTTCTGTTCAAAAAGAGTGCTTGTGTGTTCTGCAGCAACAGCAATTAACAAAGAAGTGTTAAGAAGTGTGACCTGGACATGAGAGGAAGCGTCCTTTCTGATGCTGTAGGGTTGTTGACATGGGAACGGTTGCTCACCATGCCTCATATTCCTTCTTTTAAACCAGCAGGGAGTTTTAATTATTCAGACCGGGAAAGAGGCTGAAGGAGCTACTCAAAATGACTTGAGCTGAAGTCCCACTGCTCCCCTTGGTGACTGGATATTTGTATAACCGTATAAATACGGGTGTCTCTATTTATTCCTGCTCCCTGCCAGAGGAGAACGGGGGCTGGTATGTGCAATCCCAGCAGGGTAGATGGTTGCTGAGATCCTTTGCTGAATCTCTGTCTACGCTACGAGCATCCCAGCCTGGTTCCTCTGTGCAGCTCTGCAATGCTTGTGCTCATGGGATGCATTTAGTGAGCTGCTGGCTGCCTTAGGGACAGGCAGCACAAGAAGGAGAGGGCAAAAACAGGTACATAAAAGGACTTGAAACATATTGAGTCCAAAGACTTGAACACCAGAAGTCCTGCAATGTTTTTTACGTCCTCTAAAACTCATAGTAACATTTAGTGCTTGCTGCAAACAAGCACTGAAACAGCACGTTGGCACCTACAGCCTGAAGACAGGGCAATGCTTCTTGAGAAATTATGGTTTTTGACATTTCATCTTCACAGCTACTCCACAATGCGCTATATATTAAAGACCTATTAACAATAATGTGACACCAAAAGGATTTTAACAAAATCTGAAAAAGTTTAGATCGATACTTAATTAGCCGGGGACCTCTGGCAGGCAGTAGAGTCGGATGGAGTTGTCAGAGCGTAGCAGCCTCTTGTATCAGAGCTTGTCATCTTTGCATTATGAAAATGCGGGAAGGAGATGGCACCGTGAGCATGCTGTGCAGCGAGGAATCCATCCAGATGTGTCTACGTGGCTAGAAGGGAGCACATGACTTGTTGGGCTCAGAGGAAATTGAGATAATAATGCGTTCATTTCATTTCCATGTCTAATTTTGGCTTTTCCCAATGCCATCGGTGTGCGTTAAAGCAAATCATGGGGGTCTGCCTAGTGATTCATAATGTTTGATCAAATCATGTTAGAAGCGAAAACATCCAAATCCAGTGAAGATGCCACAGGGCGCTGCAATAGGCTTTTTTTGAAGCCCTTTTCATAATGCATTTGATATTTACAGTTCTTTCTTTCTCTTTCTACACGAGTTGTAAATTAACTCAGAAATAAACATTGCAAAAATCAATACTTCATCTTCTGGCCTCCGGGCTTACTTTTTCACCAGTAAGTTCTCTTCATAATAAAGGAAAAACAATTATTTTATTTCATTGTTTTTCCTGCTGATCAACTCTGAAGTAGCAGAAGAAAACACGCTCTGTTCTTGTTTTATTCTGCAGCAGTAGCCAAAATTTCCCCTAGTCTGTTAAGAGCAGAGCTTGGCAAACAAGAATTTGCAAGTTACACAGAAAGTCATGCCAAGAACTTAACAAAATAGGATGTCCTCACGGCTTTCAGCTTATATGTGATGCTATTAGCTGAGAATTTTCTGGGAAAATATCTTTCTGTTAGAAAATGCTGATTTACTGAAATGAGAACATTTTGTGGGAACAGTTCTGAAGTGGATGCGAGAAGCAATGGTAAAAGCCAGGTTTGGGACTGGGAATGTCAAGGATGAGGATCTCCCTTATGGATCTCAACAGTTTGTGGATTGTATTCATCTCAAGTAGGCATCTAATGGGAGACACGAGTGCCCGTGTCAGCCTTCCTCAGGGAGCAGTCTCCTTCTTACATGTGGTGTCCTCCCAGTGAACAAAAGGACCATTTGGAAACCTGGAAACACTTTCTTTCATGGGAAAGCTGCCTCCCACCTTAATTTGTGAGAAAGGTCACCTGACTTTAACCTTGAAATCATTTCCATGATGGAAAAAAATGTCCTTTCCACCCTTACTTATATGATAGGCCAGACCACTGGAAACATCACAGCCACTTTGTCCACAAACAGGCTATTTTTGTGATGAGGTCCGTGACCAACACGAACAGTTTTAATGCTGCCCAGTGGATTGACACTGGTCCTCAGAAAACAAGTGGCACCTTGATGACCTCTGGGCATCCAGTGAGAAGTATCTGAGTGGTTCCAGCTCAACCCAGCATGAGGCAGTGCTGGATAGACAGCAGGACCTGTTCTACACACTGGTGGGATGCTTTCCAAGTCGCTTTGGAGTAAAGTCAATGTGAAGAAACATCCGTGGCCCACCAGGGCTACATCTACCTAATAAAATGGGCCGAGGGAAAACGTATGAGAGCGGATACAAAAAAGGTATGAAATGACACAAAGTGCTGCAGATTGCACTCAGCGGAACCGTGCTCGGAGCCCTGTATCCACATCTGAGCCCCAAACACATCCTTATTGATACAGCAAAGAGCTGTGTCTTGGAGAGAGAGCTTGAGAGTCACTTTATAAATCATAGTCTAAGTAAATATGAAAAGGCTGCCAAGTGGGAATGTTTACAAACTTTGTCGCTTCCATTGTAAGCTCTGAAATATCAAGAAGAGAGAAGCCTTTTTAATCCCACTGGTTGCGAAGGCTGCTCGTGCTCCAGGGCACTCACTGTTTCTTCATTAACTCTTTCAGGGAAGAATAGTTTGCTGGGCACAAGCACGTTAAAGAACATGTGCTCTAAGGACAGCAGTAAAGAAACAACTTGTGAGCGTGATGGGGCAACCCAGATTTGCCCCTTGCCTCTAAAACCGGTCACTATGCCTTCAGAAGCACCTTCCTGTATTGCAGAGCCAGTGCCTAAGTCTTGTGGATAAACTGAACTTAGGACATTCCCAGGTGCATAGGAGCACAGTAGAGTGACTGGGGAATTGAGACCTTCTTGTTGCTTTGCTTGAGCTTCTTCTCAGGAGATGTCTGTGTGCTGTCACCCTCTTTGGGAGACTCCTGGTTGCTTTCCCCAAACTTCTGTGCTGTATCTTGGGACCACCTTTCAGACAGGTTTTCTCCATACGATGTCTGTGGAATGCACTGAGACCTTTAGTGCTGCAGAGGGATGAATGAATGCATGGACAAGCAGTGCAGGGCACTACCAGCACATGTCGGCTGCGTGTGTGAAGGTAGGTTTGAAATGCTGACCTCATCCACTGTGGAAAAAAACACTCGACCTGGGTTAAAGCACAGGTAGGTCAGGGGACTCCCATGGGAGTCCAAAGCAAATTGCCATGGGTTTCTCAATTCACACTGCAGAATAAGATATAACCCCATCACCTCTTTTCACAAGAGGTCTGGTGCTGTTCTGGGGGGCCAGGATGCATGGGCAGAGTTGCAGGGAATGTGCACTTGGGATCCCGAGGGTCTGAGGAAGAGCGTCCTGGTGTGCAGGAGCCGGGATGTGCTGGGCTGAAGAACCAGGCTGGGATAGCAGGGGATGCACAGGGGCAGGGAAGAGGCCCATTGCTGCAGAGGTGCAGAAGTCCCTGTCACTCCAGCAGCAAAGGGAGTTTAGCTGATCCTGAACATGCAGAGGGAGAGATCAATATACAGCAGACACTCTTCCATGGAGCAATTTTCCTGTCTTTTTTTTTTCCTAAGAGGCAAGTGGCCATCATTTGCCCTTCCCAGCTGGATGGGAAATACGAACTTACAGAACTCAGTGGCAATTTCAAGCGTTTAAAAATAATGCACTATTTTCGTTGCTGTTTTTCTCCAAACCCAGAGAAATCTGAGGATCAATGAGCTCATTATATTGCTTTCCCTGCAGCCGTGTTTTCAGAAGCGCTCACTGAGACGACGCCTCAGCAAATTGCTCGGCTTTTGCAATTGTTCAGTGCCTGGTACTGGTGATCTGAAAAGGCAGAACAAAAACCTCCTCCCTGGAGGATTTACGGCCTTGTACTGCCTAACTCCTGCTCGCCTCATGCATCTCTTTAACCCAGCAGGGGTTTGACATAAAAAGGTATTTTTTGTTCTCTCACCAGCTGCAGAAGAATAACTTCCTCCAAGCCAAAGCCAGAAAAAGTAGAGCGAGATCTTTCCTTGGCCCCCAAACGCTCCATGGTTTTGCTCACTGCACTTCTTCTAATGGAGAAAGACGGGCTGTGCGTGTCTGGCATCATCCCATTTGCCTCTTTGACGTGATAATGTTCCCTGTTTTCCAGCCAAAGCTTGAGGTGGCCACAGCTGGGAGGGGCAATGCGGGACATGCGGCTGCGTGGGCAATTTTAGTGTCCTCGGGCCGTGCGGATGCTGCTCACGGGGAGAGCACAGCCGCCTTTGCTCAGCTCTTACCTCCCCTGGCCACTGAAATCCAGCAATCTGGAGTTATTCCTTTCCCGGAGCCCAGATCGGGCTCTGTGGCTGGCAGATAGGCTGTTACTGTGTAAAGATCCAGGCTGGCGTATGTGCTGATTCGGAACGCGTGTCCGTGCGCGGGCTTTTAGCCTGTTGCAGGTAGGAGGCAGCTCAATTCATGCAGGATTGTGTGTACCAGTATGTACCAGTGTGTACCAGTGTCCCAGTGCAGAGGGAGCAGGCTTTCCATGGCACCATCCACATGCCTGGTAGCTCCGAGATCCTTCTGAAGGGCCAAGGAGTTAAGACTCTGGTAGCTCCAGGGAATTAAGACTCTGGTAGCTCCAGGCAGGGATTGTGGAGCTCTCCATACATGCATGAGGTCTTTAGGTTCTGGACACTGCAAATGAAAAGGGAATAATTTCGCTCAGATCTCCGTCCAGGCTATTCTCCAGCTGCAGAATAAATTCAGCCCATCCTTCAGGAGTCAAGCAAAGGCATAATACATCCGTAATGCCTCCTTGAAGACATCCTGAAGATACAGGGGTGTGTTCGGAGCGTGTGCAGGGACTTGGACCACGCCGGGGGCTGCAGGACCGTTTGTACGTGCTCGCTCGCACGCTCGCTGTCCTTGTGCTGAGCTTGCAAAGCAGCAATGAGGAGTTATTATTATTGCCTAGTTTTCCATGATAAACTGAGTTTTCAGTATAAAAACTGAGGTGGGTAAAGCAATAGGGGGAAAGTAATATTTAGAGAGAGCTTCATGAAAATATTTGCACAAGGCAGTGTTATCAGGCCTAAGCACTTGTGCTGCGTTGCGCTGGCATTGCTGGGCACAGAGCTAAGCTTAACACATGAGAATTGGTCCTAGTCTCAAACTGTTCCTGAATTTTTCTGTGCATTGCTTTCCTTCATTCTCGTTACCCTTGTAGTCTTGGACAAATAACCTGCTAGTCTAAACTGCCAGGATGTCCTAGTGCTAAAAGGCATCTTTCTGGGGCTGCAGGGTTGTGCAGGGCTTTGTTGTCCCCAGGAATAACAGATTCCTGGGGATTACGGACATGCACGAGTCCTTTGTCACCTCCCTCTCCAGGTGGCCTGTTAGTTCCTCCACCTCGGGGTGGGCATCCAACCCGCCGTGCCAAACAACGTGTTCTTTCACGGGGTGCTGAGAAAGTCGGGTGGCCTCACGCGGCCCGTGACACGTGCGGCTGGCGGAGGGGCTCTCCTCACGGGGAGAGGCCGCCTTTGTGGAGACAGGCACTGAGCTGTAAGAATTAATACGCAGGCAAACAAAGTGGGAGCAAGCAGCAGGGAACGTGATATCTGGCATGCGTCACCAAGCAGGGGCAAGCAAATAGACTTTCCAATTAAATCACTAGATAGAAATGGAGGGGACTGCATGAGAGGAGCGGAGTGGGGAGGGAGGGCCACCTTCTCTCGAGCTTTTTCCCTTTGTGTCATCTTTTATACCAGTGGAAAATGACTGTAAGGTGCAAACAAATCCGAACGGTGACCTTTAGTGCTTGTTCCAAACAGGTCAGAGTGCTGACTCGGGGAGCGGTGGCATCGCAGCTGCGCTGGTTGCACCTCTAAGACCGTGCCCTGAGCGTGTCTTTGCACATCGTTCTTGTATCTTGCAGGAGAGAACAGATTCAGGCTCTAGTGTTAGAAGGCTGGCTGGTGCCTCGACCTGAGAGTCAAATTTGTACTTGGTTACAGGATTATTCTACACACTAAAAATCACTCCAGGCTAACAGGTTCTGTTTGAGGTTGTCTTCGAAAATCCTGTCATTAAGAGCAAGGGTAAGAGTTTCATAACGCTTCGTGCTGATGGTTGTTGGTGTCTGGGAAGGCTGTGTCTTTAATGAGCTAACAGCGAGTCAAGCATGCTTTGGGATATCTTCACTGTAAATTTTCCAATGTTTCCAAGATAAAAAAAAAAAAGGGTCTGTGACATCAGGCTTCACTCTGGGCTATGTTCTCCACTTTCTGTTCTCCACATTTGTCATCTGGGTCAACAACATGACTCAGCTTTCGCTGCCTCTGTGTCTGTATCTGTCCTTCTTTCCACTGCTGCCATTTCCTGACTTGCCTGGATTATTCCGTGCCAGGAGCATATTTGGGCATTTAAAACAAGTTTCACTCTAAAGGCAGAGAGATTTAAACCTGAAGGATAAAAGCATCACTTCTTTGAGAGTCAAGAGCTAACTCCGTGTGGCTACAGTGTCTTCCCCTGTGGGAATAGCTGTTTCACTTATTCATTTGTTCATTCATCTTCCTAACAACACGAACAGGAAAGTCCTCCAGAAGGAATAAGCCCATCCCTATTTGTCATCTTGAAGGCTGTGT
The DNA here is from genome assembly GCF_003342845.1 of Nothoprocta perdicaria. Taxonomy (NCBI): domain Eukaryota; kingdom Metazoa; phylum Chordata; class Aves; order Tinamiformes; family Tinamidae; genus Nothoprocta; species Nothoprocta perdicaria. The sequence goes on from NW_020455754.1 coordinate 8,022,202, forward strand.
TTATAATGCTTCCTGGCCTCTTTCAAGCTGAAGGATTATGAAGCTGAAAGTAAATGTATTCCCCAAACAACACAGCAATGCCAATGAGACAGAACATGGTGTAAAAGAGAGGAAAACAGCTCTGCTTGGTGCCCACCTCCACCCAGGGTGACTGATCTTTGCATCCCTTGATGTGACCCTGCGCTCTTGCTTTGCTAGGTGCTGTGACTCTGGTCACAGAAAGATCTGCTGTCCCCGTCCTCCCTTTCCCACCCCACTCCGTCAAAGCTCTTCTTCCTTGGCCCCTACTGCCTTCTGCTCCATTCTGGAATTTCCTCTAAGAGGAATTTGATAAACATGCCGTGTTAGGGCTTGGTTAACTGGAAAGATTGTTCCTGGTATGACACAACGAGGTGCAACTGAGAAGGTGGTGCTCAGGGCTGTGTGTTCTGCCCCTGGTTAGGAAAGCTCTTCATTAGCAATGAGGGGAGAAAAAACGGGAATTTATTTTTGGTTGATGCAGGAATAGAAAAAATCTAATACAATTTTTAGTCTGCACTGAATGAAAACATTTTTATTTCTGTCTGCAATGAAAATAAAAAGGAGAAATACTTTTTTTTCCCAAAGAGAGATAACCTTGAAAATAAAGGAGATTTCAAAAGTAAAATCAGTACACTTTGTTTTTAGCCCCTTAATGGAGCACTTGATTCTGAAAATGTTGAAGCTATGGGTTTTCACTTTATCAAATGCCTTTTTCCACCTCCATTTTTGTGCCTGAAACCATTCAAAGAATTAAGCCTGGGTTGTTTTAGCGAATGTGCTATGCCCTGAAACACAATTCCCGAAACATTATTCGCAACTTGCTTCATCTTTCGCCAATCGTAGATTCTCCTGAATCCTTTCCAAATGCTGCTGTAAGCACATGCTTTTTACACATCAGTTGTTCATACCCTGCTTCTACTCACTTCTATCTGTGCTTTATCAGTAGCTACCACTTAGAAAAATATTTTTGGTCAATAGCTATCATTAGTTCCCAGGATACTAATGTGTTTGGGCCACATGGATAGATGAGAGACTCACAAATTGTGGTAAGGAAAATCAGTCATCAAAACAATAAAAAGTTAGGAGTGCTACTAGGGGCTGTAAAGTAGCTATAAAATACATATGAAATGCCGGACCTAAAGGCAGCTTCAACTGCCTGTGACATTAAAAGGTTTGGTGAACCAAACTTAAACCAGTTTGTTTTTTTATCCTCACTTTGTCTGATGCCAGCAGGATGCCACTTAGTCTGATGCAGTCAAGGATGGAGCCAGTAGCCCTGGCTCTCCCACAAGATTGTGCATTTCTGAGAGCTCCCAAATGCCTCTGAGATACAGGAATAAATGGGCCTGCTTCACCACTGACTTTCTGCAGTAGCTTATACTCACCTGGTCAGGACTGCTGTGTGTGACCTATTAGTTCACAAGAGGAGCTCCTGGAGTGACCCAGACAAAGTGGCAAAGGCCCAGAGGTAGGAAAAGGCCTTTCATAACCCTGTGGTTCTCTCTGCTACCAAGTAAGGCTTTTCCCTGGTGTTCCATTTCCTAGGAGCACTACGCTATTTTGTTTGGAAGTGTTGTATGCAAAGCCATTTCCTGATGAATCCACAGTATACAGAGATGCTCAAGAGACATTTAAGAAATTGGCTGTTTTTTGAAGTGATTCTTGGTCTGCTTCCCCTGGCCTCAAAGCAGACCAGCTTTCTTACCCTTCACCTTACTTTCCAACATGCTTGTGAAGAGTCATCTCCATTTAACCACAGCCTTTCTCCCTCCCACCTCTTCCCACTGTGGCTAGCCAAGAAATGCTCCTTCCCAGGTAAAAACTACCCTAAAAAATACTTGTAGAAGCACCTGGCTCCAGCCCAGCGGGAAAACAAGGATCCACTCCAGCTCTGAGCCCTGTGTTAGCTCGGCGCAAGAATGAAGGTGATCTCCTCAACCTCCTCTTGCTGCATGGTATTGAACAAGTCCCTCCGTTCTCTCTGAGCCCGGCTGTCCGTGGCTGCGGATGGGAACAGGAAAGCAAGGCAAGTACCATTATTCAGTTCAATCCCTCTTTGGAGCAGCTGGCTGCCTCTGAATCTGCTAACTCAATAAGCGCGGTGCCCTGCAAAGCCTCTTCAGGCAATGAATCCCCTTTTACTCAAGAGCTTTATTCAGTTACTCTCTGCTATTTTCAGTAGGGAAGGCATTTTTATTGCAGCAATTCAATAAATTATCAGGGATTGGTGTCACCAACCTCCTTGCAACATTAGAAATGCAGAGCTTCATGTGTCACCAATCCCATTAGGGGTTAATCTCATCTGCTTCTCTATAGATAACTGTGTGATAAGGGGTCAAATTTCCTTGGCTGACTTTGTGAGTGTGCTAAGCTTATTATCCTCTCCTCATTCCCTACAGGAGACAGGCTTTCACCTCTTAACCTCTTCTGTAATTATTCACTCTCTGTTAGCAGAGCATGGCAGGTCTGGCTCTTGAATTCTACTTAATATGATATTATTTATCTAGTCAATATTCTCCTCTCAGTGGGTTTCCAGTGATGCCTTTTCTCTCTGCTGCTTTTCCCCCTCTCTCTCTGCAGTTCTTCCTGCTGTGGAGTCTGACCTTTTAAAGTATTTCAAAGGCCAGAAGGATCCTCCTCAAGAAACAGGACTTACAAGGAAAGAGGATGAGAGGAACATTCTTTGCCTCGTTCTGTTGATTATAGTGAAATGAATTAAATCCCCGAATGCTCCATGCTGAGTTATTGCAACTTGCCTCCCTCTTTCTTCACATTCATCACACATTCTTCAAATAATTTCTTTCTGTTTTTAGGGCTGGATAACTTCAGGTTTCATTTTCAGGTTTCATAATTTGACATAATCACCATTGCATATCTGCAAAGTAAGATCGCTGTAGTAGAAGTAAGATGTTACTTTGCAGAAGTGAGGCTGAGCTGCCTTTGGAAGATGCCCCCGTTCCTCCATTAACTGCAGAGGACACTTGACTTGTTCTTGACTTTCAGACAACTCATGTTAGTGAGAGGAATCCCATCCTCCACATCTTTATATTTGTAACACTCCACCCTCCAAAAATAAGAACATATGACACGGAACTATTGCTGACTCCAATTACCCTTCTCTGAAGTCACTGTTGAAGCTTCTCTAATTCCATAAACAAGAACTAAAGATGGATCTCAAAATGGTACATGAATATTAACAAATTATTTTTCAGTGCTCCTGGCTATTGTTGTGCTTTTAGCGATGGGAGGATAGATCGGGAACAGTCAGGAAAGTTGGCTAAACCTGCATGTTAACACTGAACTAGTAAGAGAACTAAACCTAAAACTTGGGTATTGACTTGCAACGCTTTAATATAATCATGACATGACACAACTTAATATTTTCCTACTTGGCTATATTTTTATAAAATTAGGATCTTTACCTTCAGTTAATTTTGGAGCCCAAGTGCATTCTCAATGACTATCAGGAAGCTGAGACAGTGGGAGGGAGACTGATGTCTTTGTAAAGACATTTTGTAGAATGAGATCTTAAACTTACATTGAATAGAGGTAGACTGAAGTGAACACATCCTTGGTCCTTCGTGTTCCTGTGAACATGGTGAAAATGGGAGCCTTCTGGGGAGACCTTACTGGCAGCTGCCAAGGATACAAAATACATGATCCCAACAGCCCAATTTTTAATTTTCACTTGATGTAGAGGCTGGCTCTTGTGAAAAGGAGAGACCTCTCACTCCAGTGTCCCCAGGAGAATTAACACAGTGGCTCCTTATCCTTTGACTCAGTTTTTAAGGAAGTGCTCTGGCATGTTGGGGAAACCTGTATGTGGGAACAGGAGGCCACAGACAGACTCAGATCTCAGTGTCCTACAAATGGGGCTGTTTATGAAAGTGAGATGAAATGAAAGGAAAATAGTGCGGCCATGCCAATAAATGAACGTTCTGTCCTGCACAGGCTTCCTTTGGGACATGGATAGGATGAGGATTGCTAATCAACCAGCTATTTCTCACCATATATTACTTGCAGTTGCAAAATTGCTCATTTAAAGCGAGTGTGGAAGCAGAGGGTTTGGACTTGGGTTTGGCTGAGGATATCCTAAATTATGAAGAGCTGTCTCTCAAAGAATTCGAAACAGCAACAGCTCGGAAGGGCTGCTCCTCCCAAGTCAGGCTTAAAGTCCCTTTTAGATTCCATTGTGCATATTCCTCTGCTCTAGAAGGCTACATGGGCTGTGTAAAATAAATTCCTATGGTTTGAAAAAGGGCTATTAAGCTTCTATCATTGCAGCTCCCCAGGAGCAGGGGAGGATGGCTCTATAAAGTAACACCGCAGGGTTTCTTGTTCATTCTCTAAGCAATGCCAGATAATCCTTTTTTCCAACTACAAATTAAAAGGTGATTTTCCTATTTCCTCTTACCACAGACCCTGCCTCGGGGACTCGGAGGCTTGTAGAGCTGCATCACTCCTGTCTCTCAATGATCATCCCAGTGAGAACCATCCCGTGGTGTGGGTAGAACTGGTGGTGTTGCGGCGGGCAGGCGGGCCCTGCTCACCCTGCTGTGGTTTTGCTGACTGGGCAGCATTAAGCAGCCCAGGGCCTGGGATCCCAAGCTCACATCTGCTGAGCAATCACCTTGGCGCTGCAGATGTGGCTGCTGCTGCTGTTTGTTGCTGCCTTCAGGCTGCAGAGCCGGAGAAACGGAGCCTTTGTCGGGGTCTCTGATGCTCCGTGTCGCAGCCTGGCAGCTCCCTCGGTGGCTTTGGGGGTAACGCTGCTCTCGTTGCTGGTGGAGCCCCCGGCAAATAGTGCAGTGTGTGTGACACGAGCATAACCCTCCCGTGTCACCTTGGGGCTGCTGTCACTCCAAGCGACCCTGGGAAGGCCTGCTGCTGCATGGTCTCTTTGGGGGCTGTGGAGGTGCCCTCAGGAGCCCCCAGAGCGACTGAAGATGTTTCCAGGACGGATGGTGGGGCTCATGTCCACCTCTGATTCTTCTCATCCAGAGGAGGCAGCTGGGCAGTGGCCTGGGAGAATTTACGGAAGAAACTACCAGTTCTGCAGCTTCCCCAGTTGTCGCTTGCCCTGGCACGCTTGCAGAACAGCAGAATATGGGATATTTTGCCTCCTCGACCACGCTTGAAATGTGTCCTGTGACAGTTTATTTCATGTCCTAAGATGTAGTCTGCAGCCAGCAGATAGGAAGTAGACACATTTACCTGTCAACACCCTCTTTCCAAGGAGCAATGGGCTGATGATTGCGTTCATCAAGACAGTGCATGAACTTAGGGTGAAGGGGAAAACTGGCTTTCATCACCCCTCGGAATAGCAGCTGCTGTCCCAGGCACCGAGGGAGGTTTGGTGCACGCTGCAGTTATACATACTCATATCTGGCCCTTGGTCTCAGACATGAGGTTAGGCAGGTCCATGTGGTGGTAACTGTGGTAGACACATTTATGAGACCCAAACATCACCCACAAATCTTGGTATAAAGGAAAAATGTGTTCTTATCCCAACCTCCTCTACAGGGTCGAGCTCCCAGCTGTGTTTGCCAAGCGGTTTATCACACAAGCCTCACAAGGTGCTGTTTGCCATTTAATGCTGTTCTCCAATCCATCTTCCTGCTGTTGTACCCCCTGGTGCCAAGCATCTTGGAGAGCTTTATAACAATAACCTAAGTGTGGTTGGAAATAAAAATAGCTCTGCTCCCTTTCCGTGCTTGCAAATGTAGTGCCAGCAGCTCTTCAAAAACTTTCCTCGTTCTTCTAGTTCATGAAATGTTTTTGTGCCTGCAGGGAAGGGTATGCTCCAGGCGGACAACAAAACAGGGCAGGATCAATTAGCAAGGAAGCAGCAAAGCTTTTTTCCACACTGTTTCCTGTCCACATGCAAGCAAGTCCTCGGATTAGCATCCTATTTCCAAATTTCCTTTATTGCCCTATGCCTCTTTGCTCAAAGGGGTTGTAATCCAGGGACTGTAGAACTTGCCATCTGAAAGAGGGGGAGCTTGTACATTGAGTGAGACAGGTAGTCTGCTTCAAAGCAGAAATGTAAAAACAAAGCCAGCATCCTATGTGCTCAGTTCTTGTTAATGTGCAAGTAAACAAAATTATCCCTATTTTTTTTCAGAGTCTCCTTCTCTGGAGGTCTTCAAAACGCACCTGGATGCCGCCCTGTGCCCTGTGCTCTGGGTGACCCTGCTGGAGCAGGGGGGTTGGACTAGATGATCTCTAGAGGGCCCTTCCAATCTCAACCATCCTGTGATTCCGTGATTCTGTGTGATCCTGGTCTCCTGTTGGGCAGGCTATCGGAGATGGTGCAAACTGCCTGCGAGCCAGGGGATTCCTTTGTCCCAGGAGCTGGAATTACCTTCCAGCCTCAGGCCAGGCAGAAGAGCCAACATACAGAAGGGGATAAGATGCTTTAAGAGCCATGCTGTTAGATACTTCATTCTCTTGTGTCTCTAACATTGATAACAGTGAGCAGGAGTAATGAAATAATTCCAGATTAAGAGCTAGGAAAGCCTGATTTCTTGGCACAATTCTGATCGCTTTGCAGCCTCAGCAAGTTGATTGCCCTTCTGTTCCACTAATGCTAACAGAAGAAGGTTTGTAAAGCGCTTTCAACATAAGTATCTCTCGGATAAATAAATCTTGTTAGGAAAGTATTGCTGAGATAGGGGCCCTTGTCAGGTGTTGCCTAATGGAAAGGGTAGTATGGAGAGCTGTGAGAAACATTGTCCTGTCAGAAAAGGAGGAAGATAATCTGAAATTCAATGGAAGACCACCCAGAATTTGAAGGGTGCTACAAAATATAGTTACTTTCTTCATGTTTTTGGGTGGCCATGTTGTGTTCTTGAATTGGACAGTAATGCAAGAGCATCCCAGGCAGATAGGCTTGCAAAACTGGTGCTAGACCTAAGCACTAATCTAGCAGTGGACCTGGCATAGAAGGACTCTGACTACAGCTGCAATTTATCTTTCAGGATTTTAAGCTATGTGCCAGATCCTGCAGCCAATACAAGCAGCACGGTGAGGGCAAATCAGCAGAAAGCAGCATGGCATGTAATGCACTGCTACTAGGAGTTCACTAAATGTGAAATGAGAGAGGGATTCAGTCCATGGTCTTCTCAGAGCTGATCACTGGATCTAAGCAAGACGCTCTACCAGGGAAGGTTACTGCTCCTGCAGCTGCTGATGGGGACAGGGGTGCCGGAGACGCAGTCACTCCAGTCTATGGATGCAAATCATCCAAGGGAACCACCATCCCTCTCACTGCGTATCTGCAGTGCAGAGCCCTGTGCACAGGCTCAGGCAGAGGAGGGGAAGCTGGTCTCCCAAACTGGCCATGCTGACCTGCCCGGCTATTTGCTCTCCCTCTTTCCACACAGGGCATTAAACAAATCCCCCAGTGTCCCATGATTGGAAGTCTGCCACCATAACTAGTGACTGGAAACTTTTTTCATCCCACGTGTCTCTTCCTTCTTTTCCATCCATCACAGGAAGCATGAGGACTCCTTGTTTCGCTGCCAGGATTAATGCTGGCGTCAGTCCTACTCTGGCCTGAATGCCCTCCTCTGAGAGCGTGCCCTTCCCTTCCAGGAAGGCTGCATGTGGAGGTAGTCAGGTTTTCAGTTAATGGCCAAGAGGAGAGAATCTGGCCACGTACATCTGCACTAATCAGTCTTATGCCTGGAAAGGATCTGAGATTCCTTTTTGGGGTGTCCAGTAGAGGTTCAGGGCCCAGCCTTGGGCTTTCAGAGTGCAATAGCATCACCACACCCGTCCCAAGGTCTCAGAGGTATCTTGGAGATGCCTTCAGCAGTTGGGTTTGCTGACGTTCCCTTTCCTTGTCTGTCCTTTAGGCTGACAGCAATCTCCCTCCTTGACAAACTGCATTATTTACGTCTTTTCCTCCACCTCCCATTAGAGATATTTCTCTTATTGCATGCTGGAGACCTGCTTGGGGGCAATTGCCTGTGTGCATGTCTGGGAGCAGGACACGTGTCTTAGCAGACACTTAGAAAGGTTAAGAAGGCAACGAGTGCCTGCTGTCTGCTCACCCGTGGCAGATTAATGTGCTGGTTTAATGGAAGTGAAATGCTATTAATCGTCAACAACCTGACAGATCTGTCCCTAGGCTGAAATGCTTTGCTTTGAGCAGGTAGCTGAAGACAAGCTCTTATCCGAGGATGCAAAGCTACAAACAGGCAGACCTTACAAGCTTGGAAAACCCCCTGGAAGTGAACTGGGACCATTTGGGCAGGATTTGGAACTCTTTACCAGGTCTGATTTCTAGGATTGACATATGTGGTTGATTAGGGGATGCTCAAGCTCAAATCTGGCATCTGGCAACCCACAAGAGTGGTCCAGCCTTGGTTCACTGCACAGCACCAGAAATAAGATCTCAGACTTAGAAGTTAAATAAGCCAAATACTTTTAGAGAATGAATGTGCAAAGATACATTTTAGAGCATGAGAATACCTTATGTTCCCTGCTGAGTTGCTTACTTTGTAACTCACTGTCCATCACTGAGCCATTTTCTTCCTCTTAATAGGCATAGCATTCATCCAATAGCTGTATATCAATGATTAAAAATAGATCTGACCTTTAATCCCTTGCACAAAATGAACTGTTTGGAAAAACACAGAGATTAGGGGCTATATTTATTCTATGGACAGGCTTCCTCGACTGCTCTCTGCAAGCAAGAAAGGAGTGCGCACAAACTGCATACAGAGGGCACTGTGAGAGGTGATAGGTTAGACAGCACTGAAGAAGCAAAATTACAATGATTCAGAAATAAGCAAACCATCTCCAAAATCCAGTTCTAAAAGCCTGGGTTTAGGGTTTATGTGGCCAGTAATACCCAATGTAGTGAAACTCATTTCCCTTGTTCTCTCTGCTAGGGGCACAACTGAATTTCTAACCTTGTTCCTCCCCTGCAGCGCTGGTTTTATGGAACAGTATTTTAACATTGCTTAGCTGCCTCTCTGCAGCACTACAGTTCTGCAATAGCTTTTAATTAGCTTTAAAGCAGAATGATAACAACATGGCCCCTGTATTTCTTTGTTCCTGCAGAGATCAATGAAAATGTTCTTATCTGTGGTGCTCAGGAAGCTTGTGTGGGCAGGTCCTATCTCATGGTTAGAGCTGACACAATTTTAAAGACCATTCCTTACATTGCCATTGCCTGGCACTCCGTGGAACGATTTGACTCTGTGTTTCGGGGTTGCTCATATGTCAGAACTGTGGACAGTTTGTTGCATGTTCCAAGGCAATTGAGATATCTGTACTTTTGTGGCCAGGTTCAGCAGTCACATACCAGATTCCCACATCTGTCCATATGTCTTATTTATTGCCGCATCACAGAGATTCCAGAAATATTAGCCAAAATTGTTGCTCCTTTTCTAAGAGATTTCACTTTTATCAAGAAAGACTTTGTGTTTGCATTGACCACTAAGAATTATATGGCATTTCCAAATCAACGGAGGGTGAGAAGACACTGGATCAAAGTTCTACCACCTTTTTTCCTTTGTCTTAGGCTGGGTATCTTCTATCACACCCTGTTAACCCAGCTGGATGGGCTTGCTATGCATATAAAGCCATGCTATAAACAGAGATATATTGACAAGAGAGAGCTTTTGCAGTTTAAGCATCTTTGATGTGGACAAAATCTGCTGCCATTGAAGAAGTCTCTCTTGTTTCTGTGATGGAGGGTCTGCAGCGCCGATTTTCCCAAATGCAGCTCCCTTGTGCCCCTTGCTCCATTTCCCTCCTCTGACTCGCAGGAATGTAAAAGTACAAGCTAATTCATGGACACTATTTTGAGGGATCTTTGTTTTCCCTTGCTTCAGCTCCCTTGGCACACGCTGCTATTCTTTCCAGTAATGATCAGAACTATCCTATTCATTTCTCCTTAGAATGCATAATTTTAGACTATATTATGCAATTATTACCACTCTATATCATTAGCTATGTGAATTGTTTTTCTTAATTAAAAACAATATCAACTTTGGCTTCATTTATGGCACCGCAAAGTGATTAGCCCCAGGAGTAGAGAGGGCTCCTCCAGGGACTGTGTGTTCCCCAGCACACATCAGTCTTATATCAGTGTATTTCTCCTCTGTTTTTCCTGCAGAAATGCACCAAACTGTGCCAGCCTTTGTAGTATCGTATGGGGTTGGCTGAGAAATATTTATAAGGAAGGAGGACAGGATCGTTTATAACTGCAGACACAATTATAACATTATTACCAATTTAAAGGCGTTGAAATCAGATCAGCAGAAGCAAAGTAACTTCATTATCTTAGTATGTTGTGGTGATTTGTCTTGTAAAACCGCTATGAGATGAGCTTTCTCTGATAGAGTGAAAGGATCAGAGATGCGCTGGAAATGCTGAAATGTTCAGCACTAATAAAGGAAACGTTACAAATTATTTGTCTTTCTGACCTGGGGCCAGCAGGTCCCAGATGTTTTGAAGCAAGAAGTCTTTCTCAGCACTTCTCAGGCAGAAGCAAAATTAGAGCTAATGAACGCAAATGAGCATCATAGCTCAGGGAATAACCCTGCGAATCCCATTTTCCCTCTTAGAGTGAGGCAGCAAAGTCCATCAAGTGTTTTAGGAAAGGGTCTTCCCTTGCTGGAGCCGCGTACCCAACCCTGTCACTTCCTCCTGCTCTGCACATCTACCTACATCCTCAAGCTAGGGATTCCCTTGACTCTTGCCATAGCTTTTTTTCAGGATCACCTGTTTTTCCAGTTCCAAGAGGCTCCTAGGGCTTGTTGTGACGTCTGTGCTGTGAGCTGTGCCCAGCCAGGGCTGCTGCTGCCACTGGGGTCACATCGCTCTGCTGGACACAGTCTGCAGACAAGGCCACGTCTGACAAAGTCCATCACCACCTCCAAGCCCTCTGACATCCCTGTGCCATTATCCTCTCCCTCTACGGGGTAAAGCCTCCTCATTAGTGTCTTAAACTGTGCTCTGCTCAGACTGCTGTCTCCTGCTTGGATACCTGTGACCAGGGATGTTTTGCCCTGCTGTCCTGCCAAGCTGCCATGGGGTGGTGAAGCTGCAGTGCCAGTGTTGGAGGGGGAAGGCTAGTGAAGAGGTGCGGATTGGCTGGAGAGACTGGGCAGTTTCCAAAGAATGAGCATTTGTTGAGACCATTTTAGACTGGACAAGTCCTGGACACAAGTCCTCTTTATTTCGAGGAGTACTATTCCATGCACACCCTCTAAGCTATAAACTGCCTGGATCTGGAGATTCTTATTTCTCTAATATATATAGTCTGTAAGTCCTTCTTTGGTTCAATTTCTGCTTTTCCACAGAACCCTCCAGGTTCCACATGCTTCTAGATTCAAGGTAGAAGGGGCACAGGACCATTTTTGTAAGTTCTGCCCTTAGCTGGAATACCTTGATTTTTGCCAAGCTGGAGAGCAGTGTCAGGCTTGCATGGATACGTAAGTGCAGAGCTTATCTGACTTTATGATGGACTGGAAATGGGACACAAGACAAAGGGAATCAAATCAAAATTGAAGTTCCTTAGATCAAAACCAAGACCTGGCTCAACTCCAAAAGGCCTGTGCACTTTGAAATGAAAACTTCTACACTTGGGCTTTCCCAAGCCCCATCATTGCTGAATAAGATACTTTGGAGTCTGTCTGGGGAGGTTTCATCCAGCTGAATATTTCTGTAGGTTTTTCCTAACCTTCCTCAGAGAATAAGAACAAAGACCCAGCAGTTCAAATCCCCTAGCCCAGACATTCAGACCAGGAGCAGTCAAGTCAACCTTCACTCTGATTCAGCACGAACATAAACAGGATATATGCAAGGAACACACAAGTCCTAAATCTTCTAGAGCTACATGAATTGGCTAGAGCAGGGACAGGTCTCTATCCCTTTGGGCACAGAAATGAACAGGATTTTCTTTCCAGAGCTAAGAGCAGGTCACTTGGAAAGAGGGGATCATGAGTCCTCCTGCAGCCAGACAAGTGAGAGCCGGGAGCGAGCACAGCCAGCACAGCCTGTACCTGCCCCGCTGCAACGTGCCGACTGCAGCGAGCTTGGCCGGGGACTCCTGCGTGCGCCTGCAACACGAAGCCCTTCCAGGCAGCAGCTCTATGTGCGCGAAGAGCAGCCCCAGCAGCGGCAGGAAGGACAGAGGTGCCTGAGAGCTCCCGTGGGCTCCCGCCCTGCACCCAGGAGCAGGTATCCATCCATCCTCCCTTCAAAGGGGAGCAGGAGTGTGGGAAACATGCTAGCCCAGGCCCCATCAGCAATGTAGTGACATCAAATCCCAGGTTAGTCTGGCTAGCATGAGGTCAATAGGAATGAAGATATGGAGAGCTCAGCTTTAGTTTGATTTAGGTCCTGTGAACTCGGGGTGCCTTGGGAAGCACTGGGACACAGGGACACTGTGTGCAGGGCTGTGGGGATGGGTTCCTCTCAGCTCTGACACCCAGTGGAAAGCCCGTGCATCACAGGATGCTGCCCCTGCTCAGCATCCCTGTAGCTCAGCCTTTGGCTCCAGCCCATCTCCCAAATCTGGAGTTTAATCTTTTTATCTCATTTGGCTGCACGTGAAGGATGATGGAAGACAAAAATCTGCTGTGAGTCCTATATAGTGAGAACTAGACAAAGATGAGTAATTTGCAGGTGTTTCAGGGCTGCTTAAGAGACAAAAATGAGAAGAATTTTCTTGATTTCAGCTGTCCTTCTGTGCTGCTCACTGGGTCTGCTTCTCTTCCTCTGCCTCTCCTCTCTGCACCAGATAGGACCAGAGTTTCCAGACTTCCTTCTCCATCAGCTGGCCCTGGCGATAGTGCCCTCTCAGAGGCCATCAGTTCATTAGCAAAGCCCTTTGCCTTGCGGTTACCAGTTCAGAGCGCACGTGGTTTCCCACCAGGGATGAAGAGGCCCTTCTTCATCTATGGCCTGAGAGAAAACTATTAGAAAGAGTCCTTTGACTTGGCCCTTATTTCACTGAGAGAGGGGAGAGAGGAGTTCATCAGTCCACGTCTTTGCTAAGAAGGGAAGGATGCTGTGGAGCTTACTGAGTAGCTTGGGAGCTGGCTGCGATTTTGACCTATCCGTGTATCCTGCCTCACACCCTGCGGCCTCTCGTGGTCCAGCAGCTTTTCAGTTTGGCTTCTCACCTCTCCTCAGGCCGCCAGGGTTCCCAAGCAGCTCCCAAATCCAAACACCAACATCCACAGCTGCTCTTCCACTCCCAGCCCCAAGGAGTGAGCGGCTGGCCAGGCTCTGCTGGAGACCATCAAGCGTGAGCGACGGCTGTGCTGAGTTTGCGTAAATACGCGCTTGTGCTTGTGTGAGGAACACGCCAAATGAAGGATGGCGCAGTGCCCACGGGCCTTGCTGTCTCTCACAGCAGGAGCCCCGACTCTACCTCAGTCCTTCCCATTTCTCTTCAGCAGCCTTGTAGTTCCAGGGCTGTGCTTTCTGTCACGCATTGATGTGGGAACAGAAGGAGAGTCTGTAAATTTGAGCTTAGGAGGAGGAAGAAGAGTCGCCTTTGTCCAGGTTTGGCCGGAGTGGCAGAAGCTGAGTCATTAGGGACACCTCCTTTAGTAGCAACAGTCCCTTGGAGATAGGTCCTAGTATTATGGAATAGGGAGGGAATGCAAATTTGGGTGTCAAAAGCTGAGATATTGGATGTCTTTGAGGAGGTGGAGGAGGATCCAAGGTGGCAGTAGCTGATCCATGGTCCTGAACACGGTCTCTCCCGCTTCCTGGGATTGGAGGGTGAGGGAGAAAGTGAAGGCAGGAGGGTATTTGTGCACTGATATCACCCAGGACGGAAGCCAACATGTGCCACTGACGTCAAATCTGACTCCCGGCAAAGCTGAGTGTCCTGTTACACTCAAGGAGCTTTTAGCTCAGGAGAAATGCCTCTGTGCTGAAGCGGTTACAAACACTGGAGCTGCCAGGAGATGGAGCAATGGCAAGGTCCTGAAGGGGAGGCAGTGCAGGCCTCTGCTAAAGTAAAGACAAGATAAAACTTCAAAGCTGGGAGAAGTGATGAGCTTGATGTGTTGTAAACTCCAGGGCTGACTTGGACAGCTTCTCTCTGCCTTTCACCCTTCCTTGTCTCAGATAACCACTGCTTTAAGAGGCTCAGAAGTGTCCAAATGGTTCGTTATCCCGGGCCTAAAAAATGATGATATCACTCTCTGAAAGATGTGTTTATGCTGGAGTTTGGTCCCAAAGCCCATCAACTCCAGCCCTAGTGTATGCACCACCACACAACTTGTTGTTCCTTGTCCCCAGGCATTTTGCTGTGGTGCCCTGTAGAGCTAAGTCAACAGGACAGGAGAGGGTGCTCAAAGCCCGAGTAACCCGCTCAGCCCTTCATATCCCAATGTGGGGCTGTCCATACATCTTAAAATGGGATTTCAAGCTTTGAGGAGAAAAGTAGGACTTTTTGCACAAGGCCTGGAATCAGGTTGTGGTGCTCTGGAGTAGGACTGTTTGCACAGGGCGGCTCAGTGAGCATCTAGGTGAGCCAGTTCTCTGTAATAGAGAATGGTGGGGTTGGGAAAGGGCTTTAAACAGGGGAAAAGAAAGTTCCATTTTAGACTGTGCAAGAAACAGCATGAGGATTTCTGGAATTGCTGCTGGGAGGCACCCCTTTACCCTTTACCCCTTTAGGACAAGCACTTTCTTGATGCCAAGGTGGGTGATATCCACTGTAAGGAGTGAAGTGCATTTCACCTGCTCCAAACTGTGCTCACTGCTGTCTTTTTTTCCTCTCTTCTTTTGCCTTTGCACCTGAACGCTCTTGCAGCCCTTTAAAGGGTCTTTTCTGAGGGGGAAGCTGGGTGCCAGGGAGGTGCTGGGCACTGTCCACTGTAGCCTGGCTGCCAGCAAATTCAGCAGGGTTATATATAGGCTCTGAGCGAAGGCCTTCGAAGTAGCACTTGGACCTCAGTTCCTCGAACACGGCTGGAAAAAATCCACTTGGCACCAGTTAATTCACCCTATGCATTTGCTTCCTTCTGTTTTTATTCAGATAGCACTTCCAAGCTCTATCCTGTAGGATAAGAGCTATTTTAGAGGGTGGCATTTAGAATCATAGAATCATAGAATCATAGAATGCCGAAGGTTGGAAGGGACCTCAGAGGTCATCGAGTCCAACCCCCCTGCTCACACAGGGTCACCTAGAGCACGTGGCACAGGGCTGCATCCAAGCGGGTTTTAAAGATCTCCAAAGAAGGAGACTCCACAACCTCTCTTGATATCTTTCTATCTCCTAACTGTTCTTGAAGGGGCTGTCTCGCTCCATGAAGGGACAGAAACAAACTTCCCAGCCTGTTTCACCAGCCCAGCTTCACTGAGGCTGCAATGATGCCCTTGACTGATGGTTGGACCATGGGGTCTCTCTGTCATGTGTCTACAAACTATTTAGCTTAGAAAAATCCCTGCTTTGCAGTAGTCAACCCCAGTGCTACTGTAATACCAACCAATTAGCAACA
The DNA here is from genome assembly GCF_003342845.1 of Nothoprocta perdicaria. Lineage (NCBI taxonomy): Eukaryota > Metazoa > Chordata > Aves > Tinamiformes > Tinamidae > Nothoprocta > Nothoprocta perdicaria. Next base: position 8,037,708 of record NW_020455754.1, read on the forward strand.
GTGGTTGAAGGTAGGTTGGAAAACCAAGATTAGGATGCACCAGAATATTCACCATATGCATTGGGTCTTCTAGGCAGCCTCCTGTTGGGCCAACTTCCATAATTTTGAGAGCACTCTCCAATTTTGAGAACTTCCACATTTTGAGAGCAAGACTTTTATATTCCCATTTTGAGCTGCTGGTTTTCTGTAAAGTTATCTGCAAAGAAGAAAGGTGGAAGACCCAGGAGGTGCACGTTGCTCCAACATGCCATGCTTCTACACTAAACTGGTGCTACTGGTACTTTCAGAGGAAGGGCCCGGCTCCTATGTGGTTTCCCACACTCTTCTCTATTTCCTAGTACAAAGAAGCCCAAAAATGCTCCTGTGTGAGTGATTCCCCAGGAGTCTATGCTGAAAAGGGCTGTCTGGTCCTCAAAAAGCTAGTCTGAATTCTTTGCAAGGACTGTATCTGAAAAGAAATTCACTTTCTCCCCCTACTCCCCGAATCAGGACCCCTCTCCTCTCTCATGCATGTCTGCATAGCAGCCCTCTGCTCTTGCTTACATGGAAAACAGCACTGGGAAAGCATCTATGTATTTTTAGCTACTTTTAATATGTAGTAGCAGCTGGAAATGAGGAGGATAGGCAGCGCTACGTTACCAGCCAGCCCCTGCAGCTGCTGTGCAGCCCCAGGCCCGCAGGACTGGGAATCAATTCGTGATTCAGCACAGGTCTGTGGGCAGCTGGGTGCAGCTGGGGCAGCTCTGGGGCAAGGCACCCCCAGCCACAATCTGGAGCTGTAAATATCGTGTTTTCCACACATACATCTGAGCTACAGATGGTTCATGGCCCTTCAGTCCATGGCCTCAGCAATACAGCAGCAGTCAATGCCTCTGATGCCTTGTGTTCACTAGCATTACAAAAGCAGCTCAGCCAGAGATGTTCTCATTACATGGGACAATGATGAAGGAGAGAGCAAGGAGAGGGACAGCATAGCCCCTGCTGTGTCAGCTGCAAGAAACAAGAAGAGAAACTGTGCACTACTGCCTGGAAACCAAGCCTGTGGCGGGTTTGGAGAAGAAAAAGAAGGAAAAAGAAGTCAGTGAGTGAAACACTCAGATGACTGAGATGCAGGGAGAGGTCAACTTGCTGCCCTCTTTCACAACACCGTACATGTTTCTTGTGAATAAAATATCTCCCAATGTACACACATATATGTGCACACTATATGGACTGGAAACTGGCCCTGACCTCTCTTGGCAGCCAACCTGAGGAGAAGGAGCTGGACGGTGGTGTGAGCTGCTTCGGCCATGCTTGTCAGGAGGGTGACATGGAGGAGGGGACAGGGCTTGTTCTACTCAGCTTTTCCCTGTAAAACAGCAAGGTCCCTCTGCAGTGCAGGTACTGCTCTGTATAGGTGAAATGCAGATATATCCAAGCCCACCTTAATCTGTCTCCCTTGGAGATCTGTAGATGTGTTCTTCTGGCCTTGGGGAGCTCAGGCCACCCTCCCATCCATGTTTAAACCTGTCTTGGGCATAGTCCTCAGCAGTCCTTACCACTGCAAAACCACCTTTAGTCTATGACCATTTGTTTTCTAAGTGGAAAAGCATCTAGGCTTAAGAAACTGGAACTTAAGGTACTTCTGGGTCCCCAGTCACAAAGTGTCTCATGCTGCTACAAAAACTGCACAGCTTTCACTAAGAAATTAAAATCTTCAGCCTATTTAAAGACTATAATAGCTTGATTTTCCTATAAGTCCTCCGTTTGCTTAAAGTGCTTCATGGCACAGCTTTGCCTCTAGAGTAATTAAGTGAAGCTTGGAACATCGTTTGCAATAATGCATCGCTTCCCTGATTGCTGCCACGCTCCTCTGGCTCTCTCCAAAGCAACCCAAGCAGGGTGAATCCACCCTGAGATGAGTAAACCTGCACTTGACACTGGACTAAAATCATGCCTAACAACTGCTACACAGAAAAGAGAAGAACTTTTAATACAGCGGTTGGAGAACTGGCTCACTTCCCAACCCTCTCCATCTTCCCGTGTTTCAATGCAGAAGGTCTCTGAGAGAAACCTTTGCCACCAGGGATTTGTCAGCCTGCCACTTTTATTTCCATATAAATGCCTCCCACAGCCGTCAGATTTAGCAGATGGTAGGAACAAGGAATTTCTGAGAGGCAGAAATGCAGAGCAGGCTGGTAATTAGGAGAATCCAGCTGAAGGAGCAAGCTCTGCAGGCAAAACACTTGGCAGTGGAGGAGTGGGCTGCACATCTGGCAATGGCAGCAGCAGGTTGACTAACATTCATCTATAGAAAACATCTGGGTGAACAGAGCCCACAGATGGGATCTGGGCTGTGTTTCTGGGTAAAGTAGATCCTAGCTAATCTACACTTCCCAGCACATGTGTACTGGGAAAAAAAAACAAACAGAAAAGCCTCAAGTGAGTTTGCAGATATTCATGAGGGTTTCCCCACCACCACCATTATAGAGGTCTTTGTCTCTTTGTGGGGCTGTTATGCTTTTCCATGTCACTGCTGATTGCTTGGGGGGACACCAGCAGCAACCAGAGCGGACAGCTGGCATTTTGCAAGGCTTCTTTGCTGTCAGAGGACTCTGGGTTTGTTTGCTCTTTCCTCTATCCCAGTCACTCCTGAATGGGTTCTCCAGAATCCTCTCTGCCTCACCCTGTTCTCTCCCTGGGCCATTGGGAAGTAGGAGATGGAGAACACATGAGAAGAAGGTGGTAGGGTGTTGGGTTCTGCTGGGAAGTGGGATGGCCTGTGAACTCTGTGTAAGTCCATTAGTAATTATTGCTCTGCCTGGTTTAGCTTTGCTGCTCCTCCGAAGTCTCATGTGAGCTGCCCTTTTTTGCCTTGTGGAGGACAAGTATTGCTGCAGAACTGCTGCCCTGATGGGAAAGTGCCCAGCTGTGGGACACCAGCTCCTCTTCAGTCCTGGAAGACTGGTTGCATCTCTGGTTCCTCCCCATCCAAACCACATCTGGCAAGTAGTTTAGTAGTTTAGTTCAGGGTGCACATCCCTGAACTTATTCTTAGGACTTGGTTCCCACCCCATCACCAAAATCTTGCATGTAATCTAATCATTCCTGACTGCTCTCTAAAGGATCATCTCTTCATTTCTTTGCTGGGCTCAGTGTAGTCTGCAACTGGCTATGACATTAAGGGTAGCAGAGCTTTCATTGCTGGTAGGAATGGGATGACCATGAAGCGCCCAGCTGGACTCCTTATGTTTGCAAAATGATTAGGCTCAGTCTGGAAGCAGTTTGGAAGGAAGCAAATGGGAACAATTGCAACAGCCTGTATCTGGTTTTACCTTGAAAGGGAAAATGCTCTCTGCCTCTTCTACATGGTACAAGGAAAGTATCCCCAGACACACCACTGAAACGGGGTGATAAACATAGTAATCTGAGAGCTAACAGCCACAATTAATTCTCTTTGCAGCTTCTAGTAGCTGAAGAGGCTTTCATCAGGCAGGATGTATCTATTTGAGGTAATTCCCTTTATTATTCAAGCCTGAAAATTGCCTGTTGCATTGGTCTCTAATGCAAATCTTTCAAAGTTTAAGACATTTGCGATTTTATAAAGTCATTAGTGTTAATTAATAGATAAAGCTCCTCCATTATTCACAGAATTAACTCCAACTGAGATGAAGAAGACACAGAGCTAATATGTGGCGATGTGCATTAAGCAGGAAATTCTTCATAAGGTCTGTGATTAAAAGTAGAGAAAGGAATTTGGGCTTTATTTGGCAGATAAATGGAAATGCAGAGCAAAGTGTTCTTGCAAAATTCTATAGGGCTTAAGTAACCTCAGATGAGTTATGATTTGCTGCCAAAATGTTTTGTGTTCTCCTCTTTATACACGTCCAGAAAGAGCGACCAGTGGGTTACATCTGTGTATCCATGGGAGGTGGAGGGGGTGCGGGCTCAGAGTCTGGACAAAATGAGAGATGACCTCTGGGTCTGGGCTCTGAGTGGCCAAATAGGTGACAGGTCAGGCTTTTCTGTAGAGAAAAGCATCCTGGAAATGCAGTGACATTTCTCTTGGTAGCACTGATAATCTGTCTCTCTCGCACTCCCCATCTCTACCTCCTCACCCCTGGGCTGAGCTTGACTAGGCAACAGATCAGCTTTGCCTCTGAGGTCTGAAGAAACACACAAAGACCTGGAAAGCAAAGAAACAGAGGCAGGTTGAGGAGAGGAGGTGGAAAGAGGATGGTTTTACTGAAGATAATGAACCAGGTGGTCAAAAACGTCACCCTCAGCCTCAACCCTGAAGCTGCTCTTCACAAGGATTATATCTAAGCTGGGACGTGGCAGTGCTTCTACATGGTGGTCCCCTCTCGACAGAAACTGGCTGCAGTTTCCCTCTCTTGTTTGGTAGCATTTACCTCCAGGAGGCCAGCCTGTAGGTATAGCTGAGTAGTAATCAACTTCCTCATCCTATGAAAGCTGCTGACCTTTCAGGAATTCAATTCTGCTTTTAAAAGGGTTTTTTTTTTAAGGCTGTTTTGCAGTGGGGAATGAGAAATTGGGGCGTGCTTCATGTCTGTTGACCCTTTCTATGAAAAGTTGTGCTTTTTAGCAAGAGCATCATTTTACTATCCCCAAAGCACAGCATCAAGCATCCTGTTTCCTCCCCAACCTGAGCTAGATTAGTCATTCACATGCTTGATCCCTTGGGTGCACAACAGCAGCTGTAACACAAATTGAGGCCCTGGGGGAAAGGCAGAAGAGACACAGCACAGCCTAAGGAGAGCAGCTGAGCAGGTCAGTTCAGCCAAAATCTGCCAGTTTACTCCTTTGTTCAGTGTAAGGTAGACACGTAAGAAGGTCCTCAACATAATCAGGTCAGTAGTTATGTACCTTTTTCCCCTTGGTGAAACAAGGCTGGAGAACCCAAGTTTTCCCTCTGGTGAAACGAGGCTGGAGAACCCACGCAGATAGGAAGGCCATGGCAGACCTGGAAGAGTGGCTGTGGAGTGGGAGGACATCCCCTTGTGCCACACGATGCTGTGAGTGACAGCAGAGCAGCACGCTGCCGTGAAGGGAAGGAGCTTCAATCAGCACTGTCACTGCAAAGGGTGGCATTGCCACAGCTGGTGGCTGTCTCCATATGGGGAACACGGTGACATCCACACTGAGCAAAGTCTAACTTTACTGAACTAATGTATGCATTCAGGGCCAAAGAATACTTGAAAACAAATAAATGCCACGAGGCTTAAATGGGGATTAATTCTGCAGAGCAGAAGACAGCATGGCAACGACAGCTGAGCTGACAGGGCTGAACTGTGAGCCGCAGTGCAGTGTCACTGTGGGCCACATGCAGCAGTTCCAGTTCAAAGCAGAAGTCAGAGGAGCTGTCAGCAGCTTTGGTGGGAAAAAAAAGTGGTGATTTGCCATTTTTATGCTCCATTAAATGAACACAAAGACGCATCTGGGCCCTGGTGAATCAGGATAATGGCAGTGTAAGAAAGAGGCCTGTGTGACTCAGCAGGGAGCAAATGCAGTGAGGTGCTTTGCAAGTGTCTGAATTTCCACTACACTGAATTTTCTGTTGGCAGAGCAGGTCCTTCCCATTCCTAGAGCATGGGACATTTCCAGAGCCCATTCCTTCCCTTGATACGGGCCCAATCCAGCATTTCAGAAAGAAGCATTAATGTCTGCTGAGCTGCTCGATGACTTTCACTGCTTGGTGTGTTCTCTGGGTTAGAGGAAGGTGTGGAGGGAAGCTACAGCTGGCACAGGGGACTTCATGAAGGCAGGACATCTAATAACCACTGTACACCCCAATTTAACAGGGAATAAGGGAGGTTAAATAGGTAGGTTATCTTCTCGCCAAGATAGGCAAGACTGGGAAAGGAGAGGAATAAAATATGAGGAATGAAGGCTGTCATGAAGATACAGAAGCCCTGAGACAGGCATGCGATGGGAGAGAGAAGCACCTCTCTTTGGACTGGTTTTCCATATCACTAATCCCAAGTATCCAGACTTGTAAACCTGTTACTGTTCCTTCTTCCTTCTCCTTCCAGAAAAGGATTTTTCAGACACAAGAGTCACCCGTGGTGCTAGATCTTAAGCATTTACTAACTCTGCATTTTCAAGTTCTCCAAATGCCTGGCAGCTTATTTTCCCCCAGTAAAACCGCGGACCTGATGCAGCCTCCTGCTGTAGCTGAGGCCATAACCTTCAAATAACACGGAAATCACAGGCAGGGAGGCTCTGAATCTCGCCAGTGCCTCTCCAAGCAGCCTTACTCCTGCCACCTTTATAGTGGGGAAGCTTTTCTGAACACTTAATGCACATGTTCTTGGGTGGAAGCCCTGCCGGTGAATGGCTCTGCCCCTACAGCTCCCATGGTTTCACGCTTGCTGTTGCTTGTGTTGTCACTAGCCTGCTGGTGCTCATGGGGAGCCCGGGCAGAAATGCTGTCCAAACTATCATAACACCTCCAACTGGACTGTGGACCAAAGTAGAGCTTCCCGGGAGCCTCTTTTACAAGCAGCTCTGGAGACCATCTCACGTTAGATGTCCCTGCAACCAAGCAGTCCTGCTGGAAAAAAAATGGACTATTAAAGTAGCTTTGACACAAACAAGGCAAAACCACCACGCCAGATCATTTTCCTTCAGGCGTTCAAGAATACCCACTGCGAGGAAACTATAAACCTTAAGCAAGGCCTGCAGTCTGTCTGTCCTCCTCGAACAGCTCCGGTGAGAAAGCAGCAGCTAAATCCCAGCCAGGGCCATCAGCTGGGTGAGCAGACGCATTAGCAGGGCTGGCCTGCACAGCAGAGCATAGCTGGGATCGTTCAAGCAAGAGGAGAAGACATGGGTAAGTAAGAAAAAGGTTACTATGTGAGGACTATTTCCAGGAGCAGGAAACGTGAGCCTCCTGCCCATGCCAGGGCCTGCCAAGAGGCTCTGGCCCTTGCAGGGAGGCAGACTGCCTGAGAAAGCTGCCCAGCAAAGCCCTTTCTCAGCATCAACGTGCACCGAGTCTCACCTTTCCTTAACAACTGAGAAGTTTTTTTGGTCACTTTGGTATCTTCTTGGCTCCAGACAATGAGAAATGATTTTTTTTTTTCTGTTTAATACAGCTGAGCTGCTAGTAGCAGCACATGATGAGATGCAGCATCTCTGTGGAAAGGGCTGTTCCCCAGCAGTAACATCGCGTCCTCGGCTTCAAAGGGAAAGGTCACAAAGATGAAGGGATGGGGGAGAAGATCCCTGAAGTCCAAGCGGAGGAGACAGGGTGCTGGCAGGCATCGTAGCAGCTCATAACTGTTCAAGAGTCTTTCTCATGGGACACAAGATGGAAAAGAAAAAAGGCAAATAAATAAAACACAGTGAAAAGTTGACAAGGATCAAGAGATTTTTCAAGGCATCTCTCAGGACATGAAAATCCAGCCCAAGCAAAGCCGTCTGTAAAGAAAACATTTTGGCAAATCATATATAAGAGAGAAATCAGAGTATTTGGTTGGCATGAATTTGCATCTTTTAGGATAATCTTTTCAGATAATAAAGAGATTGATCAACATTGAAATAAGCAAGAAAGAAGTGTTATTAGCAGTTCTTGCCTTGATTCAGCAAAGGACACAAGACAATGTGCATGGTCCTGTGGCAGGCTGAGCTGGGTCTCTGCTGGGACAAACTGCCCATGAGTACAGGGCAGTCACCCGAAACCCATGGGGTGACATTATATTGGTGCAACACAATTTCATAGTTTTCAAGAGCAAAAATAACCATTTTTCAGCACATTTTCATCCATTTTTCAGCGCAGGACACTGAGTTCAAATAAAGCTTTCAGTTTCGTTTCCTTATTTTCTGGTTATACCACAAAAGACGTTTTCAGGCTGTGGCCTGCAAATAACTGAAGTCCTCAAAGGTTTACCGAGAAAGGCAAGTTTGCACATTCTTTTTAGTAGAGCACATAGGCAAAATTGATAAAAGAGCTTCTATCTCCACTGGAGAATTTTTAGCTATCCATAAATGAAAACAGTTGAAAAACACTTGGAAAGACATCAAAGTTTAAGTTAAAGCCCCAAAATGGACATTTTCCTTTATAGTTGTAAAAGATAAAGTAGCTGAGACATTGACAAGAAAGACACTCATTAAACAATCTAGAATCCTTTATGCCTGTCATTAGGCCTAAGAGTTGCCTGAAATGAAACTGGAGATTAGACCTATGAATGTTTTTTGGGCTTAAGTACTATGTAGCCCCTAGATAAGCATGGCATGAGAAGTAAAAACAAGCACGAAGAAGGAAGTTCATGCTCCTCTAATCTACTATATTTTTTTGACTATGATGATAAAAGTAAAGATAAATCCTTTGCATTTCAGAAAACTAATTTAAATTAATCAAGGCCAGAAATGGTATTGATTAATCTCTAAAGGATGTCAGGGACCCAGAGGAAAAAGCAGCTCCATGTCATATCATGTGCCAAACTCTAGGTCACATTGGAAGGAATGGATTGAATGGATTGAGAGCAGGGCTGAATTCTCAATTCACGGTATCCACAGAGGGAATAGATCTGGGCATATGCACACAGCTAAATAAAGAGCAAGGCTCCCTGTGCAGCTGTAGTCCAGAGAGTAAACAACATGTCAGGATGCCTGAAGGTTGGTGTAGACAATACTGTGCAGCTGTTGTATAACCAGAGGGAGCCCCGGCCCTCCAGTCCTGCTTGGCTACGGCCGCCCTGCCTCAGAAAGGTACCTGCTCTTACGGAAAGAGCACAAACATCTGAAAATGCCTGGAGGAAACTTGCATGTGAAGGGAAACTGAGGAAGCCAGGAGTGTCTGTGAGGACCCTGAGTGCACTGACAGGCCACGGCTGACAGTTACTTCGAGGAAAATGAAGAGTTTGAAGGAAAGCAGAAGAGATCAAGCTGAGAACCAACCTAATTCATGTTTTCCATAGACACAAGGCAAGAGAGGCATCAGCAAAATCAAAGAATGATACATTTAAAACTGATAGGATGCTTTTGATAAGATTTATAGCTAATCCACGGAACTGGTTGCACAACATCGTAAGGACCAAGAAGGCTTAAAATTAGCTAATATCAAGGGCTTCCACTATACTTTATCTTTCCAATTAAATTCCTAGTCCTAGGAGTCAGTGGCAGGCCAGGAAAATGCTGCACCTTTCACCATGAGCTCCCACTAGCCTGCACGGAGAGGTCAGACATCAACGAGCCGTTTGTGCACCATCGGTTGTGACAGCTCCCCGCAGCAAGCGCAGGAAAAGCAGTGACTGTTTGGACACGTGAAACGTGCTGCTATCCAAGTTAGCTAGATGAATCCTTGGAATTGTGCACCTCCGCTTTGTTTATCTGGTTTCGCTATGAACACACAATGCACAAAAACCTTGAAACAACTGGAACCTCTTCCTGAAGAGCTTCCAGCCTGGCTGAGTGTTTGTGGTAATGTGCCCCAGGGCTGAGGCATCTGAGGGACACAGAGTAGTTTAGGGACAGGAGAGGCCAGCTCAGGGCCTCCAAAGTGTTTGTTGTGAAAACGTCCCAGTCAGGACTTCTCAGAAGATAGCACGGCGTAGTCCAAGGTTTATGGAGCATCCCTTGGTCTCTGCTGGATGCACCTGAATTCTGGAGCACTCTCCTGGCTCTTGGAGCAACTTTTCAAGTATCTGTGGGGAAAACAGAGAGAGGAGAGGGTAGTCAACCCTAAGGCAGTGCAGGGGTGGGTGTGAAAGTGTAGGGGGAAGGAGGGAATTGCTGAAGCAGGATGGGAATGGAATTAATGGGATGGGAATTAGCTCACAGCGGACTGGCCATGGCTTCACTTCAATCCACACTCCTCCAGATGTTTGTCTGATAAAAGGTTCATTGAAATTTCATTTCTTAGCTTGAAAGGGCTGATAATGGAGATCTTTATCCTCTGCTCGGCTACTACTCGATGAGCAAAACAGACAAGCACTGCCAAAGAAGAGCTTGTTCCGTGTCCTATATTTGTAGCTGTGAGAACACAAAAAGATATGCCTTTGGAATATAATTGCCTAATTTCTCAGATGTCCTTTTGGATCTTGGCCTGGCAGTCAATTTTCCTATCTCCAGATTATTCCAGATGGGCACTCAGAGATTTCGAAGACAGATACTGATGCTGCAAGCTCTTGCCACTTCAAAGAAACGTGTCCTTGGTATAGAGCTAATTATCAAAATTATTACCCTGCAAACACAGCAAAGGATGGAACAGGCTGAATAGCTCTTTGTATCTGAGGCAGAAGCTGAGTAATCTGGGGAGCTTGGTAGAGCTCCCTTCTCCCTAAAACACAGATGTGGCTTCCTTCGGAGCACAGAAGAGACAACACTCAGAAGTCCATAATCGAAGTCATTCGAAGTCACACATGGGATGATGTCCTATCCCTCTCCAGAGTCCTTCTTGGGCAGATGGACATGTAGCCCTTTTTAGCAAAAGAGTCACCACATTTGAGCCCCGGCAAATAGCTTTACATGCCACGATGTCCTAATTCCCCCAAGAGGCCAGCAAAGCCTCCTTTCACCATCAGAACCAGCTCCAACAGATCCAGACAAACCTCAGAGCAGGAATGTCACAAAATCCTAGAGCTGGGGCCCAAGAGAAACCTTCTAAGTTTGTTTTTCACTTGCTACAGCACCTCCCAGGCCTTTCTGCCCTTATTCTTCCCCTTCCTTTTATGAGATAAGCGACAAGTGGAGGAAACCAAACAAATCAAGCTGATGACCCAGATCCACCAAAGAGGACCGAGTAGCTTGCTGTGGCTCCACACAAAAAGCTGAGGCAGCTTTCTTGAGCCCAGTGTTGAAGAGGGCTCAGAGAAAATGAAACCTGCAGGCTGAAAATGCTGGTAAGAGGACTAATTAGTTGCCAGCATTGCACAGAGCTGGTTAACAGGGGGATGGATGATCACAAGCTGGACAGGCTGGGAGAAAACATCTCCCTCCTGCAAACAGATTTGATGTCTGCTCCTCACGAGGTTTTCTTTTCCTCTTTGCATGTATGAGGCTCCCTGTTGGAGTGTCCGTGCATGGACAACCACTTCTGTGCCCACACAGAAATGAGAAGGTGGGGATTGGATGGGGACACGCAGAAAACGTCTGCTCACGGGGGAGAGGGTTATGAGAAGTGCCAAGCTCAAGTCACAGGGTACTCTGGTACTGCAGCTGCAAACCCTGCGGCACTGGCCCACCGTGCAATTCCATCCAGGACAAGAAAGGAAGGGGCAAAATGGGTGAGAAACACAAGTGAGCAGCCAGATTTCAGCAGCGGAAGGCAGGGGAAGAAAACATTTCCAATGAATGTACGTGGAAAATAGGGCAAAGTGAAAACAGACCCAAAGAAAATGTGAAAAATGGAGTGGACAGAGAGTTCCCATGAAAACTATTTTATATACATGGCACACTTTAGACAGGCCACATAACAGAGGCTTTCCTCTAGCTGGAAAAACAACTGCAAACCAAATACTGACTCACTCTTGAAAAAACAAAATTCACACAACTGTAAATTACAGGAGAGGAAGGTCTGTGATTTTCAGGGGCAACTGCAAATGCCAGAGAAATATCTCATGGGGTGCAGGCAAAGCCTGTCCCAGCACTGGCAGATCCGGGTTTGCGAAGACCCAGCGCCTTGCTCAGAGATGTGAGGAAGAGGAGGGTTTGCAAGAGCCCGGGCAGGTGAAGCAAAGCAAGCGCTGAACAAAAGAAACTGTGCCCCTTTGCCCTCTAGGGGTCATGGTGACCTTACAGAATGAGCCGCGTGGAGCCAGGTCTTGGTGTTTTGCTCTCTAAGGCTGAGCCTTGCAAAGCTCCTGGCAGAGCAGCTGCCGAAAGGGAGGTGAACATGCCCTGTTGGGACTGGTGTTCAAAGAGGAGCTGTCCCTCCGTGATCTCCCAGCATCTCTGGCTCAGCAAAAGCACAGCGAGGAGCCCGGGGATGCCACCGTGGGCAACCTGCACCGCTTTGCCTGGCTCTGTGCACAGCAGCGAGCTGCAGTGTCGGGGTGAGCGGCTGCTGAGCTCTGCTTGCACCAGAGCTCCCTGCAAAGCCGGCCTGGGAGCACAGGCTGCCGGGCACGTTCATCTAAACGAGGGCCCTGAAACAGCGTGGGGGGCTCAGGCTGCCCGCTCAGCCTGGCAGCCACAGGGACACATTGGTAGCGTGGACACACAGGCAGGTGAGGCCGAAATATAACTGCTGCCGTAAGGCAGAGTGCAAAGCACCGAGGCCGTGCAGCGACAGTCTGCAATTATGTTTTGGAAGAGTAAGACCAGTTTTCATCGTCGTGCCCGTCTTGCAGGGAGCACTGGGTGAAGAGCTGCCGAAATTCCTCCTGTTTGAGCCCAGCGTAGTGGGCGCTCTCAAAGCCTGGGGACCTATTGCCAGGGTTTTCAGGGCCATTAGTGCCCCTCTGCTGGTGACAGCTCTTCTTCCTGGCCTGCAAAGAGTGGCAGGAGGAAGCTGTTAATTTGTTTTCCATTTAAGTTAAAAAAAAAAAATCAATCTTGCAAGCATGACCAAGAAAGGAGGCAACAGCACAGGGCAAATAAACAGTCATTAATGTGTCTCAGAGAGATGTTTATGCTTCATTCCTCAAAAACTCAGGCTATCAGTAATGCAGCCACACTGGTTCGGATCCAGGGAAAGGGTGACAGCTACAGGAGAAGACCTGGACAGAGGAGCAGGGATGTCCTTGTCACTGCGGCTGGAAGGCCATGCAAAGAGACAGCGAGAGCGGGTGAGCACCGAGCCTGGTCCTGCTGGGGAGAGGGGCCAGGCAGGAGGTGACAGTGGGATGCAGGGTTGGATTCCAGCCTTTCCCTCCCAAATTAACAGGCAGATCCCCAGGTGATCGTGGGACATGACAGGGGAGGTTTTGGAGCATGCTCTGTTCCCAGGGAAGCCCTCTGCTCTGCACCCACTTCTCCCAGGTGATGAGGCTTCCTCAAGCATTTACCCCCTTGGAGATTAAGCAGTAAGTAGTGACATCTGTAGCTCTGCAAGCCCTATAAAATCCACCTCTAAGAGCTAGCCTGAGTTTCCTTCTGAGATTTTTTGTTTGTTTGTTTGTTTGTTTTTTTGTGGCATTTGCCTCATTCTCATAGTTGAGGGGAGAGCAGCATAGACAGGTACTCTGTGTGTGTATGTATGTATGTTTGTGTGCATGCTTGCATAGGCCAAAGGATGCTTTTTTTTGGTTAGGTTCAAGTTTCTCTTTTATGGCCTGGGTGAAGCGGGTAAGTGAAGTGTCTTATTTTGCTGAAATATCAGAGAATCGCTTGCTGCACTAGGTCATTTCTGTGCCAATGGTGTTTGTACAAGAGGTGCTTCTAAGCCCTGGGGATTTTACAGAAATGTTTGGAAAGGGCGATACTTGGATCATCTTGGAAGGACTATAATACTTTGCCAAAGAGAGGAAAAAACACAGCCCAACTAGTAGCATTCATCAAGTTTCTCTGCATTTCTCCTAAGACACCGAAGCCTTAAATTCTCCTCCTGGGCCAAACACATTCCATTTCTCTGGATTGCAATGGCCCCTTTTGGACACAAAACTTCTCACTTCCAGGTCTAAACCCACAGAGTGCTCTTTCCACACCCTGTTCCTTTTCACTTGCAAAGCTGTTATGCTGTGGTGATGGGTGAAGTAATCCCTGTTCATAAAATAAATTTACAGTGTGCTTTTGGATCTTACAGCATAAAAAATGCTGGAGCAATGTAAGTTATTATCTTTCCCATCAGTTCAAAGCAGGGAGTCTCATTTAAGAAAGTCTTCTCCATAGATAGGAAAACATCACAGAAACTGTGACTTTAAGCTGTGACACAGAAACTTTATCAGTGAGTGCAGAGCTGTGGCTGCAACCAGCCTCCCCTAGGCAGGCTCAGCTCTGTGGAGATCCCTGGTGAGATTCAGCAATGAGCAGAGGACCCAGGAAGGGTTGTGCCATGCAGTGAATGAGTCCTTAGCTCACCTGTTGTTTGTGGAGGAAAGTAAAGACAGACAGAGCTGCTCTGCTGCCTCTTCAAGAGCAGAACGTTTCCAGTCCCTGCAGCAGGCAGCCTACTTGGTGTTATGGCTCTCCCGTCCCTGCAAGACAGCGGTGACGATCCCAAGAAACCACGCATGACAAAATGACAGATGAGGAGCTAAACTCACCAGCTTTGTTGCCATAGTGGACATGTTTGTTTGTCACACAAGCAGGAAAGCAACTGAGAAAGCAATAAAAATAATATGCTGCAAATACACGCGAGCTGCTGCTGCATGCAGGCCTGGCTACCCCGTTGTGGAAAACCTGGGGTGGATGGTGTAGGGCAGAGCAGGAAAGGGTGAAGATGAAGCTGGAAAGGCAGGGTGTCTCACACCCTCAGGCCTGGTTTAGGCTAGTTCTGTGTCTCTTGTTGAGAATGGCCATGCAGGCAAGGCTGAAGGTAGCCCGATAATCCTGTACTAGGTGATAAAACATAATGATAATATATCAGGATAGCAAAGGCAGACAGAGGCCACAGCTGAGTGTCTTAGTTGAGGACTGTGATAGATTGTTAATTGCAAGTTTGGTTTTGGGGACCTTTCCTCATAGCAGCTGAGGGCTAAATGCTGCACAGCTGTCAAATATTCAACCTTTTCTTTCCTCTGAGGAGCGCAGGTTGCTCTCGTGGACGCTACTGAGTGTTGGGAGAGGGTGGCTAAAGAAAGACCAAAATAGCCCGAGCACACAGGATTGTGCTTTGTTGTTGTTGGTTATGTTTTCTTTTCCTGGTATCAAAAATGGCTCCTGGAAGCAAAAGGTGGTTAAAAACAAGAAGCGTGCAGAGCACAAACACAAGGAGCCAACAGGGGGGTGTTTGGTTTCTAACCATGGGAGGCCACTGTTGCTCATACACTGACTCATCGCTCCAGTTAGCGAGGGACACGTGGTGGCGGTGGCAGATGGTCTCTCTGGACCTTGCTAATCCAAGCAAGCCTGTGCAGAGGCTCTGCTCCTCAGGAGGTAGCTCACAGGAGGGTATGACAGTAGCTACTGCGGTTACTCCTTCTTAGACCCAGGGTTGCTTGTGGGCATTCTGGAGGTGTCTGCGCTGCACACTGGCCTCTGGAGGAGACTTGGAAAGAGGTGCTGCTTGGTTGTGCTATGGAAGAGCTGTGTCCAGACAGGGGGAATGTGCCCTCCGCAGGAATGCCTGCCTGTCCCTGCCCACCCATGGCACAGGCTGGATGGGGTGATGGACCAGGGGGCCTTTCTGCAGGCCGCAGCCCTCCAGGCTCCCTGGGTGATGAGCTGAGACCTTTGTGGGATACCGTGTTCACAGTTTGCCAGGAACCAAGCCTTGTACACATCTTTGTGCCTCCATAGAGCTGGATCCTTGTGCTATAACACCCCTGGAAGGTCTTATTTAAAGCTGTCCTGTATGTCTAATAAAGCCAGCTCCATGCTTTAGGATTGCTCTTAGGAGAACGGTTCTGAGAAGCAATCCCACCATAGGGATCCATAACGCCTTGCTTATCTGATGCAGAAGTATTCAATAATGATTTAGGCCCTTTTATTGTTGTTTGTCAGACCAGCATAACCACCTCATTAAAACTGTCCCAGCTTTGACATCAGCTCTGTCCCTGGGACAGCTTAATCCGCCTTCAGGCTGTAGCTGGTATGGAATAGCACAGCTCCTCTGCTTCAGAGGTGCTCTACACATGATCACGTCCTTTATCAACATCCTATACAGTAGCCCTAGGCTGTTGTGGGAAGGGAAGGGAGTTCCTGCTCTACCAGCAGAGGTAATTGCTCCCATTGCTCTGTCCCATGCTCCCATTTCACTAAGTTCCCCTTCTCTGCACTGCAAGCTTTCAGGCTGACAGTTTTGGGCTGGTTCCACTGCTGGATGTGAATGTCAGTCCATCCTGAACACCCACATAATGACAGAACTGCGGAGGTTGAAGATTGTCTAGTCTATCGACCTGCCCAAGCCAAAGCAGTCCCCATCTGGCAGCTCCCAGCATGAGGAGATACCACCTGCCCCAAGCAGGGCCCCTCTCCTACCATCCAAATGTAGCATCATTCCTTTGCATTTGACCCTGCCACGTTCCAGTAGGTCACACAGTGATGGTTTACCGAAACCACAAGGAACTCAAGAGTCCTTCCACTCTTTTGCAAGCTGATAGGCACTAGTGACCATCAGCTGTTAGATGCAAAGCCTGATTTCTGTTTAGGCTCCTTGCTCTATCCAGGTTATATAACACTTTAAAATGAACATTTCCATGTCCAGAAGTCCAGGAATCAGCTGGTTGCATCATAAGATGCTAGAAACCTTTTCCTTAGCTGCTTGATAAGAGTATTTATTACGTGGTTGCTCATGATACATCTTTATTGAGACTTCTACAATCAGAAATCTGTGCTGTATCTATGCTCAGAGAGCAAAAGTGGAAAGAAGAAATACAGCCTGTGACATCTTCCACCACCAACCTTCCTAAGGGATCCTACTGGCCATCTTTTATTCTCTCCTTAGGTCTTGTTCCTCCCTGTTGAGTACCTTATTATAGCATTCTCCGAAAGCTGCAACCGCAAAGCAGGTGAACTGTGCTGCTGTGTGTATAGGAGATCTGGTATAGACAGCAATAGATAGTGCTGCCCTCTGTGTTTGTGCACAAGTATGTTGGTGTGAACAAGCTGTGGTAGAACTAATCATTAAATGGCCTTCTCTCCTGTATAACACATTCATAGAAAAAAGTAGACATGATCTTGCTGAAGGTCAGCCCTGAAAACACTGCTTTTCATTCTCAAGATTGAAAGTTGTTATCCAAAAGGCTGTTTTTCACCAATCTTTCTCTAAAGTGTTCTAGTAAATAAAAATGCATCTTTCAGTTTGGGAAACTGACAGTTAATTTAGCCAAAATACATTTTTTCAAAGGAAAATATTGAAATAATATTTTTTGTGATAATCAACTGTTGATCTGATAAGCAGTTGGACTCCAGAGGAACTACTGGCCATGACATGATTGTTGCAATAAGTTGTTGTGGTTTCTGTAAGCTCCTCCTAATAGCTGGGCTAAATTTCACTCTCTTCCTCCTCTGGCCTTTGATTTGTTTCTCTGTTCTGCAATGCATCTACTTTGCAGTGCCATTACCTTTCCTGTGATCTGCCTTTCTGAAGTTTAATTGCCCACAAAATAATTAATGTGAACTTCTCTACCCGTTGCATAATAAGATGGCTTGTAGCACCAGTCCGAGCTCTCTGTGGCCTTTCATTCCCGTCCCATCCTTATGCTACACCTGACTGTTGTAGTCCTGCAGCTCGGGCTTCCTGGCATTGGTCTTCTTCCCAAAGTGATCCCTTTTCCTCATCAGGGCAGAAATGGCTGTAAAACTGCAGTTCCAGAAAGATCCGAGGTGAAATTTCTATTCTGTGGTGCTCAATATTGAATTTGAGAATGGAAAAAATATCCTTCTGACCCTGTTTCTGAGAAACATGTAGGCTAATTGCTTCATCTGCCCAGGATCACCTTAAGGTCACCATCCCTGGCCCAAAATCTTTCTTTTTGTGTCAACTACCAAAAGCCTTGGTGACTATAATCTGTAGGACAGTTGGGGAGCAGGTTGTTCCCTGCTCGCAGCCTTTGGAGTGATTTGAACTTAATCCTGGAGAGGGATGATGGAGGGGATCATTTATTAAAAATAATAATAATAAAAAAAGTTAGGATACAACACATCCACCTCAAGATCCTCCCAGAGCATACAAGGGAAGTATTTTGTTTATAGTTTGATTTATTTCTTTTCTTTAACCTTGTCTCTGCTAAGAGAGGGATCTGGAAGCTGTCCCCGTGCTCCTTAGACAGCCTGCGCTACATTGCCATTAATTACAAGGAAGGATTGTGCTGGGAACTTCACCTGGCATGGCACAAAAACACAGCTTGCTGCCAGCGAAGCTGGCTGGAGGGAAGACCTAAATGGGAAAACAATATCCATAGAAATGAAGTCCCCATAGCTGAATCCTGTCCAGCCCAGAGGGGGAAACATGGAGAGCCTGGCTTGGATACGAAGAGTCTGAGAGCGCCTTAGGTCACTGTCAGCTGATGTTGGGGATCTGAGATGTATTGCTGCAAGAATTGGAAGCAGGAGATCTGAAATGAAGTCACAAAAGGGCATACTTGAAGCACACTGCAGTGCTGAACTCCTGGCTCGCATGGATCTGCCAGCAAGTTTCCAAACTGCCAGACATCCGAGCATGTCCTGCCCCGGCCTCGAGGCTACCCGTTCCATTCAACGTGCTTGATGCATCCCCGAAATGCCCGACCCGGGGCAGACCTCTGCGTGCTGCACTGTGCAGGGACAGTGCCATGGGAGAAAACGCCACTGAAGACTAGGCTGTGCCTGGTATTTACCTCCCAGGGTCTTGGCCTTAGGTGCTAAGGGACAACAGGACCATATTGAGGACATGGGACACAGCTTCTGTGTAGACACCTCATGCCCTGAACACATAGCGAGGCTGCTTGTGTTTGATCTTGTCTTGCATGGAGGAGGTGGTCAGAGCAAAACTTTCCCTTCCACAATCCCCATAATGAATTTATTCAACAGCTTTAACTTCCGTGTGTAATTAAAGGCCATCCCCAGGTGGTTACGGTGTCAGCAAGAAAGAAAGGCTGTGGAAAGGCAATCACTGCTGTTCCATTGTGAAATATTGCCCTCAACTTTGGTGGATTTGAAAGAAGAGCTGTGATGTAGAAACTCTGAATTTCTCCTCTCTAGAGAAATAAATCCCATTTTGGTAATTCCTGTAAAAGTATGAAGAGTTTGGGGACCTCAAGGAGCAGGGAAGTGGGGACATCAGAGGTTCTTCCTTCAGGTTGTCTGGAGCAGGGTAATGACAATACTGTGGAGAACCAAGTCATCTATTTCACAAGTTTTTTTGGGTGATAAGACAATTCTGCTTTAAAGCACTATTTTGACATTTGTTAAGAACCTTCCCCTTCCTCTGCAAAAATCAAATTTTCATGAATATTTAATATTTAATGTAAGCAGGAAGAAGCAGCAATGTACAGTTGGCTTATGATTTCATCAACAATAATTGTTCATATTAGAAAAAACATGTAACATGTAGCTTCTCATTAATTATGCACTAGCTAAAAAATTTCTGGGTAGGGATTAAGCCAATTTTTTCAGTATTCTCATTCACAACAATGTAGAACTAAGATCTGCCAAATCTTTGGGCTTCTTAGGTTTTAATTTCTCTGGGGGCAGCATGTGAACTTTTCTTGCAAGAAATTTGGAAACAGAATGGGAAAGAACCCTCCATATTCATCACTGATGAAAACACCTTCAAATGTAATATATAACACAGAAGGAAACTTGCTGGCCATGTACATGACCATGTCAATGAGGGCACTGAATTCACTGGCCATGATTTCTCCTATCTCTTTCTTGCACTCTTTAACCCTAGGTCACTATATATTTGTAGCAAGGGCTCTCTCCTCTGACCAGGTTTCCTTCTTCCTCCTGGGTAGTATTCTAAAGAACTCCCCATCAGCTCAGATTTTCAGCTCCCACTCTTGGGAATGTGGCCGAGAGGTCTCTCCAGGGATGAGATGAATGGAGTACTTTATCTCTGGGCTGTGGATTTCTGCCTATTTCTGTCTGGGTATGGGATGGGAGAATGAGGAAGGAATGCTCTCCCAGATCATTAGCTTCAGCATCTTATCTTAGCCACTTCCAAATGAACATGGAAAAGGCTGGGCACAGGAGGGCAGGGGGATCAGGTCAGCGCCTTCTGGGCCACAGAGAAATTCCTCTGCAATTCCCTAGATTCCCAGAACATTGCTGCTCCTACTCTGGAGCATCTTTCCAGTCGGGACAGCACAAACAAGTCGGCATTCTCATTAGTTCAATGATGGGTTTTATTAGCCTAAATCAGACTGGCATCCTTTTGATGTCTGTCCAGGATGGATTGTATCTCTCTCTTTCAAAAGGCTGTTAAGAACTCAGTTCCTGGCCCATAAATAGAAAGAGAAAAAAAAATCCTTTTTGATGGACTGTTTTACTGGCAAGCCAGAAGGGAAGCAGCTGACAAAGTGCAATGAATAGGGGTCAGACTTTCTGCAAACTGAGGCTGGCTTTTGGGAGGTTGAAGCCCCTGCGCTCAGCAATAAAACACCAGCACCTCTGCAAACCTTCCAGGGCCACGTGGACCTCGTGTTCTGGGTTGGGAACTGCTGAGCTCATTCAGACAGCTGATAGCTCTGTTTTATATCTGTCCATGGGTGGCTTTCTCACCATTATTTTGGAGTAGAAGAAGAAACAAGGCCAGGGGAAAGGAGCAGAAAGATCAAGAGAGGAGAAAGATGACTGAGAGGCAAAACAAGATGGTTGGGTGTAGCTACTGCTCCATCTAATCCAATATATTATC
This sequence comes from Nothoprocta perdicaria, assembly GCF_003342845.1. Taxonomy (NCBI): domain Eukaryota; kingdom Metazoa; phylum Chordata; class Aves; order Tinamiformes; family Tinamidae; genus Nothoprocta; species Nothoprocta perdicaria. The sequence goes on from NW_020455754.1 coordinate 8,058,088, forward strand.
CTGTCGCTGGCCAGATGCTTTACAGGAAACCTTGGCAGAGAATGGCACCCCAAAGTGACACATTATTCACCCTCAGTAGCATATATTCTGCTGTATCCAGCTGAATGCATATTTGTGATTCCTGAGAAGACTGAAGGAGCTATGGCCATTGGCATGTCCTACGTGGTAGAAAACTTCCTAGGCTTCTCCTTTCCTCTCTTCTCCCCCAAAATGACAACTGCACCCCAACTGCACCATGAGATTTACTGGTGAAAACTGCTCTTTGAGAACTCCCTGCATTTCTGAGGAAAGCTGCAACGCTTGTACAAAGCGGGAGCTGTGAGACAAGTGCTGCCAGATTTAACTGTCATCGGACAGCCTCTCGCACAGTAGCAGGGAAGATACCATGAAATCATTTTAAATTAGACCTTAATGGGATCATTTAGCTACAGAGAAATAAATTGCTCCCAAGGAGCCAAGATTTCTCGTGTGTAGGCGCTGAAGAGGCTGAGCCCATTCATTACCCTGCGGTGCAGCCAGGGCGATGGCAGTGTGAGAAGAGACAGCAACTACCTGTCTCGTATGCTGCCCCACATCCAGATGAGGTGTGAGACCCATCATTTTTTTCATCACTGCCATCCCCAGTGCCAACGGGGAGGGTCTAAATTTGCCTTTTTGTTCAAGAAAGTGATTTTTTTCAAGAGTTCTAGGTGTTAGGGCAAGATTAACAACTTTATTTTATATAGACTAATGTCTCTGATCATCTTGAAATTTTTTCAGCCCCATATATCCTGCCTGCAGACCTCTGATCTGTGCCTCTCGCTGTTGCACTTAGCTCAGACAGCAGGGCAATTAATGACACACTGCTGCTGTGGAGCCTGGAGAGCACTTGGCAATGGGTTATCCACAGAGAGGACAGGGAGAAGCCCCCTGGCACTGCGGAAGCTTTTCCCCTCAAGTGTGAAATTACTGCACTGGGGTAATTCAGAAGCACGTGGGTTCATGCTGTAGCTTTGATGTGGAAAGGTAATTCACATTTTCCCTATGTGAAAGGCTCCAAGCATACTAATGGTCCTCAAGTGAAGGTACTGCAGTTCAATTTATTTTTTATTAGTGGAATGAAAATGATGGACTGGGTTTATTCTGGATCCGAGTCAGTGGCCTGCAATGAGGCTACTAGAAGTAGGATATTGTCCATATTACGTCCAGAAAAAAAAAATCTGACATTTTTCACACTTTAGTAAAAAGCTGTTTTTTTAATCAGGTGAAGATGCTCATTTCCACAGCAGTTTTTATTTCTCAAATACTTTTGTCTAGACAGCTCTAGGAAGGTAAGATTTTTCATTTTTCCCTTCCTTACACTAGGTAAAGAAATAGGAAAAAAAAAAAGAAAAAAGCAAAAATGTATTTCTCTATTCCCACTGTTCTGTCTCATTAAATATCAGGAAAGTGAGAAATGGTACCACATTAAATGTGTTTCCCATCAGTTCACAAACAATCACACAATCAAAGCAGGAACAGAGATGGCAGCAAAAAAGAAATACTTCATTGGAGGCTGCCCAGATTTCAGCCCCCCTGGGGCTTTTAGAAAATACAAGTCAAAGAGTCAGTTTAATAGCTTATCTGATCTTTAATGCTGAAAGATATTGATTTATTATGAATTAATGTAAGAAATTAATCTATTGCACGAAATAAGTACAAGGATTACAGCTAATTGTTATCACTGCTTTTGGTTGGTTAGAATCATAGGAGAATTCAGATTAGAAGGGACTTCGGGAGGCGTCTGGCACTGTCTGCTCAAAGATTACCTGAAGAAAAAGAGTTCTATAAAAACACTATTGTTTCTACAGTATCATGTAGAATATGCTGTTGTGTGGCCATAAAAAAAAAAAAAGAGAAACTGAAGACCTTTTACTATCCTGCTCTTTGTCTGCAAAATCAAATAAGTGCTTACAATTTGATTTGGAACAAATTGAGCGAAAATGCCTTCAGTGGAAGAATTCCTTCTCTTCAGTTGTAATTCATCCATATCTCCTCTACACATAAACCTGATTTTGACTTTTTAGTGTCTGACCCAACCAAACCAAGCCAGACACAAGAGTGAGAGAAGAAGGAATGAAGGAATGAGGTGCTGCCTTTGCTTGCCTAGGTCCACACCAGCAGGTAACTAACCAAGGACAAAGTGAAGACCCAGCTTTTTGAGACCTGAGCCTGTCTGGGTTCAAAGATAATCTCTGTTTCTCCTAGAGATCCCTGTTTATACAGTACCTTTTCTCACCTCATCAGAAAATGTGAATGCAAGGTCTTGAGCTTCATGCTGGCAGTCTGGGTAGATTAATCCTCATAGGGAGGATGCCCACCTCTATCCCATCTGCTTTTACTATGCGTGATAAAGCAGCTTTTCCAAGGAACTTTTCTGAACGTCAGCCCTGTTTCCAGAGGGCAACAATACTGGGGAGAGTAGCTGGGACTCTATCACCTTGCCAGTCTTTGCAACAGGTAAACCTGTGTTTCCAGTCTTCTCTAGTGCTGCTTAAAGATATGCCAAGAAAACACTCTTTTGGTAGCCAAAGAATGTCATTTAGCAGAACACTGGGGAATTGCTAATTACTTCTGTAAAATCAATTACTGATATACAGAAAGAAAGCTGGACTTGTTGATTCATTCATTGCAGAAAGTGAAGGGTACCGATATACAATATAAATTCTAAGCACCCATACAAAAAAACTTTATTCATCACTGTAAGAAAATGTGTCTGTCAGTCAGGAATAATCTGAAGAATTGAACATCTGTAATGCACACTAATCTCTCTTCTCAAGCCTAAAGAAATTTCACTAGCTTACCACATACTAAGTGGAGGGCATAAGAATCTTATAAATAAAATGACAGAAAAATGTGGTGATTCTCCGTGCTGTAAAAAAAAATATGTATTTATATATAGACTGCGTGGAATATACAGAAACCTCCTAATGATCTATAGCTTCAGTTTACTCAGCAGGAAATAGCCTGACATACATTTGAAACGCTGCATAAAAAAGACTTTGCTTATAATCAGCTTGCACTAAAGTTGCACTCATAACTCTTAAAACTGAGGTGGGGAATTGTATCAAAGCTGTGATGTTTTTGGGGGTAAGAATGGCTGTGAATTCATACTGCATTGGAAACATGTATATTTGCCTTAACAGCCATCAGAAATGTTCTAGGATGAATTCATAGTTTGGAAAAGAATCTTTTCAAAGCAAATTCAATACAAGCAGGTCTGCTAGAAAGATAAAAGCCTTTAGGAACTTGAGAAATGGTTGAGTAATGTTAATTTGGTATCTAGTGATATTTTGATGTGAAGAGGTGGGAAGAACAAATATACATATGGATGGTCCAAGTTATTTAAGGTATCAGATGATGCACACTGTGTGGTATTTTATATATATCACAAGACATTAAAAAAATCAGCCTGTGCCAGTAGAGCCCACACTATTGTATCTGGAAATAGCCCAATTATTTAGCAGTTTATATATAGGGATGAACTGTCTTATCTCAGGGAGCACCTGGAGGGTGATGGTCAGTAAATGTTGCCTTATTGACGGCAACTGTTGTCAACATTAACAAGAACAGGTGGAATAATGAAACATTTATGTTCATGTTATCTAATAAAAATGTGAACATCTGCAACCTCCATTTGACCGCCACTTGGCCGACAAATTAAGTTGGCCACAACCCGAACAAAACTTTTAGGGAAAAATTATCTTGTGAAAATCTGCCAAAATGCATAAAGCTTTCTTGGCAAGTGAATTCCACCCCTGCATTGCTGCATATGCAGCACTTTCAGTTTCTAATAACTGGAAGTGAAATGTTCTCCCTAGCTACTGCCTTTTTCAAGTTAAAAAAGGTAATAAAGCTACAAGAATTGCTCATGAAAATAGGCTTCAAAAGATGCTGGAAATTTTGGAGGGTTCGCTCATGCAAAAGACAGTTTCCATCATCTGTTGAAAATGATGCTAAAAATAACTTTCCCTGGGGCGCTACAGATCCAGACACCTAAGAGGATGATACTGATGTTAACATGGAGGAGTCTTCCTTGTAAGGGGATGGGAAAGAAGTTCATAAATAGGGAAAGGCCAGGCCTTTTCTGATGTTTTGGTGTTGTTAGTGGGTGATATTTAAGGAATATGTGAATTGAGGCTAGGCAAGAAGCACCATGAAGGGTCTCCCTGCCTGGGTGCAGTAGGGGATCCTCAACGTAGGTGTGTGGATGCAATAAATCAGCTTTTGCTTCAATATATTGTAGGTGCCGCTGGGGTGAAGGCGCTATGAGAGAGATGCCCTCCATGCTAATGTTTTTTGCAGCTGTACTTCTAAGTGTCTTACAAATCAGCCTGTGATTTATTAGGGGATGGGAACTTTGCCTGCTTGCCTAACTCGGCCTAGTCGTGCTGTGAAACTGGCTTCTCTGTCTTAAACAAGCCAGTTAAAGACAAGCAACGTGTCTCGTCTTTGCACTGGAAGATGTCCCAGCGCAAGGTCTGTTTGCCTTACTTTGGAAAATGTGGCTGAAAAGGGATTTGTGAAAGGAAGAAGAGAAAAAAATAGAGTTTGGAGCAGCGTGGAGCTGCCTGGCACCTCCGTCGGCCTGGTGGGTCAGGCCATACTGACACAGGGCCGCTCTTGGCTGGGCTCAAGCACTTGTGAGCAGGGTGAAATCACCGCCCAGAGCTCCCTGTCTATGAAGAGGGTGTGCGGTTTGTGTCCACGTGTTATGTAGGTCTGGTTCTTGTCAAACCAGGCCACTACTGCTGCCAGAGAATGCTGACGATGATCTGCCATCCAGTCCTACCGCCAACAGCGATGGGGAGCTGCCACGTAGCTGGTTTTCCTCCGCTGTCGTTGGCAGCCAAGGCCAGGCAGTGCCGGTGCCAACGTGCGCTGTGATCGCAGCCTCGGCCTCCTCCCCACAGCTGGTCATGGTGGCCATTGCTCCTCCATTAGCTCACACCTCACCTTGACTTCTCCACCCTAAACAAAGGGCAGCAACAAATCTCAGCACTTGTACCATGACTGATACCCTGCCAACCCCTGTTTCTGTGGACAGGTTTCTAGTGGCTCGCTGCACAATGTAAAAGCTGATCTGAATTCCTCTTGGGCCTGTTCAACATGTGGCCAGCTACAGACTCTTGGAGAGCTTCGGCTCTGAGTGGGATGCCCTCCCCTGGGAGCAATCCCCATTGCCCGAGTGCTCTTCAAGAAATGTGACTCATGTATTTGCTCCAGGCAGGTTGTGCCCAGCCCGGGCAAGTTTGCGTAAGGACGGATTGCATAAAGGCGGAGCGTGGGATTTGGGACACAAATCTTGGCCTAGCAGAAGAAAGAGCACTTGTAATTAGAGAAGTAGTTCCAATAATCTCAGCATTTGGAGAATACAGGTGTTGATCTCTGTGCTTACTTTTTAGTGGGCAGTTTTCATTTGCATAGCCACTCAGTTGGTAATTTCAGTCCCTTGAGGAAAAATTAACAGCTGCGTTGTGTAACACAACCCTTGGAAACATCCAACAGGAATGAGGCTAACCAGTTTGACACATCTCCTCCAACATGTCCAGTGTTATCCTTCTAAAAAAAGAAAAAAAAATCCTCCTCACTTCATTCTATTTTTAGTTTGAATCCAAGCAGATAAGATCCCTTCTGTGGTCTGAGCATGTCTAGGAGGGATACTGCAGATAGACTCAGACTAGTGAGGATGGCACAGTATTCTCCTCAGGAGAGCAAGAAATGATCTACTGTGGTTTAGGCTGGTAATGTGGCATCATTGTGCTTATAGTAACATATAAAATAGGATCAAAGTACTTTCCACTCCTGAACACAACTGCATCCCACAGGAGCTCTCACAGGCTTCATGCTCACACTTGCTTGTGAAGGAGGCAAGACTCCAGTAATGATTCCTTTTGATCTAACCGAAGGGTTTGGAAAGCCATGAATAATTCGTTTTTCATCAGGTCTTCACATTGTTGCTTAATTTCTCCAGTCTGTGAGAGAGCACCGACACTGGGCTGGAGAATCTAGTTTCTAGCTTGCAGTAATTTCCTTTCTCTGTTCATCACCACTTCCAGTTAGATATTGCTCAGTGGATTTCTTGACTGCCATCACTCACTTTCTTCCAGTAAAGGTCTATGACTAATAAAGTAATGGCTAATTAGCAGGAATAATGGCTAATTCGAAGATCTGTACAATACCTGTATGACTCCTTATATCCTGAAGCCAGAATACTTGTACAAGCAGGCCCAGCGGGGAAAGTAGAGAAAAACGATAAATGCCAATAGGTAGCATTTGAAACAATTAACCTCAAGAGAAAATTGTTCAACTAAGTAAAAAAAAAAAAAAGAAAAAAGAAAAAAAAGTGCAACAAAATGCTTCTGATATTTCTAAAGTAACCAAGCAAATTCAAAGGTAGAACTAAGCAAATACCATAAACTCCAAACTTTTCCTGATGGTGTCTATCACATGGGACAATCTACAGTGTAGTCTAAAATTGATTACTTGTCAAAACCATCTTCTTCATCCAGAAAATTATGTCTTAAGAAAGCACATGCATAATCCATGATTCCTGCAGACGGGTAAGAGGACTACCAGCCATTTGCACCTTTTTCTTCCTGCCGCTACTTGAAATGGTCTTGACAGTCCTGACAGCCTCCAATCTCTGGTACTAGTGAAAGCAGCTCTAGCCAGAAAACTTGTACTACATGTTTCAGATAGAAATGAAATGTTATATACCTGAATGTCAGATTTTTGATCTATTGAAAGCCACTTGTTAAACCTTTACCTGGCTATTATTATAGGGCATAAAATTGCTCCCTAAAACTTGTGTAGGCTACTGTACATCCTACAGTATGTTATCCCAAGTAGCAATACGCTTAATGATTAAATCAGCAGCATTCCTTTGCTCTACTAAACATTTGCTAGAGGCACTCAGCAGTTTGCAGGGACATCTGGAAAATAAAAAGAGCAGGTGACACAAACAACACAACTTGTTTAAATGGTTTTTGCTGCAGGAGGACACCAAAGGATGATGATGACCAGGGCTGGTTGCAGGGCCCGTCCTCATCCTCTGTGCAGCTCTGGAAGTGCGTTGCACTGACAGCAAAAGGTGCTGCTGCAGTAACACCACAAAGCTGCTAAGGGAGCAGTGGCCAAGCTCCCACAAGCCAGGCTTTCTCCCCATTCTTTTGCTCTCATTCCCAGGAACGTGGCAGTCACGCTGTCCCCAGGAGAAATGGCGTGTAAATCACTAATTAATGCCTTCCATCTGCACATAATTCAGGCCGATTTGTCCTTTGTGCTGATAGGCAGCATGGGCTCCCCAGAGATATACTCTATAATCTGTTACTAATCACAGAGGCTTCAAGCCATTAAAAAGGACGTGCCTGCAACTTGTCTCCATGCAAACATCAATTATATTCTCTCTGAGACTATGGCCTTCAGTGGAACCTTCTGAACACTTGTTCCTACGTTCGAATACAGCTTTTTTTTTGCAGGTGGCAATATTATTTAAGGCAGCTGTGGTATTCCCCTGCTGTTCAGACAATGGTTAAGAGAGTTTCATGAGAAAACACATACAGACTAAGGCACAGCAAGAAGCAGAAAGCATCACATTCTTCTGGGGACATCATGTAAGCAGTTACAACAGTTTGCAGCAGAAAGCCGAGATTTGAAGTGTTGCTCACACTGCTACGGATATTTCAGAAGCTTGTTGAGATCTGGGCCAGAAGTGGAATCCCAGTGTGTTAAGTATCAGTCAGGTACAGAGGAAATATAATTTGATTTCATCAAAGAACTCACTTAAGAATTCTTTATGCCAACAGCTTGATGTTGTAGATGAATAAACTCAACCCCCCCAGGTTGGTATTAAAGCAGTCGTAGCCATTTAAAAGCTTTGAATGCTCTGCAATAAAATGGTTGCCTTAAGAGTTTCTAAAAATTAAAACAACTAGCAAATCTCACGCGTTTCTGGCTTTAGCTCAGGTTGGTGAGCCATTCACATGGCAAGAGACACGTCCCTGCAAGTATAATCTGGGACCCTGGGAGAAATCCCATTTTTAATTATTCTTGGCATTTCGACACCTCCTGTTGCCAAAGGCCAGCCTGGCGGAAAATGACATCACCTGTGATCACAGCACACGGCCAGTCTGGAGAACCAGCTCGCCAGCTTCCCTGCCATCCAGAGGAGTCATCTATGTGTGTATTTATCTATCTTTCCAACTTTGGAACTTAACATTTACAGGCACAGTTTATCTTCTTATAAAAAAAATTCTCTGATCTTATGCCTGCAACCAACTCTGGATATAAATTCTCCCAAGCAATCAACTACAAATGACAGCATTTAGCATATACAGATAACTTTCCATATATTTAGTATTTTCCCTAGCAAGTGGGAATTTGGAGAGAATTAGAGCTGGTTCACCAGCATAGCTTTTACTAATGCAGCCTGATGGATTTCTTTCATTAGTTGGCAATCATGAGACATTGTATTTAAAAATGTATAAATATCAAAGATTTGAGAGTTCCAGGACCACGATGAGATGGCAGCGTCTTTGCATATTTCCTATCTGGAAGTTTCTTTTGGTCACAGATGATGTTTCATCTCAGTCCCTGTGGACTGAACAAGTCTAAAATTCAGTTCTGCCCACACTGCAAAGAAGTTGTAAGCTTAGCTCTTGCACTATGTATATGTGCGAGGGTGTGTTGGTGTTGAAACTTTATGTTCCCTCTAATGTATTCAATTTATTTAAAAAATAAATAAAAGAAAAAAAGTCTTGTGAGCTGTAGTGCATTATTTAATCAGCAGGAAGCTAGTTAACAGATGAGAGTGTGTGGTTGAGCCAGCTGCAAAATTCTTGGAAATAAATCATTGATTGTATTGGAGGCAAAATACCCCAAAGAAAATTTGCCCAGAGGAGAAATGCAATTCTGATTCTACTCACTCCTCATTAAATACATAGGAATTATCTGGATAGGCACCTTTGAAGAATAGTCAGAACAGAGGTATAAATACAGATATTGAGCCACATTTCACACTGGAAGCTCATTTCATTTGGAAACCTTTTAAATGACAAGCTGTGCTGTGGTGAACCTCTGAGACAAAGGCTTCATGTGCACCAGGGTCTTGCCACTGGGGAATAACTTTCACTCACCCCAGACTGTTAATATCACTAGCACTTAAAACTTACCCATTAGTTGTGTTTTATAACCCGTGAAAATGAAGCAGAAGGATTCAGAAGAATGTCTTCAAGCACAAGTGCTGGAAGGGAAGAGTGCAGACCCCAGCTGAAACCAGAGACCAAGCTCACTGAATAGTCCAGGCAGAGTTGGGAACGGTCCATGAAGACCTGTCTGTCAGAGTGGGTCTGAAAGGCACAAACCTAAGGTAGAGTTTGGAGGCGAGAGGCCAGAGCTGGGATTTTTTCAGAGTTCTGCAAGAGGATTCTGCACAGCAGCTTCAAGTTATCCATCCCAGACTGAGTTAGACCTGCTCAGCCCTCTCCAAAAGTTAACCCAAGAAGCCCAACTAGTGTTTTGCGAAACTGAAGAAATAATTTGGAAGGTCACGCTGGCTGCACCATGACCATGGTTTCTCAGAGAAGGCTCAAGAAAAGCAACCACTCATGAACTTTTTTGATGAGGATTTTTTTCCATGGGCTCAAAATGGAAAATGGGAGTTGCTTTGACAGATGTATTGTGTGATGGGGCAGCCAGAACAAGCTGCATCCCCACCTCCATCTCCCTAGCAGTGCTTCTGGATGGAAGAAAGGATGGCTGCCTATTTGTTTTTGCACTGTGAACAGAATCGGGACAGGGAAAAACCTGGATACAAGTGGTACAAACTGGCCTTGTTCACAGTGATATGCAGAGAGAGACAATTCATGTCTGAAGCGATGGAGCAGATCCAAATATTTTTTTCCTATTCTGTATCCTGCCTTTCATATCTTCTGCAAAAAGAATAATGTTTTCTTTACATTTCTGTCTGGAAAAACAATTATCGATGTTAATTGCGCTAACTAGGAGCTTGAAAAGGAGTTGGCCAGGAAGAACTTTTTTTTGCTCGTAAACAGGAAGCCTCAACCTTTCCCGCCATTCTCCGTGTTTCAGAGGCAGAGGCGCCATGAGGATTTCAGAGAGATGAAAAATGGGACGAAAACCAGCTAATTCTGAAGTTTACACTGTGAAGACCCCTGTGTTTTCATGCCCCAGGGACAAACCATGTTCTCTTCCTGCTGCAGTGGGCGTGGAAAAGCCATGTGAAGGGATCTATGGACACCTCATCCAGCTCTTTGGAAGCTGTCCAGGTTTTTCTGCACCCTACGTCGAGGTGTGGCAATACCCACATCTCCTGCCTCTCCCTGCATTGCAGAGACTGCATACACCTAAGTCTGGGCTAAAATTAGAGCTCTGCTCCTCGTAGGGCTCCGCTGCAGCCAACTGATAGAGGGTCACATAAAAGGGGATGCCCAGGAAGAAAGCAATTAGCAAGAGAAAAGCAAGTCTCTAAAACCCTCGTTGTTCAGGAACATCAAATAACTGCTCTGAAACCTACTGTTTTCCCTCGGTGGATCTTGGCCTGTAGGGTCTGGCTTCTTAAACACTCGTAAGATGATTTCCATGGTTAAAAAAAAGACTTAAGCTTTCCTGATTAAAAGTCTAGACTTTTGTCCCTCTGCTTAATCCACCACTGCACAAGAGAAGACCATAATCTCTGCCACTACATTAGCTGAAAATACCAGAGATGTGTTTGTTTAATCATTTTCACCTTCTTTTTTTAATACTGTAAAAAATTGTGCATTTATGTAACCCACATTTTGACAGTTTGACTAAAAACACTGGGCACCTTAAATGTCCCCCTGAAAGTTATTTCAGTGAAAATCATTTCTTAAATTATTTTTTCTTTTCCTATGACAACATGGTAGCTTCAGTGACAATCTGGAGGGTATTTTGGCCAAATATTCCTCAGCACGAAACCCCTTCCAGATCTGCTCTCTGTTAAGTGAGCAGAGGGCCAGGGCCATGGCAGGCTGGTGCAGTAGCAGATGGTGACGCCGCTGAAGAAGTCACTGATGAGAGATGTCCTCAGAGTATTAAGGTGCTCTTGTTCCCCTCGTTCTTCTTCACTTGAAAAGGGGAAACATTTATATTAGCTTCTCTTTAAACACACAGTAAAAATCAGGTGGCTGCTGGCTGCATGGCGCTGAGAGCTCCTGAGCTGGCAGTGGCTTGACAGACCAGGTAGACCATGTGTTATTATTTTATACGGGATAAACAAATGATTTCCCAAAGCTCTGTAAGATAGCAGTGATTTTTAGTGAGCTTTAATTGAGTCTTCTTTAAGACACCCAATTTGTCCCTTAGTTAAAAGGGCAGCTGCTTGGTCCGAAGGTTCCAAGGACAAGGCAAACATTTTTTTAATTAATTTTCTATTAGGCTCTCTATTTTTTGGCCAAAAGCAGCTTTTCGTGCTCCCTGCAGTGATTCACTGTGTCCGTTGCCTTTCCTTCGGCAGCCGAGTGGCAGTGCCAGGCGCTGAGCGGCCACGCTGACGTGCAGGACATGCGCACGGGGACCATCATCAGCCCCGGCCCTGCAAAACAGGAATCGCCCTTGAGGTGTCCTGGGACGGGACGTGCCCAGGACCTGAACCTGGTCAGCTCACACAGGGACATTTGCGAGGCAGGACTCAGTGTTTTGGGAGTCGGGGGGACTCTCCTCTTGGAGAGGAGAGCTCTAGGAAGGCCTAGGCTAAAAAGGCAGAGAATTCGTGCTGAGGTAATGCAGCAGAGGAGGGGATATTTAAAAATAGAGGCAGTGGGTGGTTGGGCTGGCAGATGGTGCTGCAGGGACCAGGTCAGCAGGGTGCCACCTATTTCCACTGTTTTCAGGAGCTCGCAGCCACCATTCTGAGTCCGGGCCAGATCGTAACAGAAACAAATTTCCGTCAGCTGAGACTGTTTGGCCCTTTGCATCCCCCCCTTTTTGCCTGCGTCCCAGGCTGGTGAAGGATGGTCTTGAGACTACAACAAAGAGCTAATAGTCATCCGCAGGGGAAGTCTTATAGCAAAAGGTTGTTTATATAACCAGTAGCTGAGGACATGCCCTCGGTGTGGCTTTTGAGCAAGTGTGGATGGCCTCAATGCCTGGAATTTCAACCAGCCCTTGCTCAATAGGGGAACAGAAGCGTCCTGGCACTGGGGACAGATGCCTGCCCGCAAGTGGCAAAGCTGCCTGCCACCGACCAACTGAGATGCATTGGGCACTTGCTGGGAGTCGCTGTCAGAGACCTTTTCCTTTTATTCGCCTTTTACTTCCTTTCCTGAACTTTCTTTGCTTGGGAAACTCTGAGATTAGTGCCAGCAATTCCTTCCACTTGCTTTAAGCTGCTCCCTCCGTGTCTGCAGACTGGGTGTCACTTGGCACGCTCTGCACCCTCGTGCTGAGCCCCTTTCCTGCACAGAGGGGCCAGCACCAGCAGCCACTGTGAAGCCGGACTGTGCCCTTCATTTTGCGCCTTCATCTTCCAAAATTTCCTGCTCTTCTATCTGAGCAGCCCTAGGAGAGCACAGGACATGATGAGGCGACTAGGCTGCCTTGCAGCCATTCAAGGGCCTTGCAGCCATTCAGCACCTTAAAATATTCTGTACCTTTCAAATTTGTATTTTTGGAATAACTGCTCCAAAAAAATTTACAAGTTTTTGAAGATGTACATGTAAATAGTTGGACTTGCTATGCTTATTTTCACTCTTAAGCCAAAGCAGAAATTGACCCCAGATCTTCAAAAAATAAGCAACTTCTTCAACCGCTTGTCCTACCGTGAGTCCTTAGTTCACTGACTGTTCCACAGCAGAGACACAAGATCATTCTCTGCACATGGTGCTTCAGACACAGGACTTCTGCTTCCCTGGAAAAACCTTGCAGTGCCTTTGGTTATCCTGCAGGTCTACTGGCTGGGTTGATTTGTATTGCTGTAGCTGTGATTCAGATGTCTGCCCCTGCCAAATGCCAAAGCATCATTTCCATGAGCATTAAGGATCATGAATGTTATGAAACTCTCCTCCTTCCTACTTCCCCAGGAATAAACATGAGCAGTCACATAACTTGTGTTATTTCTTTGTATCTTCTCATGCCTAATTTAAGAGGTCGAATAGAACACAGTAATTGTATACACCTTCCCCGAGATACCCACGTCACTCCAGAAGCCAGACATTCAAGGCTATTTATAGGACCTTCCCAGGGAGAGGAGAGGATAGGAGGGTTTATTTTAAAGGAAAATAGGCAGGGGCAATCAGAAATATTTGGGAGATTTGGCCTGCAAAGGCCAAGCAGCACCAACATGTTTTTGTCATTAGACCTCCTAGAAAGGAGTTATCAAAGAGGAGAGCTTCTTTATAAGATCTCTAGCAGACATGTATCCCAAAGACTGTGGTGAGAGGTGGCAGGGAGGGAAATGCGTCCCAATAATTTGTTTGCCAAGTACCACACATTCACACAACCTTCTCCCTGGAGTCTAATGTTCCCAGAGCTGGTACAGCTGCCTGACTATAAAATAATATGGAGATTCAAAGAGGAGCATTCTGGCTTCTGGCATGAGAACAGACAGCGCTGTTTAGCGTCCCACTTCAGATAAGAATGAAAGGTCCAATCGATGTGAACAACAATGAGAAAGCTGGGTTCTTGGAAGCCTTCCTAATAAAATGGAAGCAATTCCCACTTCAGGAGACCTGGTCTGCTGCCAGGCTGATGTACAGGACTTACTTAGTGTTCTCCATAACACGGCTGTGATTTCCAGCCCTTGTAACCATCACTGCAAATGCCTGTGGTGCTTTCCTAGGTGGTGTCCCCAGTGCTGCACCTGCATGCCAAGGCGCTCCCAGTCCAAGCCAACCTGATGCAAGCAAAGGGATCACAGCAGGGAACCGAGAGGAGACGAACTGTGTGCTCCTCTGAGCAGCACAAGTGCAGGAGCCAAGGAGGGACAGCCTTAGAGGAAGGAGAAGCAAAGTACCCGAGTGCTCTTACACAGCGCTCATCAACAACAACGTGACCTGCAGTGGCACTATCCAGGGCGTCACTTGCAGGGCGAATGGCATTATGTTGTCCTGCAGGGAGATGGCAGGCAACCCAAGAGCTGCACGAAAGGAAATGTGCCTTTTGCCAGAACAGAGAGGGAGGAGGGCCCTAGTTACCTCTCTGTCGTGAGCATTTTTGACTTCAAAGCTCCAAGCTGCTCCCAGTGCTGTTTGTTGCTGTTTTCATGGTAGGCATGAGTCAGATCTGAGATTTGGGGGAAAAAAAATGCATTTTCTTGTTCGGATGAAAATCTGTCTCAATGTGCTGCAAAAAGAGCACCTACAAAACTGGAGTATGTAGAAAGGTGAAATATGAAGATAGATAGAAACCAACCTATATGAAGCTTTGTTTTCTCCATCACCTTTCAGAAAGTAACAAAGTCATCTGAGCACTTAGTACAGCAATAAATAAAATAAATTCAAAGTCTGGGCTGCAAGTTCTCCAATTGCCAGTATGTTTTCAGGGAATGGTACCTTAAAGCCATTCTGCACATTTTTTTCTCAATCTGAACATCAAGAAGAAAAATTTGGAGAGTCACAGTTGAAAAAGCAGTGCAGTTCCAGAATGGGTTTGCTCAGAGAGAAATCAGGAAGTCAGAATTGTTTGTATACATACAGATACATGTAAACCCTGCCCCATTATTATATTCACAAATAAAGGGACTTAAACTGCTGCCACTCTTGGGCTGATGCTATTCCCAATGATCAGGACGGCAGCCACATAGTAATGGATACTCATCTGAAATGTTTATTAATGATGTCATAAATTATTAATTTTCTCAAAACATGTGCCAACTGCATGGTGTTCAGGAAGTGCTGCCTGAAATGTTTAATGTAGCCAAGGAAGCAAACTGCAGCTTTCACAGAGGCTGAAGCCAATGCTTTTAGCCTTAGACATGCAATTTGCTACGTGCGCTTTCAACACGGGTTACCTCAGCTCAGCTGCTGCGCATTAACCTGAGCTGCAATGACCTGCCCATGTGCCAGAGGGTTTTGAATCATCAGTTTGGGCTATGCACGTGGGAGCACACAGAGACCAAGCTGTTCCTAGCTAGCTGCTTATCCCTGTTTTCTCCTGGTGAATCTTAATTTTGGGTTGCAAATCACAGTCCAAGTATTATATCAGTCTCAGCTTGCCATGCCACCCTGCAGTGGTGCAGGGCAGGCAGCTCTAGCAGGGGTTGTGTCGTTCAGACAAACTGTTCCAGGCTGCTGCATGGCTGTCTGCAGAGGCCCTGTCTGGCTGCTCCAGCAGCAAGGATATCAATCCAGGCTGCAGAAACTAGCCACAGAAATCGAATAAATGATTTCTGATTGATGGTTGTGGTGATGATGGCTAGCTCACCAGGCGTGCCAGGAGCATGCATCTGTTCTGCACCCCCTTGTCTCATGCTCTTGGTGTTAGCGTTAGGTATACGGTCAGTGGTAGCAGTCACTGTCACCCCACCCCTAGCCAAGGGGCTCTGACAGTTCCTCTGCCCAAGGTAAGTGCAAGCTTCACAGAGGGTGTCAGAGCACCAAGGCCCAGGTCCTGCACTCTGTGCTGAGCCCATGCTCAGGCCTTGCTGGCTCCATGGCAGCTGGGTAAAGGCTATATCGACCCTTTCAGAACTGTGTGAAAAAAAATTCTCAATGGGATAAGTCAGGTTCAAGCTAAGTTGCTCAGTCAAGTTCATCCCCATTCGGCACCTGGAAAGGAGGACCTGATGTGATCTACCTCTGGTTACATCTGATACAGACTGCCATTAAGATGACAAGTCCAGATGGGCTATGTCTCCCCATTTGCAGCCCTCTTACAGCCAAGAAGGTGCTAAGCTGCTTGTGGTCTCTGAAATACCATCTCTTGTCCCAAGAACCTTACATGGGAATTGCACGCCAGCTGTTCCTAATTATTTATTTCTAGGCATAGCTCTCTTCTCCTGTAAATTAAAAAAAGCTTAGTCTGAAGATTATTTTTGTGTGCTAATTCAAATAAGCACACACACACACACAAAGAAAGGCTTAAACACTAAAAATGCAATGTGCTGCAGTGCTTCCGCTCCTCCGAGTGCACTGTGTGGTTGGCACAACCCCCTGAAAGAACAGTTAAAACAAGTGTGACTGCCCCACTCTGAAGAGCATCTGTCTTCTCTCCAGCTGTTGCCAGCTGACACTTCCACTGATAGCAGAGAAGGGAAAACCAAAATAGCCCAATCTTGAATTCGGCCAATGCTGGCAGCCGCCTTCAATCAGCCCCAGGCCATTTTCTTACCCCAGACCTGTGGGACATGAAAGGAGGCCTTGAGGAAGGCCCTGCTGGGGTCTTTGACTCACAGTTCTGCCAGATTTAGCTAGGAGAGCTTAAGATAATGCTATAAGGCAGTCATGCCTGAAGTTTCTCCAGGGGAGGTGGTAACCACTTGTATCTGCACTTGGAAACATGGTGAGTCAGAGGTGTGAGTGAATGGGAAAATATTCTGTAAGCACAGCTTTGTTAATGGAAATACACCCTCTTTCACACTCGCAAGGGATTTTTTTTTAAATAAGTTTTAAATGAGTCAGCCAACTCCATTTACACCTCTATTCTTTTGCAGCTTCATCCATGGTACATACTCCATTTTCTTGTTGGAAATAAGGGATCTGAGATCAAGGGATCTCAGAGTAAGTATTTGAGGCTCCTCTATTTCCACAGAGGTGAATGAAACTGTGGAGGCAGGAAGACCAGGCTCCCCAAATCCCTTCAAGAGGTGTTGTGTGTGTGCAGGTTTGACTTGGATTCATATTTATGTGAACATCCATGTGAGCAGCATGCGCGATGTCTTTGCAAGCTTTCAGAATGAAGCTACTTTTGTTATAAAGCCCTTGTTAGTGAAATTTTTCAAAAGCAAGACACAAACTTGCCAAGCTAAACTCAGTCCTGCAGAAACCAGCCATGGGTGCTAACACATGGCAAAATACTGTGCATTAGTATCTGGGTGTAGCTGAATTTAAGGATTAGCTGAGATCATCTCTAGCTCCTGACCCTCGGGCATCTGGGAGCTGTTTTGTGAATGGTACCTGTGAGAACCATCCGGGAGTGACTCAGCTGAACGGCTTAAATATTCCTTTGGAAACAGTCATATATTTCCCCGCCTATTGAAGATGTTGCTCTAGTACCTTAAAGCCAAACTGTCCAACCGTTGTGAATCACGGCTGCAATGCAGCTCCCAGCAAGTTGGGGCCATCCCTAATTTGCATCAAATAAACCAATTGCTCTCATTTTCACCCGCTGAAGAATGGGAGAATGGTCCCAGCAACCTGGGCTATATTTAGCCCAAACCTGTGGGAAAGTGCTGCAGGCGTGAAGTGTCACTTCTGGTGTCCCTAGGCCTCGTGTTGACAGCAGGACAAGAACCAGACCACTGTTGAGGACGATGAATCAGTAATTTTAATTTCCTATTCTTTCCTCAGTCCTTTTGTGGGTTTCTGCCCAACATTTCAACAACCAGCTGACCAAAACCATGGCATCAATGTAGAAATTGTGTTTTTGTTTTCAGCCTCCCTGTTTAAAGAAAGACTGGAAGTCTAAGAAACCTTTTTCTCATGCCAAGGAACTGAGGCTGCAGTGATTTATGAAGCATCATTTCTTCCTCCACCCATGTGTTCTGTCTGTGTTTGTTGCTCCTGGTCATGTTGCCCTCACTGAGCTTCAGACCAATTTCAACTTTGTTAAAACTTTATATCACCCATCCAGGAAGGGTTTTGATTGTCTCAAGCTGCGGTCCTCATCTTTCCTTATCTCAAAAACAACAGCACCAAGTGAGCGGAGTACTGCAGGCAGCCTCAAGTTTTATTCTATCAATCAGCCTCAATTTTAACCTTTTTTTAATTCCTGTAGCCATGATCACACACCTCACGGTCCTGCATCCACGGTGTTTTTTTGCAGGCTGTGACCTGGCAACTTCAGGGTAGCATCCTGAGTCAGTCAGGACTGCTCTGGAAATGTAAAACCCAGGATATAATGAAATGCACAATACTGATTTTTTAGATTCCTGTGACTAGATCACTTTCAGACAGAAATACAGGGTTTCCTGCACCAAATGCTACAGAAAGTCAAAGTACACCCAAGTGCAGAATGAGTTACTTCTGCTCTTGGTCACAACCATCTCTATCAACTGTACCAAGCATTATCAGCATGTGAATCAAAGGGAACTCAGGCCCTACAAAATAATTTGTACCTGCTGTGTTAAGACAGATCTGGAAGGACCCTCAAGATGACATTTACTTCAGCCCCAATATTATCTCATGGTCACTTCACGTGTGGTGCTGCCAACAGCAAATTAAAGAAAGAAAGATGATCCCATCTCCTTAAGCTCACACCAAAGATGCTTTTTAGTCAGCTATCTTTTGAGGTGGGGTAACTGTTCTGCGCTGGGAAACATGCCTGCATTCTAAAGTGACAACCAAGGCAGAGGAAGATAAATGGAAAGGCCTCAAGCTGTTGGCATATGAAGTAAAATGGAAGAGGTACAAATTAACCGATGACTAATGGGACACCGTAACCGTCTGCAAACACAAGAAGGCTGTACACAGGATGAGAAAAAGAAAGCAATTAGGAGAACATTGCAGGTATAGTTAAGATAAATAGAATGACTAATGAAAGGAAAGTGTAAGCTGAATGTCAGGAAATAATTCCTAACTGTGGAACAAGCTCATCAGAAGAATGGAAATGCAATTTCCTGAGTTATTCAAACCTGGACCAAACACTTGAGGTTTCAACCGTCCATTGATCTGACCACTTCCTGAGCCTTTCATCCTGTCTTGACTGATTTAATGGCAAAAGATGTTAAAGTCCATAGAGCCCAGCTAGATTTCCCATCTTGACCATGATCATCTTTCATTTCTTTAAACTCCCGGTCACACAGAGACCTTGAGTCTGTGTCTTAATGTGGTTCCTTAACCATGCACACCTTGGGTAAGGGGTAAGCAGCTTGTCATAGCGTTTTCCAGCTCTGATAGTGTCCCTTGGGGATAACCTCCTCTTGCTGTTCCTTTCTCAATGTCTCTTGCAGTTCTGGCAGTAGCACCCAACCTCAACTAGCAGAGCGTGCCATAGAAGAGAAGAGATGGCCTTTTCACAAAACTTGTTTTTGTGAAACTCTAGGCTCCAGGGCAAGACAGTAACGTGATTGGTAATAAACAAAATGGATCAGAACGCAGGGTTGTGCTGGGCTTCAATTCACTCCAGTCTCTTGAGCAGGGCTGAACTTTAACAACTCTTTCAGCAGAATTGTTAAAATCTTTCAGCCAAGAGTTGCAGAAATCATTCAGAAAAAGAATTCCAGGAGATGGTCAATACTGCCTGACTCCATGCGGTGCCACTGCTAGGTGGAGAGATGATGCCGAGGAGCAATTCACATTTGAAGGATTTCACGTTTTGTTTAAATATTGGGGTGGAAAGAAAACATGAGCTGTTTCTTTAAAAGTGAATTTTCCATCTACCTGCTGAATACACCTGGTGCAGGAAGTTGAAAACCCTTCAGCGACTTTTGAGCAGCGGTACAGGCTGAGAAATGGCACAAGAAGCATATGCGGAAGTGTCATGATTTGCAGGCGTGATTTCCAAGGCACCGTGAATTCCCCAGCGTGGTCACAGCAGAGAGAAATCAGCAGTGACAAAAGCAGCTCTTTGGGAAGGCTTGTGTGCGTATGCACACCGAGAGCCTGGGCAAGGGGTAATTCCCATAGCACGCTAGTGAACTTTGCTCACCACTTGTCATAGAAAGAGGTAATTAATGTTACTTAATGTTTGGCTGTTTCTCTCGGATTAGATGTTGTTGACTTGCTTGGTAGCTGCACAAAGAGGTTAAATGTTCCCTTCAGCCAGAATAGAAACAGAAAATAATCACCGGCCCAATGGTGGACACAGATCAAATCCTCCCCTTTAGCTAACAAGTAGAACAGGCTGCAAGGGAGACAACGTGCACTGTAGAAATGATTAATCTGTAGGTGATCAGGACTTAGTTTTTCTACAAACCTTTCACTATCCCAAAACTATCCCAAAAGGCACTTTACAAACCTGGTTAAGTAGGATGGGAGTTTGGAAACGAAACTGTGCTCTCAAAGAGGACATTAGACACAGCCTTGTGCTTTATTCATGCCATAGGCATCAATTCTTGGATTTGTATGATAAAATTTCCTTTTCTATTGATGAATATCTGTTTTTTTTATTTTATTTTATTTATTTATTTATTTTTTTTTTTGGGCAGAAGAGGGTTTTGCTCCAAAATAAAGGAGAGAAAAAATACTCCAAATAATTTCAACTTGGATGAAATGGAACATTGTATTGTATTCTGAAGACCTTCATAAGGTTTTTAACCAATGTTCTCTAAAAGCTTTAGAAGAAAAATACATTTCCTACTGAGAAAGATGCGCATTTATTTTACTTGAAATAAATGAAAGGTCTCATTTAGAAAATGCTGACTTTAAATGCTTTCCGCAGGTGAATTAATTCAGCATAACTATTCAAGTCTGGGAAAATACTTACCTATTCCAGCAAGCATCAGCTACCCAAACTTAGGAATTGAAGAGATACTTTTTCTGTAAAGCTGTAAAAATTACATATAGATGAAACAGAATAATCAGTGGTCCATGCTTTTCAAACTCCGGGAGCAAATCCTTCCCTTGATCCAGGGGAAAATGATGACAGTAAATGCTAGCCCACCCAGGTTAATCATGCATTTCATCCCCACTCCCTTCCCCAAGAATGTGACAAGTGGCCTGATTGCTGGTAATGAAGCTGCTTCCATCTTTCAGCAGACCATGAATCACTCTCCAAATGAGTCTACCAGAAAAGGAAACATGGAGAGACCTTGTCTGAGGGTAATCAGGAACCTTTCTTCTGAGCTTGGACTGTTAATCCTGAATCCCACAAAAAGGCTTTCTGGGGATTATTCGCCTTTCAACGCCAGACCAGCTTTTCTATAACCTCAGAGTTTAAGATCATAGTTCCTGATGTCACTGATTTACAGCATAGCATTATAAGATTCAGCCTAGGTATTGAATAGAAAACGCACAGCTGTGGGCATTGTAGAGGTCAAAAATCTCCTAACAAGTTACAAGGAAGGAATGTTACATTGATAGGACCAGAAACCCTGACTAAAATTGTGAAAATGTGATTAAATCCCCCTTCTTTTTCCTGCTAACTGAGTAACACTGCCTGGACAGCTACACAGCTTCAGGTGGAAGTAATTTACACTTATAGAAAACAAAGCATCTAAAATTAAAGAAAATGAGAAAAATGCCTTTTTTTTTTTTTTTACAATTCCCTTTGTACTTAATTCCAAGTCCAAGTAAAATTTAAGACTCATTGAGCTTAGAAGAGAACTTGGAGACTATCTATTAGGGCGTTATGCTGAGCTCACCAAAGAGCTGGGCTCTCAACAAGTGACAAGCTCTTACACCCATCTTCAACAGCAGGTTCTCGTGAAATCCGTAGCACCCTATTTTGACAGTCGGAAGGAGACCGTAAGCCCTGCACAAACACTGCTGTAGAGCAGAGAGCCCAGCCCTCCAGCAGGAAGCAGGTTATCTGCCCAGCTCATCTTTCAATAGACGCTAAACCAGTCTGTTTAACAGTCTAAACCAGTTGGTGTTTGGGGCTTCCCTCTTTGGAGCACCTGCAGTGATCTACGTAAGGACAATCTGCCTTGGAGTAGGTCTCCCATGTGATGAATTGCAGCCTGACCCTCCTCCTTGCCCTAAATTCATCAAATCCTGAGATCTAATCCCATCCATCAATTCATTAGTGTGAGGCAATATGCAAACAAGCCTTGTATTCCCTGAAATGTCCCCCGGGGCAGGTGAAGACTTGTGTGTCCCTAAGGAAGCTGCAGGACGATGCCAGCCTCGTGTCTCTGGGCTTTATAGCCCTTGCCAAGGCAGCCTGCGGAAGCTCTTGCTGCAGTTGGCACCTTGGCTGAAGCTCCACGGTGGCATTTCATGAGCAACAGAAGCTGTCCAGGGAATACAGGCAGCCCAAGAAAGCTGCAGGTGTTACGTGTTCCTCCCTGAAGCGAGGAGCTGTCTGCCAGAATCATCTTTGACCTTGCATCATAAATCCTGAGTGGTTTTTTTCCCCATTCCTCCATTTTTTCCCCCTTTCCTCCATTTGTGAGTGTTTTTTTCCCCATTCCTCCTCCCATGTGCTTTCTCCTGCCCACCCAATGCTCCCAGTGCTGTGTATCTGTAACTGGAACCACTGTTCCTAGAAAGGGCTCCCTGGAATAACCTAGTGATTGGCTCGCCGGCCTCCGGGGTGCAAGAGCGCTGTTCAGATCTGGCTGAACACCATGCTCTGACACCAAAACCATGTGCATTTTCTCACAAACACATGGCCCAATCTGCTGGCACTCGCTCATGAAACAAAAAGCTCAAATTGCTGTCTTTTTGTGTCGAAACATTTGGAAACTTCAGAAGATGTTCTGCTCTCTAACATGAAGAGAGTGGCGGTAATAACTTTCTTGCTATAGCTCTTTGAGTTCCAGCCCTTCAGCCTGGGGATTAAATAGACCTTTGGCTGTTTTGCTTCTGTTCCTGCCTCTGAAAATGAATTAAAGCCACAACAACAAACCTACATTACCAACACTGGACTCCGGCCAGAGCTGGAGTACGTTGCTGTTCAGTTATTTTCAGCTTGGAATTCCCTATCGTTTTCTATCATGTTTCCCCAGCCAAAACAGTGCATTTCAACAGCGAGATAAACGCAAACATGACCTGGAAAAGGTCTACCTAATCTTGTCATCATCTGCTAGCTGTGCAATCCGAATGGCTTGACAGGAGCTGCTCGTGTGCAGTGTTTTATCCCGAGCGTGGATTCTCATGCTTCCAGATGCTGTTTATCAGCTCCCCCGAGGAAGCCTGTCCCTGCGCTCACAGGGGACACGTTCTGCTCTGAGTCACACCAGGATATGTCTGAAATGCTTCGGTTGCCTCTAGTAGCACAACCGGATTTTTATCAATGTAACCGAGACAAGATTCTGCCCAAGATGTTCTAATAAAAACATGAGTCTGCCCTGGGAACCAAGGGCATGTGATCTGGGTTTCTTGCAGCTCACTCAGCACTATGGAGCTGAGAACAAGGTGCTGCTTGTGGCCTCCCAGAGGTGCTGACACCCTTCATGCCTTTCACATTACAGGGACCAGCTACACGGGGCTCCCAGCTGCAGACACGGAGGCTTCACATGGCTTTGAACTTTGCTTCTGATGGACCCTGTACCAGACTGATAGAATCAGTTGCAGGGGCAGGAGGTCCATGGACAGCAGGGAAACGTGGAGCTGCCATGGGTGCTGACACTCACAGCACTGCAGTGACTGCATTACCTGCACAGGTGCTTGCTACAGTTTGCAGCAGGGCTTGGAACTGCTGTTTTTATTTCCTTTTATAACCTTGCAACTAGAGGGGGCTAGTTATGCAAGAGCAAATGTTGGGTCTACTGTTCATTTTTGATGCATGACAGTGAATACTTCGCTGGCTAGATCTCTACACGCTAAGAACATCTTCTGCCCTTTCTTACCATTATTTTGTAAACAGTAATAATCAATTCAGTAAAAATGACATTCTAGGTACAGAACACAGAATAAACAGATACAGAAATACAAGTGACAGGAACACGGTCAGATTTGTGTGTCAGCAACACGTTTGAATTACACAAACCCCAAATGGAAGTGCAGAGCAAAACCACATTACCACCGCTGGCACCTGGGAGGAAGGAGAGGCTGCAGGCAGCCTCACACTCACACTTCCCCTTCCCTCCCCTTTGCTCCTGCTGCGGGAAGGCTGTAGGATCCACAGCTGGAGAAAACATCCCGGGGGGCAGTTCTGTGACTGCTGACACACTCCAAATGCTGTCCTTGTCCTCGGTGACAGCCCTGCACAGCCTGCTGTTCCTCTTCCTCGTGGAAAGCAAGCACGTCTGTGGGCAGTGGGTCAGGGGAGATGCCTGCCTTATTGCTTGGTGGAATTATAAGAAGTCCTGCATCCAGCTTCACGCAGTAAAAACTGGTTTGCGCTTTTCCAGAGCTGCTTCGTGTGCTTTTGGGTTCACAGCAGTTCAGGCTCACCGGGCCAAAGGCGGCTGAGTGCTTACGTACAGAATTGCTTCATAGTGGAAATGCAACCACAGTGTCAATAGGATGGACGGGCAGCCCGTCCAGATCGGTACGGACTGCGAAGGAGGAGAACTGAACATCGCATAGGGGCGCATGTGCAGGAAGGCTGGAGGACTCATGAGAAGGAAGAAGTGGTGTTGTGAAAAGAGTTGTGGAACTACTCGCACTGCAAACCTCCAGTTTACAGGAATGTTGTAATATTGGTGCTGCTGCTCGTGTGGATAGTGGCTGCCATGCAAAAGCACCTGGAAAATTATCAGAATTTGCAGGTTTGGGCTAGACTGGGCTGTGAATTTCTGGTGTGGATATCCAGGTGATATGGGCATGAATATAAATTGTCTACCTACTGCTGTAGGCATAGCCATGCTGATGTTGCATTGATATCATTTAACATCAACACACACGCATAAATCACGTTTTCTTTTGATTATTGAGTTCTAAATCAGATTGAAACCAAAAAACCCCAGCAACTCCAATTCTATTCACTCGATCTTTTTGCTCACTCTCCTTTTATTTGCCAGAAAACACGGGATACCATCTATCCACTTCAAATAAATAAAAATAAATGTAAAGGTTGCTCCTATCTCATCGCTGTGTTATTGGGTATCCAGAATCTGTAGCAGTGTCTGTGTCTAAAGACGTGCAAGAATGCTTTCCTGACCACCTCAGAGTACATTGTTTCCTCTTGCATCAGATGTACGAACGGCAACGTGGCAGTCAAGTGTTCTGGGTCCTGCTCCTGGTGCTGACACTGCTCTTGAGCAATCTGCTCAGAGTAGTTCTCCTGATCCACTTCTCCCACCTGGACAGTGTGTTGATGATCCAGGTGTTGTTATGATGAATGGACTCTCATTGGAGGTTCCCCAAGGAACGAAAGCTTTGCATGACCGATTCCTTAATCCAGGAGGCTGTGAAAGAGCCTGTAAACAAATAAAATATGAGCGGTGTTTCTGCCAAAAAGCCAGATCTTGCTGTCCTGCTCTGACAGGAGCAAAAGAAAGAAATGCAATGGCTTGGGCCTGGAAGAGCATTTTACCCTGGGTTCTGGGGAGTGTTTTTGCTCTTTTCCTGCTGGGACTGGAGCTGTGCCGAGATGACAGACAATCCTCTGCCTGGTCTAGCAGCTTCAAAGGCTGCTGCTATTTCCTTTGAGTCATCCTGGTGAAAGAGCTGATAAGGCTGGGCCAAGATGCAGCGCAGCGTTGGCCTCTCGCTGTGTCTGTTTGGGAAAGGCAGATCTCTCCAGAGCACCGTCACTCGGAGCCTGCCTGGCTCTGTGAGTCAGGGCTGGACCTTGGCGCTGGTTCCTCCTGCGAACAAACATGTTTAGTCTTCCGTGTGTATTACCTCCTTTTGGGAAAAGCTGCACAGAGAAGGTCATGCCAGTGGGAACTTGTTGAAGGAGCGGACCTCACGCTGTGGATGAAGTAAGGATGTTCCAAGCTCCACGTCCCAAAGCTTTCCAAGCGTCCTGAAGTCCCTCCACAACGTTTAATGGTTCAAGATGAGCTCTGACGCAGGTTGCTGACCCTGTGGAACTGCGGGAGCCCAAGCACGCTTGGAGCCCACCTCAGGGGACCCCGCGGAGGAGATCTACGTGCACGAAGTGCAGTTCTCCAGCGCGCAGACACAGCTTCTCGGCATGGGCTCTGCGCCGCATCCAGCTGCAGCAGAGCACGGCCACGGGGCATCAATATCCTGTGGCAATGAAAGAGAAAGATGGGGGTTTATTGATGTACCTAAATGGAAGTTCTGCTTTTTTCAGGGGTGAGGAAAATTCTGTAAAGTGTATTAGTTTTGACGTGGTCTTGAATTTTTAACCCAAACCAGCAATTTTAATAGGGCAGAAACACTCTGGGCAAGGGCAACCCAATGGGGTTGTTTTGCGCTGGTGTTTGGTTTGGGGAATGAGTTTCTCATTCCCAGTCCTGTGCCTGCCTGTTACCAACTGGTTTGTCTTTGCTGAAAAACACTCCCGAGATGAACTCACTGAATGCTGAGGAATAGCTAAGCTGGGATTTATAAAGATTTTGACTGACCCAGGAAACAGCCTGACACTCCATTTCCTTCTGCCAGCTTTTTTAAAAAAGAAGTGCTGTTCCCAATGGCCAAGATCCCTGGAGACTTTGACCACAAGCCGCTAATCCTGGCCAATAAAAGAATCAAAATAAGCTCAGCTGAACTCTACACTGAAATTCCTTTCCATTGCAAAGAACCTTTGTGAAAAATGAGAAATTACACTTTTCTATTTCCCTCTTTAGCTTCTAAAGTGTACAAACAAACAAAACACCCTCCTTGCCAAACTCTGTCTTTAAAACAATTTCAATGCAAAGCTGCCCAGCTGCTCTGAAATGATGACTCTTTCTTTACATCCATCTTTCTCCATGTTGAACTTTGTGCAGAGCTGCTTGAGTTTGCAAAGCGGCCATCTCATGGGAGATGCCGAGAGAGCATCCCAGGGTAGAAATTAAAGAGCAATTCCCGAATAGACTGGCACGGACGGCTACGTCAGCAGTATAAGACCAAAGCTACAGGCTTTGAAAATCACTCCCAAGCTGAAGCATGGTAAGCAGCACAGGGAGGTTTGCATGAAGGTTTGCCATGTGGCTTTGTGGAGTGTGTATGACCATTTAGTGAACTCTGTCGAAACAAGGCAAAGCAGGTGTCCAGAATACCTGGCTGGAGCTCTAGGCCCCTAAATCATGCTTGATATTAGTGGATTTCATTATTTTTTAGCGATAAACGTGCTGTGTGCTGTGATAAACGTAGCAGGGACACAGCTGTGGCATTGCTTTTTAGAGGGCAAGTTAAAAGAGACACTGAGAAGCCAGAAAAGCGGCAGCTTCCAAGGGGCTCGCATAAAAGGCTCGATGGATCGTTTCCACCCGCCACTTCCAACATCCCCTGTGATTCCCCGAAGTTCTTCCAAGACAAACAAACCCCCGTTTGCTGAGGCTTTCCCAATCCTCCTCCTGACACAAAAACTCTCTGGAGCACAGACAAATTCCCTGAAGCCGCTTGCTGCAACTGCTGCCTAATGACTCTCATGCTGCTCTTTCCTTATAGATTAATTCAAGATGCTGAGAGAGCCTGGCTGTCAAATGCAATTGGTTCCTCTTCGGATACCTACAAGAGACGAGGCTAAACAAAATAAATGTAAACCAAAGCAAACTTATAATGCAGGCTGCTGAGGAGCACTGCTTGCCAGGTAAAGGTCAACTGCTCCCTGACTGCTGCTGAATTGCAGGATTTTCTTTCTGCTCCGGTCAGGGAAACAGACTGAAGCAAGTGGGCACTGGTATGAAAGCCAGATTTGATGGGGACCATAATGGGCTGTGTGTCACCATTAGGAGCGGGTGTTCCTGGCCAGGGGCTGGGTACCCCTCCATGCACTCTGCAGGGGGATAAAATATGTTTGGAGGGCTCACACAGAGCGTTTGGGAAATGCAGCTTTGAGGCTCAAGTCTCTTATCGATCCCCTCTGTGACCCTGACTAACTCGCTTAACCTTTTCATATTTCAGTTTCTCATGGATAAGGAAAAAAAAAAAAAAAAAAGAGTAATGATAGCATTTTTCTGCCTCCATGGGGTGGATAGTGAGGACAATGACCTTAAAAGATGGCTTGGATACTTTGGACCTCACAGACTTCTAGGTCCTAGAACACCAATTCAAATTCTCATGCTAAATATTTTGCACAGTGTCAAACAAAGAGATAGAGCTTTGATTTTGCTATGGAGAAGTCACCGCAAAACTATGTATTGTTCTGAAGAACGCCAGAAATTCTATTTAATTTTATTTCTGTGACAAGAGGCTCTGTTTACATCCGCATGCCCAAACTGTAAAGAATCTCCAGACTTCACTGTGCAGGGCTGGGAAGCTCCCAACAAAATTCCAGGATGAGGCTAATATTGCCTAGTGGCCAAGTGTGCTGAACAAACCCTGGAGTCTTCTGCACGTTCAAACCATCATTGTTCAAAGTGTTCAAAAGCTAGGGGATGTGATAACAAGCGTTCTGCAAAGGATGGATTGCTATAACATCAGTGGAACATGCATGCTGCAAAAGGAAGAGTTCATCATGTATTCCCAGATGCCTCCACCAAATAATAGGTGAACACTTGCAGAAGCCTCTTGTTTGTGTTCTCAGACTTGAAGAAAATGACAGATCAAGCAAACCTGCCCTTATTCAATTTGTTGCCAGGTAAAAGTGAGTTTGAAAGAGGTGCCCAAAGTGGGAAGCAATCAGATTTTCTGCTGTTCAGAGATAAAGCACTGTGTCATGGTACCTCTTCCACCTGACTTGGTCCCTTCTCACCGTGTCAGACAAGTTTCATTAAAACTAAATGCCATCCAGCTGTGTGGATACTGTGTTTGACAGAAGCAAATCAGGCTCGTTGTCTTCTGCTGTCAGCTAATAACAGCAAGGGGCTTGAGCTTTCCATGCTTCAGATCAGCGGTTGCTGCAAGGTGCTTCACTTCACAGAACAGTCAGGCACCCTTTGGTGACCAACTGCCCAAAAGGGGCTCTCAGCAACATCTCAGGCCATTGAGGAACCCTGGCTGCCACTAGGCCTTTAAGAAACCCATGATTTATAATGTGCAATAGCAGCTATGCAACTTTTTTTTTTTCCCATTGGGTGAAAGATCCAAAGCTAACAATGCTCTGTCCTTATCAGCAGGAACATTTGTTGGGGAGTGGTCCAAAATCTACTGACGCAAGGCTCAGTTCTTCGAAGTGCTTTGTCCTATTCCCATATGAAGAACATTTGCCTCCAGTTAAATCCTTCAAGCTTTATCATTGGCTGTACATATAGATGTGCATAACAACACAGAGAGGGACACTGTGGTTAGAAAAATAAGGTTTCCACAAGTCCTTCTCCAAATCAGTACGTTAAGTGACAGATGGCTAACTATATTTGAGCTGTACTATTAATTACAATAATGTGGATATAAAACATCTACTTGCCTAGCCAGGAGTGGATAGCTACTATCCATTATCCAGTAATAACAGAGATAGGAGGATCTGGAGATGAACAGACTCATTTTAGACAAAGAGCAGCTGATTTGGCTCAACTGAAAACACGGATAAGAAATTCAATAGTGTTTCCACCATTACAATGGAGGGAAACTAGAAAAGACTTACTAAATATATGTCATTTCTTTCTGTTGCTAGAGACCTGTGTTTGCACCTCAGGCGTACCGCAAAATCAAGACACAACCTTGCATTTACTTTCAAGTCCAGATTATTAAGTTTTACTCTTTGACTAGGTGGAGTTTCACTTGAAAAGACGGACAGAAGTCAATGCATGGGATAACAAGCTGAAGTCAGGACGCAGAGATGTTGTAAGAACTGGTTTGCAGGCTGAGGTCAGAGGAGGAGATACTACTGCAGGTCCCAGCTGGGATGCACTGGCAGGATTCTGTGCAATTTTTCTTGAAGCTAAAGCTGTTCCCTGGCAGAGCTTTTATTTAAAGCTGCGCTAAAATTCTTTCAAAAAATGACAAAACCCAAAGTAAACTCGGCCCTGGTGGAATTCCAAAACTGTCCCTTGGGGTCTCAGCATTGTGTGCAGGTCCTGGAAACTTGGCTCCTGCAGTGGAAGTGAGTGCTCAGCCTTTGCTTTCGGTGCCCTAGGAGATGGGCCTGCTGCAGAATGTGATTCATGAGGCACACGGGGCTCAGACTAACAGCACACTGGGGACCTGGCCTTCAACCTTGCTTTTCCAACAGAATCCCACCTCTAGCAGCACAGAGGAACAAGGTGAGCCATGGGCATGTCTTCACACCCAGCTCGCCCACAGCAGACCCATGACCTGTGGAGATAGAACAGAAAGAGCGGGGTGAAGTCTCAAGGAGAAGATGAATGGACTATCCACTGAGGTTGCGTTAACACAGCAGGATTTCTTAGCTTGTTCCTCCCCTGTGACAGTGCACCAGGTTGGCTGTACAGGGATTACAGGCAAGTGGGGTCCGAGGAGAAGGCTCTTGCATCTCAAGAGCTCTCTCCACAATGAAGAACATCTTTGTCACCGAGGGAAGAGACCTGCTGCAAGTTTTATGACCTTAGCAAATTTGCAAACATTTTTACTGGCCCCTGGAGCCCAGAGAGCAGCAATAGTAAGAGCAGTGCTGCAAAGGCAGCAAACAATTATGAATGGGATTTTCAGCCTTGTTACATGTTGCTTTTGAGGGAAGAGAGGTTTTATTCACTTGCGTAACATTTCCAGCCTTGGATAAGTTTACAGCTGAGTTTTAAGCAAGATTACAGGTCCCAATACACAGTAGACCATGACACAGGACGACTGACTGTTACAAATGCTCAGAGCAAAAAAGGCTGTGAGTTTTGAGTTCCAGCATCACCCTCAATCACCTGCAATAGTACCATCATTGCTCGTCAGGGGCACTCTTATTTTAAATGTTTGCATGTGGCCCATGGCAGGAAGAACCCATTGCACCTCACCTCGGCTTCCAGGCTCCTTTGGGGTCCCAGCTGTCAGACTCTACACTGGGATTAGACATCCATGCCCATGGCATCCGAACAGGAAGCTGAGAGTTAACAGGAACTTTGCTTTCAAAGGGGATAATCACAGGCACATCAAACAGATCTGGAGCGCTCCCTTAAGCCAGGACTGCTAATGAGGTGTTTCCTTTCTTGTTGTTGATGCGCTCCTAATCAGATTCCTGTCCTATTCCTTTTCCAAGAATTGACCATGACAACGTTCTGACAGTGACCTGCAAAACTGGCTGTTTCTGGGGATGGAGCCTACTTACTGAACTATAGACAAGGCAGAGTGTTTTGTTTCTCCCCTTTCCTTCATCCTGGATGTGCTTGGTAGGTTGAGCCTCTCAACTCCAATATCTACAAGGTTTCTGAGATTCACAACCATGATTTTCTTGCCTGCATTTTTTGCCTAATTTTGCGTGCAAGTAGACTATAGAGGCTGTCTGAGAAGGCACAGATGGCTTTATGAAGAGGGCCCAACCCTGTGAGGTCGTGGAGATCCCCAGGGGACCGATCAGAGCCTCCAACCAGGCTCTGCTGAGCTGCATCTCCCAGGGCTGCGCCAGGCGCCTTCATTGCTGCACTTCCAGCCACCAGCCTGTGAACTGGGGTCTCTCACGGCTCCCACAAAAGCTGCTGACCTCATACGGATAATAATAATAATACAGACTGTGAGGACTGTTTAATTAATGAGCTTCAAATCCTTGGGGAAAAAGAAAGTGGCAAAGTGAATGCCCAAGCCAGGGCTCACGACTTCTCGGTCTCAAACTCTGTCTGGGGGAGAAGCCTGTTGTATTTGGCGTCACACACAGGGGAGAAGCAGCCGCTCTGTATTCTCTGGAATTTGGCTTTACCTCTTGAATAAATGCTCCACATCCATCCTGTCTGGGGAAATAGAATCCTTGAAGTCAAGCTGATAGCAGGTAAATGATAGACGTGCTTTTTAAATTATTATTATTTTGATATTTATACCCTTATAATTCCTTTTTCACATACCCATGTTCATTGTTATTTATTTTGGAACTCAAACAATATTTTCATTTTTAAAGCTGCACCCACTCAAACCCTGCAGCTGCTTTAACTAATGCAAAAGGAATGAACTGAGACTTACAGGAAAGAGAACACATACCTTCCTATAAATTGTTTCTCTCCTATCAGGGTTTATCAGCTAAAGTCACCCCGGTTTTCTAAATCTGGAAAGGAACAACATTCTTTCTCCAGATGAAGAGCGATCTTCTCTGGGATATGCTGTGCAGGACAGTTATAGACAGGGTAGCTGTCATCAGAGGTAAGGAACTGCTGGGTCTCCTCTGCACCTCTGTTTTGCCCCTAAAACCATCCATGGTATTTTAAGTTCAGACAGTCGCTTCGGAAGGCATTTAAGTTGTCACAGAAAGTATTTAAAGGAGTGAATTACTTCACCTATTATGCCCTTGTAAGAGAAAGACCCATGCTAAATTCAGATAGAGGTGGTCATAGCTCCTGGCCATTTAGCCATCCAGGCTGAGTGTCAAGGTCATCTGCAAAAGTTGGTTGACTTCTTACCCTGGAGAGGTAGAGTTCAGGCAGATGTGAACACATCACTCTCAGCCGTTTAATTTAGGTAAAGCAACAACAACAAACTAAAGTTCCTTTACAATATCCTGGCCAGGAACAAGAGTTTTATAAAGAGATGCCAGGGAAAAGTTCCTCTCGTTTCCCTCTGGAGCAATATATCTCCATTTGGATGTACACCAGCTCTGGGATGTGCGCCTTGTTCTCTCAACATCCTTCAGTCTTGAGAAGCAAAGGCGGCTGCTCCTCTG
Organism: Nothoprocta perdicaria; assembly: GCF_003342845.1. Lineage (NCBI taxonomy): Eukaryota > Metazoa > Chordata > Aves > Tinamiformes > Tinamidae > Nothoprocta > Nothoprocta perdicaria. The sequence goes on from NW_020455754.1 coordinate 8,090,596, forward strand.
GGACTAGGATGTCTGTCTGCCACATGTGCCCTAAGCGGACACAGTGCCACACATATGGAAGAAGCTGGCGTTGTCCATGCCCCACATCCTTCTTGCTAATCCCGAGCAGAGGAAGCAGTTCGTACCAGTACCGATGCACAGAGATCTCTCCCTATGAGTATTTTTATCCACAACATACATATATCCAGCTGGTTGCCTGTAGTTACATTATAAATGAAACAATGATGACTAATGAATTCATAAGTGACAGGGACAATGGGAGCAAGGAGGAATTTTGGTGGCATGCAGAGAGTGAAAAACAAAACAAAACAAAAATGTCCTTGTCCCTTGTGCTCCTGCTGGGAAGCACCTTTCCTCCCCCGTGAAACTCCCAGGAGATGGGACAAGATCAGAACACAACACAACGGCTCTCATTTGACATCGGACATCACCGTAGGAAACCATCCAAGACCTCCTGTCTTGGAGGACCTCCAAGATAGTTTTACTAAATGAATAAAACCGCTTCCTTTACCTGCATCTCATCATCCAGAGATGAATGCCATGTATGAGCCCTGTGCATGCTGCTTCTGCTCAGCTGTGCACAGACCCTGTCAGGAACACGTCAGGCAAGCATGGCCATTCAACAAGAGCCCTTCAGATCCTCAGGCCAAGGGTCCCAGCAGCCATGTAGTCCTCAGGCTAAGGGTGTATCTGGGCAGAGCAGCCAAAAGGGATGCTAGAAGCCCTGCAAGCAAAAACTTTGTAGCTTGAGGAGAGGATCTCTGCCCCATGATAACATCTGTGGTGGCATTGCTGTCTTCTCCCCTCCCTAGCTATGCCTCTGCCACTCAAATTCTCTGAAACATCTCTCCTTGCTTTTCCTTTCCATCAGATGGTTATGTAAGCTGTTACAAAACCAGATGACTTTGACCTTTGAAGGGGGAAATCAATGGTTAGGCAGGGCTCAATTCACTGCAGAAACATTTACAGGCACTTCGAGACCATTGTATTAATTTCTTTCATTCTGAGGAGATGGCACTGAGCCAGCAGACATTATGCCCAATTCATACATTAAACACTTCATCATAATTCTCAGTTATTCTGCCCTAATATTCAGCTGTGCCGAATATTGACAGCTCAGCAGAAGTCAGAGAGATTTTCTGGGAGTGAAGTTTCTAAACCTGGAAACATAAGTGTCAAAGATCTCTAGAGGTAGGGAGGTCTCCATGGACAAAGAGAGATGGATACAGGTGTCTGTGTGCTAGAAGCAGGCACAGAGGTTGGGGTCCTGAAGAAATAAGCTGGTTACCAGGGCAGGACCATCACTGCAGCAACATCACCAGTGAAGACATTTGGATCGACATGTCCTGCTTGCCTTGTAGGAGAAGCCAAGCTGCAGACATGACAGGGATCGTATACCCGGGAATGCAATCAAAAAAGTCCTAGGACATAATGTGCAACCCTTTTTTGATGAAAGAAGCTGAGCCTCACAGTAGCATTCTCACAGCAATTGAAGGGAGAATGTTCCTGTTCCCTATGGATGTGTAGGGGATGCTGAAGGATACATGGCACTCAAAATACTCAGTCTATGTCTCCATCAAAGTGGTTAGTGTCCTCAGTAGAAAAGAAAACCCAGGCTTGCAAGCTCTTTTATCTATTTAGAGACAGACTTAGAAGTAATTTTTATTCCTCGTGTTTTGCACATGAGTTGATGGAAGGGGAATAGTTGAGTTTGTTTGTGCCTGTGAAGAGAAAGCTTTACACTAGCTTCCTCAGGTCTAGCTTCATTAAAAAAAAATAAAGGAAAAAAATCTCACCACAGATTAAAATCATCCAATTACCATACTATAGCAAATAAAAACACTATCCAGAGATGTAATCACATGTGCTATTAAAATACGGTAATAACACAAAACACCATTCTCAGATACCATCTCCTAGATGAATGCCACACACAATAGCCCTTCTGAAAGCAATTACTTACATTGTTTAAGGAGCTATACACAATATTTGTTCTGACGTTTCAGAGTGGGTTGAGGTAGGTAAAGAATCTGGGTGGTCTCAAGATTCAGTGCCTTTCACTTTCATGTGGCTACTTCAAATTTAGCCTATGTTTGTTAATGAGCAGAAAAATTGGGTATGGTTGATGTGTATGAGGTAGCGTACATGATATGAGTGGTAGATGTGCTGATAACTTCTCTTCAGATTCATGGATAAATTAAACACAGTTCACAAAGCCTGATGAAGTTGTGTATCCTGACCTGTCTGAGGAGGAAGGACAAGCAACATGGGAACCAAGTAGGCTCAATTCTGCCTAGGTTCTTTTGTCATACCCATCACCTTGGTTTCTTAGTGCTCAACGCCCTTCTTGCTTCTAGACATCATCTCCAGGTAGGTGAATTTGTTGATGTTAACCAGCAAAATGAGCATCTCTACATGTTCTGCAGATGTTTGTGGCCAGGACTCTTAATGAGGTCACTTTGTGGTATCGCCAAAGCCCTTCTTCCTGCATCTGTACACATACATCTGTATACCGGCTTTTAGACAATGGCAAAGGCCTAGTTTACATTGAAAAAAAGGATTAAATGAAGTCAAAATACCTCAAGATTGGCCCAGATGAAGCACATGCCTGTGGCATTACTGACTTACAGTAATGTCTGGGACTAACTAGTCCTCCTCTGGCTCTTGAATGATCCCTCAGAGTGCAAGGAGAACCTGATCTGACCAGCAGCCACACAAGCTATTTTGGATTTGATACGCAGCAGATTTGATAAGAAAGCTCTCCGGAAATAACAAATTTCCTCTTGGACTTAGTAGTACTGGGCACATATTCCGGCACACTGAGTTCCCTTTCCTCATGAAGTAGCCTTCTAAAATTAGGAATGAGGTGAAACTCTGGCCCCATTGAAAGCAGGGAGAACATTCCCATCATCCATGGGACCAGGATCACTGTAGACCAGCAGTAATGGCAGAGGGCTGAAAAGGGCAGAGTGCCCTTTATTTTGTTGTGTTATTTCTGTGGTGCGACATATATTTATGTCTCCATTTACATGTTTACAGTGGGGCAGTGCAAGTCTCATATAATATGGCCCTGCCTAATGATACTGAGCATTATCTGAGGATCTGAGACTTCCAAGGCGGAGAAAGATGACTGTTATCTTCAAGTGGGGAAAATGAGGCACACTAGGGAAAGTAACTGGTGGCATGGCTTGCTGTCACACTGCTGTCCTGCCCACGTCTGACCATTCTCACCAGCGTACCCTGGAAGCTGGGGCTCCCTTTGAGACTGCTGCTGCTATGTGTTCCCTGAAAGGCACCAAATCGTGCTGCAGTGACCATTTTTGAAAACATAATGTTACCAGGAGCTAGGGTGGACAGCTTCAGAAGAGCCCTGGATTTACTGCATCACCTCTGAAGAGCTGGGTGCCTGCCCTGTCTGTCCCATTCCAATCACAGCACTAAAGCATCGCCCAAGTCATTGCTCTGGATCTGCAATGGACAGAAAACGTCCTGGATGGATGGGAAATGACAGACACCTCAGTACGGCCACAGCATTTGTGTCAGAATCAGACCTGTCCATCTCACACCATGAGCCGTAAGCATGCAGTTCGGCCTGGCCCTCAGCCCAGCCTGCTGTGAAATGCGAGCTGCATTTGTGCAGCCTTACCTGCTCTTTGACCCTGGTGCCAGATGAGCTCACTGCTGAATGCTCTGTGTGTTGTGGCTAACGGTGCAAAACCACCAGGGTGCTGATGATGCCTTCATGGTGGGATGCCCTTTGCATTTAAAGGGCTGTCACTGTGCAGCGAACCCTGGCTGCAGCCTCACATCGTTCCAGAAAAGGAGATACCAGAGTGGAATCTCTGGTATCAAGAGACAATTGATGTCAGGATGGGCTCAGAGACTGCTGCTAGAGCTGGGTCAGGAGGCAGGAGGTGCGGGGCTGTGCCTGCAGATGGTCAGTGTCAGCAGGTCCTTGTGGTTACGAGCGTGATGCAGAGCTCCGAAACAAACAGTAACAACAATGACAAAAAAAAAAAAAAAAAAAAAAAGGCTTGATTTCTATTATTTTGGCACTCTCTTCTATTTCTCTTGTTCTTGCGTTTTGTCATTTTATAATGTGTATTAACCATCAGTATTGATTTACAGCCAAACAATTTGGTATTTGGCACCGGGACAAGGAATCTCTGATGCTCAGCTGTCCTAACCGGTGTCATGTTCCATATTAAGTATCTAAGTTTTCACTGGGGTCCTTGCTCATATTCACTCCTTAGTTCAGGCTAAAAAGGAGATAGCAACTGCCCCCTCCTGTGCCTGTAATAGAGATTAATAACCATAATCTTGCACACTCATCAAATAGGCTGAAAGATGCACAAAAGAGACCAAAGGATCTTGAGCACTCTGCTGCAAAACAGATTTTCTCCACTCTCTTTCTTTTACAACTCACAGCATCCTCTCAAATGACCTGCTCTTGTAAAATACTCTCCTCAGCTGGCTTGTCCTGCCTACTTGCTGAGGATGTAATATGGAAACTGCCTCTTTTTGCCTCCAGCAAGCTAGGAATCTTCCCAGGGCAGTGAGGTGCATGTGTTTGTTACCTGCAGCCTAGACAGCTGGACTGATGTCTAGGATATCTGATGCTGGATATGAAAACAGTATCCAGTATGAAGTAGGACTAACTGTCCATATCCCCCATGTTTAGACCATGCTCAAACTCTTCCAGTAGTTCTTAGAAAGTTGCATCCACCATTGCTTTTGCTTTATTTGTGCTCTAGCTGCTGTAAATCACTGGTTACCTCAAAGATCCAACAGATCTCAGAAGATGTGTGTTGTGAGGGTACTGTGCAGACCACAAGGTGCAGAGTGAAGCGTACAGAAGAGGTGGCCACAGAGCATCTCCATGCAGCGCTGGCAGAGCGGGTGTTCACAGCCAAAGCAAGGCACACTCAAATAAAAACATTCCCCAACCAGGACGTGCAGGATGAGGCCCCTCAGAGCAGGCGCTACCGCATGGTCTAAGCTCTGCTCTTTGATGGACCAGCAGCTTGCCAAGCTGGTCATCTACAGAAAAGCCTGGTATTAATCAGCAGCCACAGGAAGAGGACTGCTCTGATGTTATTTCCATACTGCTTTTGCTGCTTTACAGCCCCGCTACAGTGACATACCGTACAAACAGTATTATCAGTTATTTGCAAGAAGAGAATTTTACAAATTCCTCTCTAGACAAACACTGCCACTTCGGAGCCCTTGATTCTGGCCAGCTGCTTAATATCAGGCTGTCTTCTGCCTTCCAGGTTGCCATAAGCATCGGGGGAAGCAGGGTAGGGGCCAGTGTCCCAGCTGGCCCCACTCCTAAGCAAGGTCTTGTGGGCCCAAAGATCAGCTGTTTTTTTTCCAATTATGTCAGTTGGGCTAATGAAAGTGATTAGCTCTTCCTCTCGACCCTGCCTTTCTCATTGGTCCCACAGGCCCTTCTTCAAATGTCACCCAGCAAGGAGGGAGCACACATCCAATTATGAGAAGAGAAAAGCTTAGCGTGGTGACAAAGCAGCGGGGTCGGTGGCAGAGATGTGCTGCACGAAGCAAATGAGATGTGCCTTGCTGTGGCACCAGGCATTTTGGAGTAAGCAGAGTCCCAGTCCTGCTGACAACCCATAGAGGAAATGCAAACGTAACTCTTTTCCTCACCTCTCTGTGGAATTCTGCTATTACATTTGTTTAAATAAGAAGCCTCAAACATCCTTGAATGTGGATGACCACTCCAAGCACAGTTTTGGGCATGAAAACCTCCAAAGCAACACAGTCAAATTTAGGGTAATTAAATATATTTTTATGCGGGGCCAAATCTTGCCTTTTTGAACTTGTGTTGCCTAGTCCCATTTGCTATGGCCCATGGCTACACTGCCAAAGGCAGAAGGCACCTTGTGCAAGTGGCGTTCACTCCGACACACCTTATGCAAGTGAGCAAAGATTGTTCCTGCAAATAAAGAGCTGCAGGACCTAGAAGGAAATACCAGCCTTTTTGTATTTCCTCCACCACATCCTTAACCACTTCAGAGGCCCGGGACTCTTTGAATATAGCGCAACAAAGGCAAAATATTTAGATATAAGCAGGGTTTGATGATTTCTGCACCCTGGGCCACAGAGATTTCCGGAGTCTGGAAGCAGGTTCTGGAGAAGGATATGAGATGGTTACCAGAGAGCCTGCACTTGTCCATGTACAAGATGGCCTTGATGACCCACTTGTACCAAAGCAAAGACATCAGCTGTGACTGTCCCAGAGCTGGTGTTTTCTACTGAGACCCCAGATCTGTTTCTCCTCCTTTCCAAAGAGTGCTTCTTGCAAGGATGAATATTTTCCATGTTGGAAGCCAAATCTTTTTAAAAATGGTTGTTTGAATGTTCCTAAATGTTAGCATAAGCCACATAAAACAGCACACGCAACAGGTTATTAGAGAAGCTTATCTTTATTGCCTCCTGGAGTTTCCTGATCAACTTCTTAAAAAAGAAGGTGGAAAAGTGCAGTGAATATAATGCATAGTTACTAGAACTGCTTTTTCTTCCTCATTCCGCTCTGCGTTCCCAATATTGCACCTGTTTTACACCTCCATTTTCCATCAGTTTTTTGCAGTACTTCCACTGCAAGATGAATGATGGACAGGAGCTAGGGATCAGATATTGAGCCAGTCCTAAGTGAGCTTGCCTATGTTGGGATCAGATCCTTAGCTGGTGTAAAGTTGGTGAACACCCATAGAGAACAACAGACGTTTGTCAGCTGATTACAGTTGTGCTGATTGATTCAGGTGGGTATAAAACACAGCCCTGTTTACCTTAACAGTGATCAGTGGAAGCTCTTTGCTCAGCTAAGGATGTTGGGGCTTCTTGAGGTCAGTAATGGTTTCTAGTCTTCTATTTACCCAAATGCCCCTGGTTTCCAAAGCCTGGCATGTTTGCAGTAGAAAAAGGTGTCCTGTAAGTCTCCTCTTCATGTCCATTTATGTTAAAACCTCCAAAGTTTGCAGAGGAATATGGAGACAATAGTAGACACTTATATCTTAAGATCCTTGCCTAGAGAGCAGTCTTGCACTGTTGAAGCTGCCTATCATTTCCTGATGTTGACACCTCATTTGCCCCTCTGTTTTAAACCACAGAGCTTCCTCTGTGTACAGCCTGTTCATCTATAAATAGCCCTGGGCTCGGCTTGCACGGTTCGTGCACAACATGGGACACCTAGTGGCTTGCAGGGCCGAACCACGCGAGGTGTCTGGCTCTTCCACGGGGCGCTGGCACTAGCTGGAGAAACAGCAACCGGGAGCAGCTCCCCTCTGCGACCTGAGCCTGTCTGCATCTCCTTGGAGGCTGCACGAAAAGTGAGGCAGAAACCTGAAGCCCTGTCAAATTCCAAAGGCTGATGTATTTCAGAGGAGATCCCAAATTAGTAACCCTTTAACGGCGGCAGAAGGTTAGGCGAGTGTCTGCGGCCGCGGAGCCTGTCCTGAATAGGAGCAATGTTGGTATTTCTGGATGCTGAAGGGGCAGTGAGGGGGCTGTGTGTGCATGGGGCTGGGGTGGCTTGTGACCATCTGCCTCGGCAATGCAGGTGCCTACGGGGGCAGCCACACGCAGCAGCTCATGGCCCGGAGGCATGCGGGTAAATGTGCGCGAAAGCAGCTCTTTGTGTTCTCCCTTTCTCAGACCTGCAAAAATTGTAATTACTGGGCAAATCGCTGTCTTCGGTCTCCGCTGTCCTCTGCAGCAGCCCCTTGCGCTGCAGGAAGTGGGTGCGTGTTTACGAGGGGGTAGGATGAGGTCAGATGGTTTCAGCCCAGGCAGAAATGAAACTGAGCGGTGGAGTTACCTCCCTTTCAGTTAGAACGGGGTTTGCAGCATTCGGTAGCCCTTATTTAGCAAATATGTTTGCATTGGAGGGAAAATACTGGGGATGGTCTCTGGCATGTCTGGCTGCAGCGTGGTGGGCCTCAGTGCCCAGCAGTCCCCAACCAGGACACTGTCAGCCAGCGGGGGGACAGGGTCGCCCTGGGCTCATGTGGCTCCCAAGAAAGCTCAAATCCCAGCCCTTGGCCATGGAGAGGGGCTCCCAGTGCAGCAGGGGACTTACCCTAATGGGGACTGAGCGGGCACTGGGGGCATGTGGCGATGTGGCAAGTTGGGATGTGGGTTCAGGGACACCGTGGGACTCAAGGACACTGCGGAGCAGGGTGATGCCTGGAGCGCAGGGAATGTGTGGGGCACGTGCATGTGGTGGGGGGATTTGGGGACACAGGCCAGAGCACACGTGGGGCATGGGGACAGTGCAGGCCAGGGAGCACACGCAGGGTGGCATACGTGTGAGGCAGAGGAGCCCCTGAGACGGGGTGACGCGTGGGACAAAGCAGCGGGCATCGGGTGGTGGCACATGTGCATCGGGACAGACCCTGCAGAGCGTGCGAGGTGCGTGGGCACCGTGGCCGTGTGTAGGGAGGGGACACCCCGCAGGCTGCAGAGCGCTTGCTCACGGGGACACCACGGGGCAGGGACGCAGCGGGGTGAGCGGACCCCTCCGGCGGGCAGTGCTGGGGACACGGCGGGGCGGGGGGTGTCCCGGGGGTCGCGGGGCCCCGTCGGGGCGGGCGGCGCGCGGGGGGCGGCGCGGGGCGGCGCGGCGGGCGCTGCCATTGGCTGCCGCCGTGCTGATGTCACGCGGGGTGTCGCTATAAGGCGCGCGGCGCCGCGCGGGCTGCGGGCATTGGGACGGCCGCGCGACGGGACGGGACGGGACGGGGCTTAGCGCAGCCCGGCGCCTCGTATGCGCGGGGCCCCGGGGCCATGGGGGTGGCGGGCGGCAACGCCAGCGCCAACGAGAGCGCCGCCGCCGACCCCACGCTGTCGCGGGACCTGTGGGTGGTGGGCATGGGCATCCTCATGTCCCTCATCGTGCTCGTCATCGTCTTCGGCAACGTGCTGGTGATCACCGCCATCGCCCGCTTCCAGCGCCTGCAGACTGTCACCAACTACTTCATCACCTCGCTGGCCTGCGCAGACCTGGTCATGGGGCTGGCTGTGGTGCCCTTTGGCGCCAGCCACATCATCATGGAGATGTGGAATTTTGGGAACTTCTGGTGCGAGTTCTGGACCTCCCTGGATGTGCTGTGTGTCACGGCCAGCATTGAGACCCTCTGTGTCATTGCTGTGGACCGCTACTTTGCTATCACTTCCCCCTTCAAGTACCAGAGCCTGCTCACCAAGAGCAAGGCGCGCGTGGTCATCTTGGTGGTGTGGGTGGTTTCTGCTCTCACCTCCTTCTTGCCCATCCAGATGCACTGGTACCGGGCAGAGCGTGTTGAAGCCATCCTGTGCTACCAGGAAGAAACATGCTGCGACTTCTTCACCAATCAAGCCTACGCCATTGCTTCCTCTATTATCTCCTTCTACGTGCCACTTGTGATCATGGTCTTTGTATATGCCAGGGTCTTCCAGGTGGCTAAGAAGCAGCTGCAGAAGATAGACAAGAGTGAGGGGAGGTTTCACATTCAGAACAAGGAGCAGGAGCAGAACGGGCGAACTGGGCACCGCCGTTCCTCCAAGTTCTGCTTGAAGGAGCACAAGGCTCTCAAGACCCTGGGCATCATCATGGGCACCTTCACGTTGTGTTGGCTGCCCTTCTTCATTGTGAATATAGTGCACGTCATCCAGGACGACATCATACCCAAGTACGTGTACATCCTCTTGAACTGGCTGGGTTACGTTAATTCTGCCTTCAACCCTTTGATCTACTGCCGGAGCCCGGACTTCAGGTACGCCTTCCAGGAGCTGCTGTGCCTCCGCAGGTCTGCGCTGAAGATGTACGCCAACGGGTACTCCAACAGCAACGGCAGGAGCGACTACAACGAGGAGGACAACAGCTACCCCCTGGCAACGGATAAAACCTGTGAGCTCCTCTGCGAAGAAGGCTCCTTCCCAAACCCTGAGGGCTTTTTGCACTGCAAAGGTACTGTGCCTAGTGGGTAGCTTTGAGACGTGGTGGGCTCTGATGCGGCACATGTTCGTTGTGAGAACGAGCCTTTCTATATAAGGAAAAACAACCCCCCCAAGAGAAATAATCTACTTCTAAAATGCATCTAAAATCTGGTGGCTGCAAGAAACCTAAACCCCAGCGAGCCCCGTGCAAACAGGTGGAATGTTGCTCCGGGAAGGGTCGGATAGGCTGGTGCTTTGTGGAGTGACAAACACCGCAGCACCTCACTATTTAGAGGCAAACCCTTCCTGTGTGGAATGGGGGGTGTTTTCAGGCTGTGCGTGAAGCTCATCCCGGGAGGAGCTTCCCGAGCGGGCTGGCTGTTGAACTACCTCATGGACTTAGCGGGAATACGGGCTGCTGCGGTGGTGCCCTCTGGCACTTTGTGAGGGTGAGGATGCTGCCTTTAAAGTCTTCCCTGGTCACAACCAAGCTCCCCTGGCAGGTGCTGGCCCCTAGGACCCCTCTGTGGCCAGTAATGCAGCCTCGGGCAGTAGTCGCGGAGCTTTCCAGCCCTGGGAAGCGCGGAGATGCTGCCCTATGGAAAAGCCCCCGAAGGGATGCTAGGACCAGGGCTGCAGGGTCCGCGCGTGGCTCGGAGGGACCATGTGAGATCTGCAGCGATCCCCCGCAGTGGGGGCATTTAAATACCACCCAGACATAACAAACCCTTTTTGCCAAGTGCTATAGGATTTTCCTCTGAAATAACAGAAATAAATGGACTGTTTGCCCAGAATATGAGACTCTGGCTGTGGGAATCAGCAATGTGGTACTGGAAAGCTGGGAGAAATGCTGCTAAAATCACGGACCATCTTTTTGCTCAGACTCTGGCCAAAGCCTCCTCCAGGCTTTAAAACTCTTTGAGTTTCTTTGACTTCAGCTCCCAAGTGACAGTGAAGCCGCAGAGGCGGGAGAGGAGGCGACTTTATAATTTTCTTTCGAAGAGGACTGGCGCTTTGGGGGCCCAGCTGCAGCCCCGGATGCCTTTGGGTCAGTTTGTTTGTTTGTGAAGGGTTTTTTCCCCCCTCGCGGCAGGCTTTGCATTTTGTTCTCGGGTTGCAGAGCTTGGCTGCGCGCTCCGGGCTGTCAGAGGGGACGTGGAGGGGCAGACACGGGCGGGCAGGTGGGAGCGGGCGGCTCTGCCGCTGCCCGGTTATTCCCAGAAAGTCCCTACTTGGAGGAAAGCGGCGAGCCGGGCTCGGAAAATAGAGCGTGCCCGTTGCCATCCCTCCTCAGCCGCTGTGTGAAAGGGGGAAGCCGAGGGCTGGGAGGATGTGGAGGTGCCACGTCTTTTCAGAAGCTGGGGAAGTGGGTGATAAATGGGCTGGGGGGAGCTGCCACCTCTACAGGTAGCAGAGGGGGCTTGGGGTGATGCTCCGAGGAAGTGGCTTGCAGCATCCCGGGGAGATGGGAATCTGGGAGCAGGGGCAGAGCTGGTCTGTCTCCTGCAACCCCTGTGTGGCTGCTGGTCTCGCCTGCTTTGGGAGGACCTGCCACTGGTGCCTGAAAGAAGCAGCCCCTGGAATCACTCCTGTAAAGACGGGATGAATAGTGCGACCTGCTGGTCTCTGCCACAGCTGCTGCAAGGGGCAGGACAAGGACAAACTTCTTTGAGCTTTTGACACTCTGAATTACGAGGTCTCACCAGGTTTTCATGGGAAAAAGATAGGAACACCGGGAGTCTCCATTCCTTCCTTTTTTTTTTTTTTTTTTCCCTCCCCACTCTTTCTGCTTGGAAAGAGTGCAAGAGTTGCAAGAGTGTCTTGGAAGAGACCGAGCAATAGCTGTAAAAGCCCAGTCCTTTTCTAGCCCTCTGATGGGTGCTGGCTCAGCGACTCTTGCAGGCTTTCCAGATCAGGACTGCAGGCAGAGACAGGGAATGTGCCTGAGAAAGCTCTTTGCTCCTATCTCTTGCTATCAGCTCCAGCCTGAGTGTGGGGATGCTGGCCCCGGTCTGTGCCCTCGCCTGCTGCCTCCATAGGGATGTCAGCAGCTTCGGAGTGCACCTGAATTCCTTTGAGTTCACTCTTAAATTACTGTCTGTGCTGCTTAATCAAAGGAGGGGTGTGATGACATGGTGTGGTATGTGATTGCTGGAGGGAGAAGGTCCCATATTGACAAAAACATTTGCTCTTCTGATAAACATTAACAGGCTGTTGTGCTGGGGAAAACCCAGCACAGCCCCAGCAACCTGCAGAATCGGGTGGTCTTTGCTCCGTTCTACATGGGGATTTATGTTGTATAGCACATACGGAACCACACACTGGTTAGAGATGCACTTTAGATTAGTGCAGGTCCTTTATTGCTGTGTAGCACTCATGGGGATGTGAAAATTAACCTCTTGGTAGTAGCAGTTGATTTTTTTTTTCTTAATCTTGCCAGGCCCTTGCAATTTTTTGCAATATCCAGGGGCGAGGTAGGTTAGTGTTACTGAGAGCACAGAGGCAAGGGATGTGCAGTGGCATTAACTGGCTCCAGAGCGGGGACATGCGTGCCTGGCCTGCACCAGCAGCCAAACTTGCACCAAATTTGGAGCAGGAGCAGGCTGCCAGCACGGAGAAATCTGCTGTCCGCATTTCAATTGCGGTGTGCATTTTTACTGTTATTAATAATTGTTTGCATTTCAGGGGCACGTGTTGTGGACCAGGGCTTGACTGTCTAAATAATTGCTCTCTTTGTTTGGCTGCTTATATTAACACTTGAGATGTTGCTGCTGTAGGCTGCCAGGCGAGTAGCTGTCTTGTTGCAGAACAATTGCACTATCCAGAGCAGGAAAACGTGGATGGGGCAGGGTATGTTTGGCTCTCTGCACCAGGCAGTTGACACAGTGCTCAGAAACAGTGCTAGGAAACCTTGGGCTCAATGTGCCACTCATTTCTTTCCTCTTAGAAATTCTGACATGGGTAAAACTGGTGACCTGCTGAGTTCTGAAGGAAGCTCGAATCCGATGAGGTGGTCAGCAATGAGCCCCTGAAGTCCAGCAATCATTGAGATGTCTCAGATAAAAACACACAAAATAGTTTGATATGAGCCCAGTCACCCCTGACAAACCTGCCCAGCTCCCTGGCTGAAAAAGTTGTATAAAGGAATCCTCCTGCCGATTGAATTGTTTGCTAATGAAAAGATAATTTTATTTTTGCTAGACATTTAAAAATAGAGTACTTAAATTAAAACCATAGCTGGATAAAATGATTTTAGGGTAGTTAGGATTTTAGCCTAGCCGAAAATTGCCTCAGTTCAAATATATCTAATAAAACACACTGCAGTGACTTCGCTTGAGGAAAGTCCAGTGCTGAAATACCAAAAATGTCTATTGCAACCAGCCTGGACTGCAGTGTGTGCTGCTGGCTTTACCTTGCTCGCCCGCTGCAGCGGGTGTGAAGGTGCCTATAGCCTAGGTGGGATGCTGCTGAGCCCGGGGTGAGGAACACGGAGTGTTCCTGGCCACTTCGGCCAAGCAGAAGGTGTTATTGTTTTTAATGTCTGAGTCAAGATCAGTGCCACAAAGGCAGCTTTTGTGTTGTGACAAAATACTGACCTCCCTGTGGGTCTTGCTTTGCTATTTTTTTCCTTCTGGCAGCTGTAGTTTCCCCATGAGGAGCTGTCTTTGCTGTGCCCTCCAAAACAGGCATAGTGTTGGGAGCCATGGGCTCCCTCGCTTCTTGGGAGGCGTTCTTGGAGCGCTTTTGCTTTCTGGGAAGCCCAGGTCTTGGAATAAATTCTGACACTTGCTGCAGTACCAGGAAGCTTTGGAAATGGCTGGGGGAGTCAGTGCTGTGGAAGCAGAGGATGCAGAGCCCCACCTGGGAGCTTGACTCAACTTCTTTTTAGGCTGAGCAAAGAGCCTGGGAAGGCTCAGATTCAGGCTCGGATGGGACCTTTTCCTCCCACTGAAGTCTTTCTCAGCCTGCTTATGGCCAGTATGGGAAGGAAGGTTATTCTCTGCTGGTTACTTGATTCTGTTTCTGCCTCAGCTCTGGTTTCCTTAGTCCCAATATATGGTTAATGTGGAAGCTTTTACGCCAGAATAACTGATTGCAGAAGCCTGCAAAGGGCTGATGGCTCTGGGCAGCGACAAGTGCCAGCGGTGCCAATCCGTGCGTATCCCGTGGGATGCCAGGGCGGACACGCGGAGCGGGGCTGTGAGTGCTGGACACGTCCCGGCAGTGACCGCGGCGTCCCGTGCACGTCCTGCAGCAGCACCGTCCTGCCAGGCGCACGTGGGGCTCTCTTCGAGGTGCCTGTTGGGACGCGGGGTACGGCAGGGAGGGAGCGAGGAGCACCGAGTTGCTAAATCCTCCCGGGAAGCTGAAAATGTGCCAGAGCTTTGCAGTGAAGAAAGGAGAGCTCCGCGTGTCTGGAGAGAGCGCGGATGTGTGAGCAAGCACACAGCGTGCTCTTCGGCGCCTCACGTCACGGCCAACGTGCTCCTCAAAGGGCTTATTTATGTATTTATTTACTATAAGGGAGGTGTTTTTGCTGTGGAGGGAGAGTATTGGTAGGGCTGGTGAGGAGTAAACAGCAGGCTGCAATCCCTGTGCCAGCATCTCTTGCCCTTCTGGTGTTACAGTGCTCCCGCTCCGGGAGCCAAAAGCACCCGCAGTGGCTTTCATCCCCTTGTCCCTTTGCCATCCGCTGCTTCTGTGTGTTTCTTCTCACTGGCATGATGAATCCATTTCCCATGGAGATGTGGTTAGGAGCACATTCGTTCCTCTGGCAAGAGGGGGCTCTCCCGGCTTGAAGGTCCCTTTTCTGCTTTGTGTCAGCAGATGGAAAGTGCCATCCTTTTAAAAACACCGGGGAAGCCGAGGCTTCCTGGCTGGCGTTGGCAATGCAGACGTGAAGGAGGCTCAGGCAAAGCTGCCTGATGGGTGCTCACCCGTGTCACCCCAGTCTTTCCCCTTCCTCTTTGCAAATGCACCCAGTCTTGGTGCAGCACCTTGTTCCTTGGCTGGCCTGTGTCTTCTGCTAACTCAGAAAAGCTGCACTAGGGCCACGCTTTGTTTGCAGTGCACGCAAGGCCCAGGGCACTTCTGTAGATTTAGATGACGAGTCCTTTAGAAAAGCCGCCTTGGCGTGGGGTGTTGCTCTTGGCGGGGAGGGATGTTGTGCCCCCGGCTCCCTGACACCAGCGTTTCCTAAGGATTAATGTTCCTTTCATTGTAGTGTTTTAAACTTATATGTGGTTTCTCAGGTCTCCAGGTAGGACTGCAACTACTGTTTGGCATCTCCCAGTGCAGCAGTCTCTTTTGATGGGAAAACCTGGCTGGTTTTGAAACTTGAACCAAGCAGCCTGAGCATTTCTCCCCCTTGTTGTTTTTCAGTGGAGCTGTTTGGAAAGTGAGCTTTAGCTCCAAGCTTCTTGGGGGCAAAGCGAGTGTTTTGCAAGGAACACACGTGCCAGGCTGTGAGGCTGCAGCTGGGGTAGCTGCACCCTGTCCTCATCACAGACTTTCCTCCGGCGTGGCCGGTTCCTCTGGGCACCCAGGGAAACCTGCACGTGCTTGCAGTGCTATTGCAGACCAGGGCAGCGAGTGTTTTGCCTAGTGCTGCCTCTTGAGAGATGCCCAGGGCCCGAGCTGCCGCGGGGTGCCCAGGCAGGCTGTGTGGCACAACAGTCCCCTCTTGCACCCCCAGCTCCTGGACGGAGCCTCGTGTTTGCCTGCAGCAGAACAAAGTACAGCCAGATCGGTCAGGAACACAGGAGCTTCCTCGGGGTCTTAGCAGCACAGCCTGGGTCTAGACAGGGCTGTGCATGCTGGAAACTGGAGTTTACACATATCTGAGGAGGTTATCTCTCCTGAGTGTTGCAAGATCTATTTGTGCAAGCTGGACACAACCCTGATGCACCTGGATGTGGCAGTGAGTGTCTGCTGGAATTGCTGTGTGTGAGGGTGTTGATTCAAGCTCAGTATTTTTATAAGGCACTAAATATTTACAGCTCTTTCTTTATAATGAAAAAAGTGGATTTGCTGCTTCTCCGTGCATGCAATTTTAGTTTTTCTCCTGTTTTCTCACCCTCCCAATGGTAGGTGCATACAGTCAAATTTCAGTGCAATATTGTTAGTGCCAGTGAGAGTGGATTGGGAAATATTTACTGTTTACTGTCCTTGGTAAGGTCGATTTTTGCACAAGTGCATATATGTTTAGATATATGTGTGTACATGCGTGTATATATCTCCATTATCTATATACAGCGATATATAGATCTGTATATAAACCAGGAAATGTAAAGGCAATTTGTTATGCTAGATACATAGATGAAGATCTGTATGTTCAAAAGCTTGAGTATTTATTGCAGGTCCTATTGATTGCCATTGTGTTCAAATAAAGCATATTTATGGTATGCTTGTAGTCAAGTGTCATTGCTTGAAGTTGTTTTGCTAGATGTATTTCCCCCAGATGCTTCAAGACCAGCTCTGGAGTTCTTCCAGGCTCTGTGAGCCCTCCTGGCCTAGAAGAAGTGAAGAAGTTGGTGTTCAGCATCCCTGGGTGAAAGGGCTCTTCTCGCTGGCACCTTTTGTGTCAAGGCTTTTGCAGGCAGAGTGGTGGCTCTTAAGCCTGTTGTTTTTCTGGCCTCTTGGGCTTCAAGCAATCAGAGGCTGGAGAACAGCTCCCGGGCTTTCAGGTTGGACGGGGCTGAAGAAGTCCTGTCTCACAGCTGGGGACTTTAATCCCTTGTTGCTGGCCTCCAGTGCCAAAGTTCCCTGGGTCTTGGGAGAGACACAGATGTCCTGAGACCATCCGTTTAGGGAATATGAGACACTTGGAAAATGTAGGCTTTTCGGCTACGCCCAGTGCAGTCACTGCCATGTCATTGAGGGGCAGAAGGTGATAGCACAACAGCACAGGTCATTTTTAACTGTCCCAGGCTGGTTTGTCTCCTAATTAGGATTGGTAAAACTTCTTGGGGGTCTTTGGGAATGTTATTCTCCTGGCCTGTTCCTGTTGCCCAGCCCTGTTGTCCTGGTGCCTTCATTGCCTCAGGTGGTAGTGAAGAAAGAAAATGGCTAACGTCAACCAGGATCCTAGCCCAGCACGTTGCAGTGACAACAATTTTGCATTTTGTGGCATTTTGGACCGTGTTGAGAGCGTTGGCAGCAAAGGCCAGTGTGTGGCCTGCGTGTTTCAAGGGTTCTCTTTTCCAGAAACAACTGCAGGGAGCCATTATGCGGCTTAGGCAGGGATTAAAACAGGCACTTCCAAAACACAGCAGATGCCCAAATTTTAATCATTTTTGCGTTTTTCTAACTGTGTGCTTTCAAGGGATAGAGAGCCCTAGCCAGAAGTTGCTGATTGTATGTGGCCTGAAGCGGGAATCGGACTCATCCCTTCAGCTAGAGCTGCCATGCAGCTCCCCTCAACCCCTTTAAAATGGGGTGTTATTGGAAAGCTTTTCCCATCATGTCTTGTGGATGGTGCTTGCTCCAAAGAGGTTCTACAACCCAGACCCTGCTTCCCTGCACCGTTGGTGACTGGACCAAGTCCCACATGTCTCTGATCTCCCAGTGGTGCCAAGGCCGTCACCCTGCCAGAGCTACCTGCAGCCTCTCAGATGTGATTTGTTGCAGACAGAGGCAGTAACAACTGACAGGGGATCTCTTACCAGCCCAGGACTGCAGCCTATCATGCACACCACCTCCTTGGCAGCTTGAGTGGACTCACACCCTGCCACTGAGCTCCACAGCCTGAGCCCAATCCTCAGAAACGCATGACAACAAACAGGGCCTCAGGGAAACACCTGCCAAGTCCTTCCTCCCTCATGTAAATATTTTCTTCTCTTAAGTGTGTGAGAGTGTGAAAATTCCTCCTTAATCTTTTTGCTCTGTGGTTAAAGGAAATGCTTTGTTCGTGCCTGCATGGGGGGCAGCTTGAGTTTGCATGCATCAACTTGCACAAGAGTCACTCTGCTAAAAACTTTCCCCGTGGCCACCATTACCTTTCCTGCCTCTCAAGCCCACTGGTATCAGTGCACGTGGTGTCCACCATGAGCAATGTGCTGCAACTACCTTCCAGGATGTCCAGCTGCTTGGTGGCTTTTGGGTGGAGGTCCAATTTGCTCCTAGGTGTTTGAGGGACTGTGGTGTGTGGACAGCAAATGGGTTAGGGCAGTCTTCAGGAAACCTTCCAAACCCTTGCAAAATATCCTGGTCTGAAGTCTGTGATTTGCATCCTGTTTTATTTGACTTATGTTTGGAAATGAGTGGCGATTTTGCCCATGAGAAGCTGCAGCTGAAACCCTAGATAAGTTGCTTTAAGCCTGAAAGCAAATTGCTCAGTGAGAGACATTTTTCTAAAACACTTTTAGCAGAAAAAGGAAGAGTTTCTACATGCAGCACAGACCGTGAAGCCTCAGTGCAACTCCACGCAGGGGTGCGGGGAGGAGCTGCCCTGGCCCTGGGGTGAGCTGGTCACAGGGTGATTCGTAGTTCACAGAGAACACAGTTCAAGTGACTTTTCGCTGGTGGCTTCAAATGGGGCTTCCCTTCCACGTGATGTGGTGCTCCTGCAGGAGCGTGTGGGATCAGAGATGCATTGTGATGTCAGAACCGTGGGAAGACATTTGGTTTCAGAGAGAAGGCCAGTCCTCAATAATTGTGTGACGTGATCTGTACAGCTCATCTGGAAAGCTGAAAACGTTGAAAAACCTGTGTGGGTCCCAGTCCCTCCAGGGCACCCTTCTTAAAATGGGGATCCTTAAGTTACATATTTATAGCGTGGAAACCTCCAGGAGTGCCAATGTGCCATCCAGCCCCGATGAACCTCTCCGGTGCTGGTGGAGCAGTGTAGGGCAAGAGGCCAGGCTTAATTTATGCTCTTAGAGCATAGAAAGTGAGCGTTGTTTTATTTTTAAAGTTAACCTCCTTCACCCCACACCATGCCGCCTCCCTGCAGAGAGGTTCCAGTTTCATGGTGAGGAAGGGAAAAACAACCTCCATTGGAGTACAACATACTGGGTTTGCCCATAAATGGCATCAAGTATTTTATGGCATCAAGTATTTCCATTTCAAATCATTTCGCTTCTCTCCCGCCTGAAAGAATTAGTGCAGTTTTATTGTAGCACTAAACCCTGGCCCAGCGAGCAAGCACCTTGGGAAAACGATCTGGGCATGGAATAGGGGAGCAGGCAGGAGGTGGGGACAGGGTCTTGGCACAGGGCAGCAGGGCTATGTTTAAACCTGGATCAGCCGAGCAATGAGTGCAGGGAGAGCAGCCCATGCCAGGTAGCTTCAGGTCTCGCCTGGCTGGACCAGGTCTCTGTGCATTGGGACCCTGCGAGGGAGCCAGGGACAAACTGCAGCTGGATGTTTTTTCCATGCAAGGCAGAACACCTAAATCTAAAAGAGGAGTCTAGTGACATGTAAAGTAAGGTGGTGTTCAAGCGACGGCTCAACTGATAATGTCAGAGAGAAGGCAGGCTGCTTGGCAGAATTTCCTTTCTCCAATTTTTGATGCCTTGCAAAAGGTTTGGTTTCTCCTGGGGATGAATATTGCTAAATTAGAGCTGTCTGATTGCAAGCACAAAAACCGAGCTGACTGTGTCCTCAAACTTTAAGTATGGATTTAAATGACTAAACTTAGGTATTCAAATGAGACTTGTATGGGGACAGGACTCTGCAGTGTTCCGCTGACTACTGAGTAAATCATCTGGGATGTGTGCAGCGTTTGGGTCTAACGAAGGTATGTGGAGGGGGTTTCAGACAGAAAGGAGTGACAAAGAGACAATTGATCCTCCTGATTGGTAAAAATTCAGCAAATTCTGCCTCTAGGTGTCCATCCGTTGCCTTTTCACTCCTCCAGTCACAGGGCCAGGCATCACAAGACAGCAGTATAAATCCATTCCCTAGTCATGCCCCAACCCAGCCTGTCACTGGAGAAGGCAGAGAACATGCTCCACCAGCCACAGCTTTCAGCAGGCTCATTACAGGAGCTTTATGGCTCTTTCGTGCTGCTGGAGCGGGAAGAAAAGGCAGGGATTTACTTAAGAGGGAAAACTGCTACTGCAGCCTGAGATGGGTGCTGTAGAGCAGCCCTGCATTAGGGTGACAGCCCCCTTTGCAGTGGGAATGGGGTAAGGATAGGTGTGTGCTGGGCCGTAATGTTCCTCCTTCCAGTTTATCCCGCAAAATCAGAGCGGTGGAGGCTTTGATGCCTCCCTGCTAATATATAGGTCTGCCTAACGTATAGGTCAGATGAGTCTCCTACAACTCTCGCTATTTTTTTTGCGCTTGTTTGAATGTGAGGTAGAGACTTAAACTTTCTGCTCTGGAAGTTTCAGAGTGAGACACTGTCATCAAACCCTACAGCATGCACACAGAAGCATATCTGGGGAGATACGTGGGGATAAAACGAAGCTTGCAGGAGCACAGGGCAATTATTTCAAAGCAAGCAGAGCAGCCTTTCTACTTCCTTTGATCAAATATGGAATATGGTGGTGCAGGACGGGGGGAGCAGCTCAATAACCGGCTGGGTTGGGGGGTGACCAAGCAAAGAAGGGTTTCAGAGAGAGGCCTGGACAGGAAGAGAGGTGGAAGGCAGCCTGTGCTGCACAGTCCCACAGGGCAATGACAAGTTTCCATAGATGGTGGTTTATTGCTGGAGTCATGTGAAAAACCTGGCAATCCCCGTTTGCATTTTTATGAAGAGCTCCTGTGGGTGAGGTGAAGTGCTTGTGCCTGTCCCTCAAAGGACTGCAGAACAAATGGCCAACAACAACAACAAAAGTCCCTGCCAAGGGTAATGTGGGTTTTTCTTTTTTTTTTTTTTGAGTAAAAACCATAGCTTGGGAGAGCAGCAGCTGATTTGCAAACTTTGGGGCAGACATGATTGCAGAGTGCCTGCTTCTTCTCTTGTTGGCATTAATTGGAATTTTTAACTTCTGATGCCCACAGGCTTAGAAGCTGTTTCTTAAAAAAAAAATAAATAAATAAAAATTTGATGGGCTTTCTAGTAGTACTCCCCTCCTGTAGTTAGATGTGCCCAGTGCAAGTCAGTGATGGGCAATGGATGAAGACAGCCTGCTATCTTTACCAAAAAAAAAAAGAAAAAAGAAAAAAGAAAAAAGAAATTAGCCTTATTATACTCTCTTGATTCCCCTTATTTTCCATCCTTACCCTTCTGGATCTGGGACACTTTAGTCCTGCAGCCTGGTTCTTTCTGAGAACTAGTCTCAGGTGCACCAGATGCACCTTTTGCATCTTCTTACCTGTAGAAATCACAGAGCCAAGCCCGTGTGTTTGCAGACTCCCCTCCTACGCCTTGGCCCAAGGCAGCATGAGATGAGGCAACACATTTGCAATCTTCTCCCACTCCCTTGGTTCCTGATGCTTTGTGCAGAGCTACGATTTCCTCTAAAATGGTCACGCTTCTTCTTTCTCGAAGGCTGTTCTGCTGATGCCAAGGCGTGATTAGGGAGAGGGCATTTCTGTCCTTCCCCAACCATGTGGGCCTCTGTGGTGAGTGTGTCTGACAGATAGACAACCCAGAGAACCTTCCCTTCACCCTGGCACAGCAGTGGCCTTGGTGATAAGCAGGAGGTGCAGCTGTGAGATGGCAAGTGGGGGGAAATGGGGTTTTTGCACCGAGGGGGGTAGCTGCCTTGCGTGGGAGAGCTGAAGAAAAGGCTTCGGTACCCTTTGGTCTTCTAGGATGAGGACTCTGGCCCATTAGGGATGTGAACTGGTCCATGGTTCAGATCCAGGCTGGATTAGTCCTGCTGTACAAGTTACCTTGGAGTAATGCCTAGATACCCTTGATCTGGGGTGTCTCTAGTCCTCCCAGAGAAACAGTTATACTGTCCCTGGTGCCAGAATATTCTGCAGGCTTTGTGCATTATTCCTCAAGACCTCAAAAGTCTGCCTAAAGCCCCATAGCTGTCATGTGGAGTGATTGCTGAGTTGCAAGAAAATACACAGCGTGAAGATTTCACCGTGCTCTGAAGTGATTAATATCTAGGATTTAGGCACCAGACTAGAAATGGAGAGAGCTGAGGTCTGTGCTCAGCTGTGGTGACTCAGCGCACGTCTCGAAGCCACAGGGCACCTGCATGTGAGATGGAATCTGCCAGGCACCCGGTGCCTTTGCAGGGCCTCTGCGAAGGCTGTCAGGGAGCTTGGATAGAAGGTGCATCCCAACTGCCACATACTGTCATTTCTTGGCTTCTGCGCCAGGAATCTAAACCTCAGACCGCTACGCTTTCACCTAACGACTAAACCACTTTGTGACTTTGCCAGAGCTTACCTGGAGTGCTGGGAGGTTATAGGATGACTATCATTATGTCATTATGCTGCAGACACCAGGACTGATCTGGGAAGGATAAAATGAAATTGTTCTGACCAAGAGAGCAACTCTCGCTAGAGCAGAAAGTCCTCAGGTGTTGTATTTGTCAGATAGCCTTGGGTAACGCTGCCTAATTTAAAAGTAACTGCATACCATACCCCCCACTCCTCCCACCGCAAAACCTTATCATTTTCTTTAACCCTATGTACTCGTTAAAGTTTTCTCACCCCATTTCCTCATTTCAGCTAGTTATGGAAAAAAGGTTTTGTTTGTAAAGAACTTCCTTCCTTCCTCCCACCCTGCTGCTTGCATGATTCATTCAGGGATGCCGCATTCCTTCGTGGGTGATACAAGAAGCCAGCACTGAGGAAGCAATTGCATCATGAACATCAATGTTCAGGCCAGAGAAGCCCTGCAGATGCTAATGGGTACTTTTTTCTTCACATGCTAATTATAGCATCAGCAAAGCCAGGTCTGAGCTGAGGCTTTGCTTCAGGAAACCCCCAGTGATTTTAGCCAGGAGTTCCAGTTACTGCTAGTTCCAAGCAAACGACTAACAGAAACTAGACCTGTTAGGTCATTTGGGGCATTGCTAGAGTGCTCAGTGTAAACATGAGCACATAAATGCTGTGTTTGCCCCAGTCAGGGCAATGGGGTGCTCCCCAGTCCAAGCTGTTTTAGAGACACCGTGTTTTCATAGTTCATTTGTTCAATACTGACAGCACGATCAGCATGGGGCAAAAAACCCTTGCCATCTTCCTTTCCTTCTTTTGTATCTATATAGCTTAAATATCAAAGCCAGCCCCTTCCTGCTATTGTATTTCCTGTGCTTTTGAGCTGCTCCTCACTTTTATGTTGTTCCCCTCCATTCTTTTCTCATTTTGTCTGATGGATTTAACTAACATGTTGGCTCATTGCAAGCAGTAAATCTTTAGAGAACCCCTTTGATCCCTACATTTGATCCCTAGTGTAATACCAAATTGCTGTAGATTTGTATGCTTTTGAGATGGAATATATGTTTCTGCTAAAAACTGTCCAGTATTGCTATATGTCTTGAAAATTCACATGAACTGCCATGGAAACTAGGAGCTCTTTTTAAAAACCGCGTGTGCTCGTCTCCCTTCTGAGCACCTCTGTCTGGAGTGTCTGGCTTGTCACCTCCTGGGCTTTCTCCTGCTCCTCTGCTGGGCTTCTCAGGGCAGGCTTGTGGTCCCCATGCGCCAGTCTACGAAGGATTGCAGATAGTAAGCACGTTATTGTTAATAATAGAGACAACTGTGAGATGAGCTGCTGAGTGATTAAAGGGCTGGCTGGACTGGTCTGTGAGGCAAGATTAATAGAACTGAACATATGCATGCATCTTGCTGCTCCACCTTTTATCTTCCTCACATGGAAGTTGTTAACTTCTGATTTTCAGCAGTTTATGAAGAGCTCGGCTATGATTTCCTTGCCGACTTTCTCTGGATGGATTGCCAGCTTTCTGAAACCTTTGTTTCTGTGCACATCCCTGGTTCTTTATTGGCCATTTTAACACACAGTTGAAAGCCCCAAGGATCCTGAACCCTGCTACTTCTCTCACCATTGTAATGAGCTTTATGTGTCAGGGTCAAGCAGGGAGGAATTGGACAACTTTATAGAGCTGCTGGTGTGTCTCTGATGGGATGTTGCAGGCCTTCAGATTTCAGTGCAGTGAGAACTATGAAACTGATTAAAATATAACAAACCCGAAGGCCCTTCTCTGTCAGATCATCAGAGCAACGAGGGCAGCGTGGTGGCACCCCTTGTTAGCTTCTTCTAGGGTTGTCTCACTTTTGGGGAACCAGGAGAACGGGCCTTACCGTTGGGTTATGTGTAGCTGAGGTTTGTGTTGGAAAGCAATGGGTTCTCTGGATAAAAAGCCAACTCAAGGCAGAAACAGCAATTTCAGCAGGGGTGCTGAAGGAGAGGGTGCACCCATCAAGGGCAACAGGTCACCGTGCCTGAAACCATGAGCTCATCAACAAGCCAAGCTCCACTTTGCATGGAAGTCTTTTTATATCCCAGTGGCAGATGCCAACCGTTTGCTCACTGCCGAGCTGCTCAACCCCTGAGGGCTCATGTGGTGCAATCAGCAGCTCACAACTGGGCTCTGGGAAAACATGCCTTCTTGCTGCTGCTGTATTTATCCAGGTGTGATGTGCGCTCCACCCAAGGATTCCAGGTCACTGCCTTCATGTCGTTTGCGTTGCAGAACGAATTTAGTGGCCTCCTGCAAGGCTCTGTTGTGTCTATCTGTGATACCATCAGCCATGGCCAGCAGCTCAGGGTGCCAGCTGTTGCTTTGGCTGCTGTAGCTTTGCTTTGATGAAGGCAACCGTAGCGTGGTATGAACTCGGCGCCACGAGTCTGTGCGTTCCCTGCACAGGTTTAGCCCTGTAAAACCTGGGAGTGTTTATCAGTCCTGGCATAAACCTCTGTGCTCCACCCGCCAGTGCGGATGAGCAGGATAAGGGAAAAGGAATCTAACTTATTCTCAGCAAATAACATCTACTTAGGTGGGGAGTGGACAAATTCCCAAGGCAATTTTGAAAAAGGTTCTTAAGCTCCGGAGCTGCTGCTGAAAAAGTTACCGGAGACTTGTTACACAAGAGAGAGAAAACGGACAAGCAGGGCTCCATCTCCCCCTTCACAGTCATGGGTTCTAGTTATGTTCCTCGGTAATTTAGTGGGATGACAGAGCCTCTGGACTTCCCAGGAGCAACACTCTCCCCAAAATAACGATACAGCCAAGACTGCAGAAAATTGCCACTTAGGTTCCTCTTTAGGTTGCTTGTGCAACTCCAGTATACACAGGGTGAAATGGATGTTCTTACCCTCGAGTTTCTCTTGTACAAGTGAGAGGAACGACTTGTTCTTTTTTTTCCTAATTAACTCTATACTGCTTGAGGAGGGGGAAGGAAGGAGTACGTTAGATGCTGTACAGTGAAACCATACCCTGGTACGCAAGGGCAGTTCAGAAATAGGCTACTGGAAGAATGTGGCACAGGCCTAACATGCTGTTCAGCCTTCAGAATGGGACTTTCCATTTGTTATTAATGCGTTAGAAATCGTTGGGCTGGGATCCACCTATCCCAACCGGGAATCTCAGGGCTCGGACACCTTCCGTTTACTTCTCCGACGCCTCATGGCTCTGCAGCTCGGCCAGAGCAGGACACGTTCCTGGCTACTCAGGAGTCTCTGGGCTCTTTTTAATTGCAAGAAATAGAATTGGGAAACTACAGTGGCAGAGAAAACAGCGTGAGAACCCCCAGCAGCAGGTCAGGTTGTTTTAGGCAGTGCCCGTTCGGATCAGGGACTCGTGCCAGGAAGGATGCCAGCCGTGAAAGGGTTAATGTCACCTCCACCTTCCCCAGGCTGTTTCTCTTCCCCTTTTGTTATTTGTGTATTGGGGTAGCAGAGCTGCTGACACTGGAGGAAAGAACTGGCTGCATCTGAATGGTCTCCCTGTGCTGAATCAGTCACACTTGTGTAACTGCTCTTCCCCCAAGTGCTGAAAAAACTTAAGAGTTATCCAGTGTCTGCATTAAGAAAATCTAAAAAAAAAAAAAAAGGAGTTTTTTTGGTCCTTTCTTCTTTCATTTGCTTTTCTTTTTGCCTGCTCACTCTGAGCCTTTAGTGTCTGTGCCAGTGTCAGGTTTTCGAACTGCTGTTGGCCACCTCAGGGACAGGAGTGTATCTGTTACTTTCCACTCGCAGGTCAAATGTCTTCGAAATTTAAGGCTCTAAAAAAGAAACCCTGACCTTTATGAGTCCTGTAGTCACTCCTGAGAACAGAGACCACTTCCTGCCCCTGAAATGTAAGGAGCCTTACATTTCACCCGTTTCTCTTTCTACTTCAGTTCTCATGCATTGAAGGAACTATCCTTTCTGTCTATACCCTGCCAGGTCCGACTGAAACTGGTCTTGAACAAACCCAAACTGTCGGGCCTGAACAACCCCCGAAACACTCTGGGATTGTTTTTGCAATGGGACCACACCTCTGTGTGCAGCCCTCAGCAGGACGACCTGATCAGAACAGATAGTGGTGGCTTCCTCTTTCCAAATAGTGACATTCAAAAATGTGTCATCAAGTTCATCTTTAGGAACTGATGAGTTTGATCTGTCTCGTGGGCTGGAAGCTTTTCTTGAATATGGATTTATATGATGCAAGAGTAACACAGAGTCCCAAGAGCTAACAACATGTCCTTTCTCCTATAAACATCTCTCCTGGTCGACCATTATCCTGTCCCTCATCTTTTTTTTGCCACACCCCCATCCCAATAAATTAAGCACTTGAATGATACAGGGTTTTGGAGAATAGTCTCTCAAAAGGGAAAGGTCTGGCCTTTTACTTGCAGATGTAATATTTCATTTGTATTTGCAGTATTAGCATTAGCTCACACAGTCATTCGGAGTTGACAGAACTCTTGAGTTCAGGGGAGCTAGAAGCTGGCTGCAAGAACTCCGCCTAGTCTTGCAGCCTCTGCAGGGTTCACAGGCTGCCTGGGGATAAGGGACTTGGCGCGAAGGCTGTGAAGCATTTCCCACATCCGAGTCTGTTCCACTCGTGCCCTTGGGATCAGAGATCATCGGCACTGGAGTCTCCCATGGGAACTACGTCTGCAAGAGGGACAGCCACAGAGCAGAAATGCACGTGCGAGATGGACCTTTCTGGACGCAAGAAACACTCCTCGTAGTGCAGTGCAGGGAGCCCAGTGCCACTGCTGATTGTGGCAGTGATGCCTCCTCTTGATCTACCTACTGGGCTCAGTTGAGGAGCGAGGAGAAGGGAAGTCAGCCCCTGCCAGCAGCTTTTGAGAGATGCCAGTAGGACTCAGGATGGGTATCAATGCCTCTTGCTATGTCTCTCTTGATTGAGACAGGAACGGGGCTGAAATCCCTGTTTTTTGTTTTTAAGCCTGTAGGAACTGAAAGAAATATATGAGAAACTGGGTGCAAATCCACCTTCAGGACAAGTCTACACTCCCAGCAAAGAGAGGAAATTGCCACGAACCAACAATAGCATTGTCTATGTTATCAGCATGCAGGAGTTTGGATATAATAATGCACTTATCTCTGTCATCATTTGGGGTTTGCAGTGCGCCACAAGAGAAGAAAATATGTTTCTGCGTCTCAAGAGCATAATAAAACCCTGCATACATGGTGATCTGCACTTGGTTGTGTTCTACACTTGGCCAGGATGGCAGCGAATTCAGCTCCAGCAACAAGATGCAGCATCACAGTTAACATTAACTCTGTGGTTAACATTAACATTGCACGGGTCTCCTAACTCTGCAACAGACAAGCGTTCAGGTCAGGGATGCGGGGTTTTACAATTTGATTTTATATGTTCAAAGAGAATTGTTGTTCTTTTGGAATCTCCTTGAATCTGTTTACTGATTAAAAAGGCCAAGCAAACAATCTCCGTTCCACTTCCCCCAAATCCAAACAGAAACAAACATCCCCCCTCTGCAAAGTCGGGGCAAACAAAGAAGAGGGCGAAGTGAGATAACATGGCTTTTAAAATCCTGTTGCTTTGCAGCTGTTGCACATTCTGGCTGCATTCCAGAGTCACTTTGATCACCCACTGCCAGGAAAGAGAAGTCCTTTAACACTTGAATTCAGCGTGGACATCATTTCTCACCAAAGTAAATGAGGACCCATTAACGGGGGACTGTCACACACGTCAGTTTAACAGCCAGTGATCTTTGCTGAGACCCTGACATGCGAGAGAGAAGCTGAGGTGGGAAATCTGTGGTCTGTAACCATCGATAAATGACAAAGAGGACTTGGATCTTTCAAAATGTTTGATAACCAACAAGCAGAAGTGTTGAGTTAAATCGGTGCCAGGGTAGGAGGACACGAGGTGGCTTGTCCTTAGGGCTGATGCTGGCTGGGAAGTTGTGTCACAAAGTTGGTCTTGGCTGCATCGGCTGCTGGATCCCTGTTCCCCTAAGAGAGCTCATGGAGAAGGAGCACAAAATAAGCATAAATGGATTCGAAGGACAATGACAGGAGAGAAATGCCAGCTCCTGAGCTGATTAATACGTTATGGAGTGTTCAGAGGCATTGCCAGGTGCTTCCTTCTGAGATGCAGTTTTCTGCTTAAGTAAGTCTGCTCATAAATTAGCCTCTGTGATTGATTGATATATCTCGGTGTTCCTTCTGCTGTTGTGTTAAAACACAACTCAGCTTCTTTCCCAGTAACGACTGTTTCTTCTCTTACCTTGGTCTGTGAAGAAGCACTTGATGGTCCGTTTCATGTTAGTGTAGCCTATGGTCCTTTTTACATCCTGCACTTTAACATATGCTGCTTAAAGATCATAGCAAGATTTGCTAGCAAATAGGAGGTGACAGGTTGTTGAAACATGATAAAATAGCAAGAATTTTCAGTGTGATATTGAAAAAGGCAGGAAGGGAAGAGGAGAGAATCTGTGGGCAGCCTGCACTGAACACCATAAGGACCTAAGTCCCCTGTTGAGAAGCAGCAACTGCACAATGCAAGGCTGCCAACTGTCCGGTTAGTGGAGGGATGCTGGAAGGCTGTGCACTCCATTTGTCATGTCCTCGTTCCACCCTAAAACCTGCTGATGGTTGGGAGCTGAGTCATTCAGCTACGTCGTGGATATCTCCATTAGCTTGAGAACTGCTCCCCTGGAAGGTTCTGTCTCTTTTCTCTGGTGATGAAGCAAATCCAGAGGACTACCTTGGATAGATCTTCACAGTGTAGAATGTGATCAAATAAGGTGAAACAAGTCTCATCGTGATCAGGTAGAACTCTGGGTTTCAGAGCATATCTGTGCAACATCTGCCCCAGGGGCATCTGGATCTTGGCTTTATAGAGCTCATCCATGTAGACTAGAATTTGGGGTGAGCTGAGCAAGAATGGCTGAAGGGCCCTTCAAAGTCCTTCACTTCTTAGTCCTGCTGTAGCTGTGAGGGTCACACTCAGTTCCCGTTGACCAAAAAGGTCATTTTTATTTTCACATCAGCTCTTTACCCTCTAGAACGGCTGTCCTCTAGCGGAATCCAGATGTCTGCATAGTGAGCAAGGTGAGTGCACCTGATCCATGTCTGGACCACATCGGGTGCTTTGTGGGATGCACTAAGTGCATCCTCTCGTATCTGGCTTGTGAGCAAATACAGGTCTTCCAGCGGTGAGCACACATCAGTCAGGAACAGAGACTGCAAGATTTCATCATTTGGCTCCTGTTGCAAAAATTATATTTGGACTTGTGAACTCTGAGGAATTCAGGTCTCAGAGCAGAGGAAATGTTGGAATAGGTCAGGCAAGCTGCACTCCCACTGGGTTACTCGGGGCAGTAAATAGCACACATTCCAGGGCAACATCTGATTTTGTGCTTTTACGAGGCAGATGTTTAGGAGAAATGATACGCTGTTTATTTTAATTGCCATCTTCCAAACCTCCTTCGTACATGCGCGCACACATTCTGCGACCATAAATAAGGATTCTTTAGTCTTTGCTGTTATCTGTGTAGTTAGCCCTGTCTTCCATCAACGCCTGGATAGGGCGGTGTACTGCACACCCAATTCTTTTTGCACATCAGTTTTACAGTAGTGTAAATCAACTAGGTCTTGCTCCTTTCTCCACGACACTAGCATAAATCTGGAGTCACTCCACTGACGTCAGGGCTGCAATAGCAATGTAAAGGAAGATTAGCCTGCTTGACTTCAGAGCCTTGCTGCTGATTTACACCAGAACAAGAGCAGAAGTCGTTGGGCTCAGCGTGTACTAGCATTGCATTGCTGAGCAGCAGGCCAAATTTTGCTCTGGGATACGCAGGTGGAAATGCAGAACAACTCCACTGATTCCACTGGCATTATATTGATGAAAATGAGTTTTACCTTAACCACAGTTTGAGTCTCAGGGACCTCTGTGTATATAGTGCATTAGTGAAGGAAAAGAATAAGCCAATGCATTCCCATTTCAGGAGAGTCATATAGGGATGACTTCTCAAGATTTTCCTGCCTTCTATAAGTCTAGAAGTGAAAAACATTGGCTGTAAAAGGGCTTCTCATCCCTCGTGCTGGTGTGCTGAGCCATCAGCCCCCAGACTGCAGATTCAGGCAGAAGGACACGCAAAAGGCAGCCTTGCTTCTCACATATTTGCTCTCCAGGATAAACCTGGGCTGAAAAACCTGTTATCTGTAGGGATTCCCATACAACCTCGCTCTTTAGAAAGACTTTGGCCTGGAGGGTCTGGGTTTCTGGCAGCTGCTGGCTGGGAAGGTATAGGACCAAGTGATTGCCTCAGCCATCAGCAGCTTTGCTGAGTTAAGGTCTGTCAAGACAAGCTGATTTACACCAGCTGGCTGGCAATCTTCTGTTGGCATCTGGCCAACCCTCTAATTGTTCCTAAGTGACTTTCTTCTTTAGTAGCACGCGTTTGCACTGAGTGGCTCGGTTTGCACACAGGGAAATGCAGCCATGGGTAACACAACTGCTTTAAACTCAGTGAGAGTGAGTAGAAGCAGGACCATTTGACCTACTGGGTAGACTGGAGATGTCACAGAGCAGGATAGGACTTTGAGCTGCAGGTAATTAAGCCCTCCACCTATCCTATACCTATATATATATATGTATGTGTGTGTGTATATATATATAAATATATATGTATGTGTGTGTGTATATGTGTATATATATATATATTTTTTTTTTAATGGAGGACCTTCTTTACCCAGCTCTCTTTGCAGAGCAGCCTTCCCTCCACTTGCAGAGGCCACAGGCAGCAGGAGAGCCTGACAACAGTGAGAAGAACTGCAGTCCATCCCTTTCCAGTACTTTCTGTCCCAGGGTGTGCACGCAGCGCTCGTCTACAGAGCAAAGAAAATAAGACTGTTCTGCAAACAGTTGGGGCATAAGGTGGTTCCCAAGGCCCTGCTGTGCCTGTGCAGGGAGGGATGCCTGCTGCGAGGTGCACGTGTGGGACGAGGAGCTCAGGACAGCCAGGTTGACACAAGCTGCTGGTCTCACCAGGGATGGTGCCTGTGCTTGCTCAGAGGCACATGCTGCTCTCACCTCTCTCTCAGTTAGCACACTGGAAAGCAGCCCTGTGTTACTCAGTAGAGAAAATAATTTGAGCTAAGAGAATGCAACCAAATTTTCCCACCCTTTTTGTTCTCTGTAAAGTGATAGCTTAGATGATGAGTTCACTGGCAGGAGAATAGTCATGAAACAAAACTGTGATTGTTGTCATAGAAACCTGACTGTGAAAGTTAAGCTTATCCAATGAAGGAGCAGGAACAGGCCGTAGGACTTATGGGTCCCATCAAAACTAATCTGCATGGCTTGGATTTAGAATACTAAAAAGTCACCATTAGAATAATAATGTAATGAAACCTACAGTTATTGAGAAATATAGACTTCTTTCAGGCTGTTCTTAGTAAGAACTAAGTCAGGACCTTGGGGACTGATCTGTGATGGATGAGCATGTTTAGTTAGCTCCATTACAAGCAACAAAGCTCTTTCCAATTAGAAAAAGAGACAATTAAGTCACAGAGGTTGAGAGAGACAAAGTCAGAAACCTAGCCTTGCTTCAGGGCTCCCTTTTCTGAATGTGCACATGCCATTTGTTCCTCCTCCTCCTTTCCAGATAAACTCTTTCTAAAACTGACTTTGCCCTTGGAGTTTGCAGCGTGGTTCCAGTTTCCTTGCAAGCTTAAAAGCTCCATCTATAGGAGAGTTGAAGAAGAGCCCTTTGGCTTCAGCTCCTTGTAGAGGGCAGAGAGGCTTTCTCAGAGATTCCAGCCTTGTTCTGGAAAGCCTCCAGCACGCTTAGCATAGCGCATTGCAGAATGTCACTGATTTCATCTTTGTTGCTTCATATTTGGGTATGGTTTTCTTCCTCTGTTAAACCTTTGGTTCTGTTCTGCATGTCTATATGGGGCTGAACTGTCGATTGAAATCACAGGAGTTGCGGTAGCTGCTGGTATTCTGCATGGGAAATCTCAAGGATTTTCCAAGAGCTCCTGATTTGTAAGATTTCTGGACCATATTTATGACATTGTTAGGTTTTGATAGCCTGCAGTGCCAGGTATGCAAAACTAAATGATAACATGATTAATATGTCCAAATCATCTAAATCCAACTCATTTAGCAAATCAGTTTTTCCATAGCCTGGCTTAATGATTGCCAGCACCAGTCTACACTTCACTGCGCTAGCTGCACCAGCGGAAGTAGCAGAAGTAATTGCAGTCTGTAGATACTTTTTTTTTTTTTCCCCAAAAGGAGGAAATATAAAAGGTGAGAGACTTTTCTTCCTTATTTTTTTTTCTTCACTGTAGAATTCCCCTTGCCAATAAGTTCTGCAGAGTGCTGTTGATTTTGTGCTCAGGGTTTAACTCTGCATCCTTAAGTGTTACACCCTAACATTAAGAGTTGCCTTATCACTGAATAATCCCATGCACACATATCTTCCCCTGTCATTCTGCCCTGCACATCCACAACCATGGACAGAAGGGGTGTTTCCCTTCCTTTGAAAAAAGCTCAGCCTGCAAAATCCTCCTCTTTGCCTCAGAGAACTCAGGGCTCTTCCTCCCATTTGCTCATATCAGGATGCAGAATAAGCTCCAACTTTCACAGGACTGATTCATTAGACAGCACAGCCAGAGATGCTTGAAGGAGGGAAAAGTGGATGGGTGGACAGGCACTCTGCAGGGCAGATGGAGAGTAGATAGATTTTTTTAAGAAGTGCTGGCAGCTGGCACTGCTGCAAATTGTCTCTTTCATATCAGAACTTCAACTTCCGTTTACACAAGAAATATAACTTCATTTTGGATACTCAAAATTCTTCTGAGGGAGACACTGTGTTCCCAAGGAACAGAAATGTTCTATTTTTCCCTTCTTCAGAATCACTCTGTCTTTAAAAGCTTCTTCCCCCCAATGACAATCTTTGACATATATTTATTAAACTATCACTTTCAAATAATCAAAAGCACAAGCATACAAGTACTTGTTCTTTTCTCAACCTGAAGGTTCACTTCCCGTTTCTTTATTTAATATGTTCTTTATTTAATCTATCATCATTCAGATATATCCACAATCTCTATTCGTGGCTACTTTGGGTACTTTTGGGTATTAAGTCATCCAGCTATCCAGAGGATGCGTTCCCTACTGAATGCTTTTGTAGATCACTCAATTAGATAGCTATATACCTCCTGGCTTTGGTGTTTGAATACTCCTTTATCCCCAATGTCTACTGAACTGATTTTTTTTTCTTCATTTCTCTGTCCCACAGAGATCCCAAGGTGTCCAGGAATGGTTGACAGCTGAATGGGTTGATGAACTCTCTTCCTCACCATCCTGAGCTCATGGGAGCTCTGAAGAGATCAAGCAGGAGCACGGCCTCACTTCTCTGAGACTGGGGATGCTGTGGGAAGTAATTGCCTTGGCAAATGTCTTCATCCCAACTCATAGCCCATAGTCCATCGCTGGAGGAGAAGCTGATGAAGGATTAGCAGAGGACCAGGAAAAGCTCTACCAGCACTTCAAGCAGCAAAGGACATAGATGAGGGACCAATGCTAAGAGAAGCATTTTCCATCACTGCAGATGAAACCCACTTCATTCTGGGAAGAAGCCTAAAGACCCCTGTGAACAAAAGGAAGTGAATGTCCAAATCAGCACAAGGGTGTTGCAAGGTTTCCTTGTCACACTGCCCTTGGAAGGCACTTTTGAAAGTGAAGGGGATAGCAGGACAACCTGGCCCTCTCCAGTGGCTAATTTGGAAGAGATGTGGCAAGGTCACTAATGATCAGGTCAAGAGACCACTAAGTGAGGCCCTGTGCCCTGTCCATGTGCTGGCTAGGACTCAAAATGAAAGAATCTGACCAAGACTAGAAAGAAAAGGCTCGTGGAAGGAAGCTTTGATTGATTCCATGCTTGTTTCTCCTACTGGTGTCTTTCTGTCTGCCTCTCTTTCTCCTGAGGCCTACATGTACTGCATGTGGGGCACAGCAGCCAAGCAGGCAGACGTGGTAGGACAGCGTCCTGCCCAGTGCAGTGCTAGATGGGGCTGACACTGCACAGTGCAGACGTAACCATGGCCTTCATATGTTCTTTATACCAACGAATCCCAAACTGGAGTGCCTGGACTTAGAGGAAATAGAGGCTCAAGTCTAATGATGCTTAACTTGCAAGGAGCCACATGCTAACATCACCAACCACGCTGAGGAGCCAAGTTTGAACACTGAAGCCCCAAAACATTGCAGAACATCTGGCCTTTTCCTGTGGCTGTTGAAAGGAGCATGTGGAAGAGCCAGACACTCAGTTCCTGAATCTTGGACTTTTTAAACTTCATTCAGCTGAGAAAGAAACAGGATGAGAAGGAGTAAAAGAAACCCAGACAGGAAATGAAAGGAAAAAATGGTTGCAACCCATAGGAAAACTCGCACCTCTTCATTACAAAAGGTGTCCTAGCTGTCGACTGTTGTGCCAGCTGCGACGCTGCAGGTCCCTGCTCCCCGAGCGGCTCGCAGACCCTGGATGGGACGTGCCGGCACCAGGCTCTGCCTTGCACTTTCTGTCTCTTGGGCTTCCAGCGCCAAACCCATCCGTCATGTGCAATTGTATTTATTTATTTATTTATTTTCTGGCTGCTTGATGCCACGCTGCTACTGCAGCGTGAAAGAGGAAGGAGCAACGTGCTGCGTGTTTGCAGAACGAGGTGCAGACCAACACTCGCCCTCCCCTATGCGCGGCCTCAGTGAAATAAAAGCCGAGCGTTTCATTGCAAAAACCAGGTCTGTTGGAAGTCTGTGCTCAGCATATGTTAGATGGGGCTAAACCAGCTGAAGGGCTAGCGGGGGACCCCTGCTCTTGCCAGAGACCCGCAGCAGGTCGTGCACGCGTGGGCCGAAGCGTGGGCGAGGTGTCATGGGCAGCCCGGGAACACGTGTGTTTGAGGAGGAACTGCCTGCTGCTACAGCAGAAATACGTTCCCTGGGCTGACTGCAGGAGTTTGATCCTTTGGGAATTAAGAGCAGGCTAGGCACACTCCTTTTGGGAAGGACAGCGGGACAGCTACAGGCTGCACAAGTTCTGCAGAGCCCTGGTGGCCCGATTTTCTGTTTGCAGCTGTGACTGCTTATATGTCTCTGAGTTGCTCCTAATTCAGCCCAAATCCGGATCTCCCCATACAATACTGAAGCAAGCTCACTATCCATACATATTGTGCATACAGCTTGCATGCGGGAGCTCCGAGCTGGCCGTATCCACAGCCGGGCAAGCTGAACCAGCGTGCTGCAAGGCAGGCACAGATGTTTAAACGCCTGATATTCTTTTCCACGATTTCAAGAAGTGATAATTCATTTAGAGACCCATTTAACACCACTGGTTTGAGACAGGTGGGCTTGAGACTCTCTGTGTGAATGCCGTAGCTGTTTATGCCCAGCCTTGGCAGGTCCCCCTTGGCTGAACACTGCCACACTGGCAGCAACTATGCACAGTCACATATCCCACTGCATGAAAATCCCGATGCAGAAAGGCTACGTTTCTGTGGGAGAGGGCTGCTCTGCCCTGCACTCCTGCAGCCCCCTCGCTTGGGCAGGGG
The DNA here is from genome assembly GCF_003342845.1 of Nothoprocta perdicaria. Classification (NCBI taxonomy): domain Eukaryota; kingdom Metazoa; phylum Chordata; class Aves; order Tinamiformes; family Tinamidae; genus Nothoprocta; species Nothoprocta perdicaria. Next base: position 8,126,456 of record NW_020455754.1, read on the forward strand.
CGCCGGGGCTCCCTGGCCCTGCCGTGGCCCTCGGGGCTCCACTGCTTCCTCATCCCTCCCTCTGAAACGCTCTGCCACAGCCCTGTCCAAAATGAGGCGGCTGCCAAATCACAATCTTTCCCAAGAAATGTCCGTTTCCTCAGAAAAAAATCCTAGCTGTCTTGGATCATGTATTCTGTGCTGGAAACACTGCCCTTGGGATTAGTTTTCAGGTTGGAAAGACACACAGGATCTTTGTAGTTCCTTTTCTTACAAATCTTCTCTTGTGCAGGAGCAGTTTGCAGCAGCTGAAACAGATTCCCTTTCTCTGATAATTTGCCAGCATGGCCTGAATGCAGTGACCAGCTTATTGCTTTTGTTTCCTTGCGGAGTTATAAGAACTGGTGATGGAAAAGATGTATAAGAATCCATCTGCCCATAGCCACTCAGGTCTGCTCTATATATTTCATTTCCTAGTGATGTGCTGAGCCTATTTTTAAATGCCCCTGGCACCAGGGTTATCATTCTGTCCCTTGGGAGACTGTTCTGTAGTTCCAATCAGGAGCTGATATTAGAATTCCACCAGCATTTCCTCCAGGAAATTTCATTATTTCTAGTGATCGCATGCTGTGATTCTGTGACACTTGCTCTTCCTCACGCCCTGATCAAGCTTTACCACTTGCTCTGCTTTCATCTTTCCTCCTCAGAGAACCTCTCCAGCTCCCCAATTGCTGCTGCTCTCAGTCCTTCCCACACCTTAGCCCAGAATTAGCCTAATTGCTCGTTAATGCAGCCATGAAAGGCCTGTCAGGGATCTGCACTCACTGGCAAGGTAGCAGGACCTCTCTGCAGTGCACTGAAGTTAGCACAAGAGCCAAGGAAGCCTGCGTGGCACAGCCAAGGTGGGAGCACAGAGATGTTTCTGAGAAGCAGAACAGTTTATCCTGGTGCTGCCTTGAAATCCTTGCTGTTGGATGAATCCACAGCCCTGCAGTGATGGACCCTGCACCCCCGGAGCAGCACGGACGCCCAGCAGCCCCCGTGAGCTCAGAGCAGGGGCGCGTGGAGCGCTCGCCTTGGCACGCTGCGAGTGCAGCACTCGGGCAGAGCACTATTGTGAGTGGAAGTGCTCTGTTCCCACCGAACAACTTGTTCCTACCAATAAAGTATGAAAAGTGCTTCTTTTCAGTCCCTCTCTCCTCTCTTTTTTTTTTTTTTTTTTAACCACATTTTTTTTATCGTGCAGCACGGGAGGAAGAGGCTGCACCTGGAGAGCAGGAGCAGCAAGTCATTGTGCTGCCTTAGGTGTGAGGATGGCCGGAGGGGAGATCCCTGGAGTTCCCTAAGCCAGAGGCTGAATGCTGACAGACCAACCGGAATTGAAACGTAATAAGCACCCAGAGAGGATTGCAGAGCTGCTCCAAGGAGTTTGCTTCTGCAACGTAGGTAGCAGATGCAGCATCTATGGGAGCTGAGGGAACAGAGCTGTGGGATGAGGCTGGAGGGGAGGCAAGAAAAGCAGCTGGGGTAGGTACAGCCCTGGCACCTAATTTGGAGCAGATGTGCAGGACAGGTCAAAGAAGCAGGAGGAAAAAAAAATCAGAGGGGATGTTGAGGCTTCCAAGGTTTTCAAAGGATCAAAGTGGAGGTATCTGGAGTTTCCCTTCCGTGTGATGGCATTAGGTCCTGGGTGCAAGTTCTCTGCACAAATGTCAGGTCACTGGTGCAGCAGGAGGCTCCTTCCTTGTCCCCCTGGAGTCCCCAGCTGTTCTCCTATGACTTGGGGCAGTGACAGCATTATAGCTTTCCAGAAGCAAATTTCAAGGGAAGTGTTTTGTCCCTGTGCACCGGAAGAGTGAAAATGACACATTTCCAACAATTCATAATTAGACAATTAATCATTCCAGTTTTAAACATGGAAGGGCTGGAGAGCCTCGGTCCATAAAGATGTTCAAGTCAGAAGTTTTGCATTGTGTTTTGCCTGCAACTGTCCTCTAGTGCTTAGAGAGCACACGGGATATCAGGAGCATCTATGCTATAGTCCAGGTCCACTTAGTCCTGGGACGAGTCCTGTGGTGAGAGCAGCATGAGATACCAGAGGTTTTTGGTATGTCCTTAATCAAGGACATACAAAGATACAGCCTTTAATAAGGCAGGAGAGCTGTGTAACCACAGACGTCCACTTAGCAGTGTGGTACTATAAAACCACTCAATATCTCTCATGCCCTGCTTTCTAAGGACATTTATGAAGTCCCCTCAGGCACAGACGTGTCTGGTGCAGACCAAAGCACCTGCACGTCCACCAGGAATGAGGTTTGTCAGATCTCTGCAGGCCTTCAGGATGGGTTTTGCCCATGCCCCAGACTTTGTATTTGATTTTGTTGGGCTCCAGGATTGGCTCTGCGTTTCATTACTGGGCAAATAGTGTTTCACTGAGCCTGGTTTCCTGAGAGCACCATCTTACTGTCTCCAGATACCCCATAACGTGTCCAAATAGCTTTCTGAAGTTCCTAAACCTTTAAAGCCATCCTGAAAAAAAACGCTGTGAGGAGATCATATTGCAGCACATAACTGCAATAAACCTTCTCTTCATCCTTTCTTGGTTAGAGGTATGAACATGAGTTATGGCAGTTTAAAGCTCTTCAGAGCAGCATGTAAAACTGCTTTCCCAAACGGCTGGAGAACCTTGCTGAGATGTCAGTGCTCACAAATGCTGCTGTCTGAATGGGGCGATTTTACGAGTCCATTTAATCCTTCCAAGAATTGCACGCCTGCCTGTGCCTGCACCGTACAGCACACGCTCTTTGCTCCCTGGCTCCTGGCCTGCTGCCCATTCAAGGCTCTGGCACTGCGATCTCTTACACCAGATGAGCAGCCTCATAATTTGCAAATATAGGTTAATAAAAGACACCACATCTGGCTAGTGTTTGTGCTACTGGGCCAACAGCAGAGGCCACATAGGAGTCAGGGGCTTCTCATGTGTTGAGTCCTGTTGAGTGTCCTGTTGAGTCCTGTTGTTTCTGGGCACAGGTTTTCCTGGCGGAGTGCAGTGAAATTGAGGAGACCATGCCACAAATGACTCAAACATGGTTGCTCCATTCCATAACCACATCTTCCCATTCTGGAGAGCTCCCATGTTTAGCATCCTTGCTAAAATCATATACCTGGGCACTAGCTGCTTGTCCTGCCTTATCCTGCCTTCAGGGACGCGTGTCTCTTCTCAGGATTCTGTCCCAAAGGGCACTGCTGGCACAGCACCAAGGGTGTTCCTGGTCCTGTTCTACAGCACGACCAGCCCCAGCTCGTGCCGTTTGCCTTGCCGAGGCTGAAGCTGATTTCTGCATCCTGTAGACACATTTGCTTTCAGTTCCGTAGGCACAAAGCCTAGCAAATGCTGCACTAAATAACTTTGCTAATTTACCCTAATTTTGATTATGATGAGTACTTTTAAATCTCCGACACTCTGTTTTGGTCTCCATGGAAATTGATAAAAGGGGTCACATTTAAATTGCAGAATCCTGATGTGAGGACAATGATCATCAGTTACAGAAGGGATGGGGACTGGGCTATTTGTCTGCTTTTCTTTTGTGTACGAGTCCGTCAGTGAAATTCATAATGAAACTGTGAATCTGCACAGAGCTGGTTGTCATGTGAGAGCAGGAATGGAAAAACAGGAAGAAGGGGTGTTACAGAAATGGAAATTATGGTAATTAAAACTCAAAAAATAACAGCAAAATGTATCCAGGCATCACGAACGCCAGGCTGCTGCTGCTTCTTTGAAAGTTGCTGTGACTTGAAGTTGAAAAAAGTCCAAAAAAAAACTAATGCTGCTGTTAACTATTAAGTGTTTTCCTGCGATTCTTGCAAAGAGAACTGCAAGAAAATTGCAAATTTCCTTGCAATTCTTGACAGCAGCCTCTGTGTGTACCCAATTTCATTGAAGAGTTAATCCTTGATCGAAGCCTATCAACCCCAAAGGAAAGGCTCTCTATGCTACCAGGATTGCAGATGACTTAACTGTTTGCAAAACTAATATCTAGGAGGCGATGAAAGCTGGGAACTCTGGTTAAAGCAAATGAAGAGGAAATTAAAGTTCTCTGTTTTCTTTTATTATCAAAACCAAAGCAAAATGAATCCATTGATCCAAAATGAAGATTGCCGAGTTTCAGAGATTCCCTTATGAAAGCGCAATCATCCATGGTGGAGGGGAAAAATTGAATTTTGATGGAGTCTCACTCTCTAATCCCTAAATTGTGACTGTCCTTAGTTAAATGGCACTTTCAGATCTCCATCCTGTGGCCATAGCTGAGCACTTCACGCTTGTTCGTGCATGAACTCTGGATGGTTGGGGCAAATAGATCAAGAGTCCCATCTGGGAATGAGCTCCAGGTGGTGGGAGCCGGGGTGCCACCTTGCTCGGCTGCGCGGTGGCCAAGACAGGACCATCTCCGGGGGTCATCCCCGTATCTGCACAGCCTTGACGTGAGCAGTGGGCCTTGAAGGGCTGCAGACGCTGGTGTTTGATGGCTCCCGGTATCCACTGCTTTCACTCAGCTGCTCCCCTTTTGCAGCCAAAGATGAGATCATGCCTCGATTCCCATTATGCGCTTCCTGTCATTTTAACCCTTTTGTTGTTTACTGGGATTGTTAAACTCCGTGTTTGGTGCTAGGAGAGCGGGTTGGCTCTAAGGTGGGTCCCGGCCACATGGGAAGCCAGGAGGGACACAGCAGCCTGCGAGGAAAAGGCAGCCTCATTTGCAAGGTCACTACGTGAGATAAAACACCAGCTCTATGGGAGAGCTTGCCTGCAGCGTGAGCTGGAAATGGCCAAGTGGAAAATCTTGGAAAAAAACATCCCACTTCCCCTTTCCTCACAGGGAAGGAAGAAGAGGTCAGTGTGGTAGGTGCAGGACATTTTACTTTCCACCGATTGCCGTGAAACGGCTCCAAAGGCCGGGGCAGCTGCCCGTGCTGCCGTGTTCGCTCCCGGGCGGCCGCTCTGCAGAGCCCGGATGGCGGCAGCGGGACCGTGGTCCCGAGCCCGGCACCTGTTGCTGGCGAGGCCGGGCTCTGCGGGGCTCTGCACTATTTCTGGAGCCTGCTTGAGGGCAGGAAGGATTAGCGCGCTCCAGATTCCAAGGAGCTTGTTGTGGAGAGGGGAGCGCTGCCCCCGGGCTGAGCTCAGCTCTGGGGCCTCCCCTTGCTGCTCTGGGCAGGAGCAGATCCCGAGCACAACGTCCATAAATACCACCCGTGGTCAAGGCAATGACGGGGTGTTTGTGAGTGCTGAGTGGTGCCCTGCGCACTGAGGCTGCTCTCCACACGTGGTGCAGTGCAAAGCATCCTGCATCTTCACCTGGGGAGGCCCTGAAGGAAGGAAGAGGCCGGGAGAGGAGGAGAAGCATTTTCTGGCATCAGGCACCACCAGGCAAGTACCTGGAAGGCTTCCAAGGAAAGATGTTTTCAACTTTCTGGGAGCAAACACACATCATCTGCTGCTGCAGCCCCTGCTCTGCCCGCAGTTGCCTCTCTCTTCTTGAGTGCTACAGGGAGACGGGACCATTAGCCCCCATGGTGCTCAGGTCATATAGCAGAACATGCCCAAATACATGCCCAAATAGCAGAAAGCTTTGTTAGTGTTTCTTCCCACCTTCTTCCTTTCTTTCCACCTTTCTTTTCACCTTCACCCCTGGCACCAATCTGCAGCCGCGGTCCTGGAGCTGTGGAGCAGCACGGCACTGGCTGAGTGCTGAGAACAGAGCGGTTCCAGTGCAGGATGCCCTGCTACATGTGGCGTGGGGAAGATTTTGGCTAAAGCAGAGCAAGGGAGTCACAACTGCCACACTCGCCTCTACTTCAGTACACAGATAAATGCAGGATACTTCTTAGGAACAAGAGAACAAGCCAGTCCCCGGAATAGAAACGAACACCCATTTCATTAGTTAAGATTTCCCTGTGCTTATTTAAGCATCGATTCCTGGGGTTGCTGCACACTGTATAGAGCTGATTGACAATTACAGAATGTACCAGAGCAGCATCCCCAGCCCGCAGCTGGGGGCTGCCGAGCCAACTGGGGCGACTCAGTACAAAACTGGCAGCTGCCTCTGCAAGATTGCTTTTAATAGGGAACCACTTCACTGCATAACTTTGAAGGAAGCAAACATGTTCTTAAAATGAATTTCCTCAGCTCAGCACCCTGTAGCTGTTGGAGTCAGGACAGTACATCCTCTTCCAAAGCCATTTTGTCTCCTTGCTCTTCTTTCTGCATGAAGATGCATTTCCTGCAAAGCTCAGCTATCCATCCATTTGGGGTGTAGAAGGGCCCTCCTAGCTCAGTTCTCCTCATTTTACTCTTTCACACAGACAGTGAGGAGAAAGAGTGCATATCTATCCTAGGTTACATTGTCTCCCAAGACATTTCATGTTCTCTCTTTCCTCTTTAAGGGCAGCCTAGGCACTGCACATTGCCCTAAACACTGCTGAGGATGTCCCTGGGACTTTGTCTTGTCCATTGGGAGATTGAGCTTCCAGATTCAGCCAGATGAGGGTATCAGAGAGCAATGCGAGGGGTCTTTCCTCCACCAGCACTGCCTTTCTGCAGACTTCCCACCTTCCCAAGGCCCGGGGAACCAGCCTGCTCCATGCAGTCATTTGCCTCCCTTGAATGAACTGGGATCAACTTAAAATACCATGTGGCAACAAGGGCTTGGATCCTGCTCTATTATTAGCTTGGCTGAGGAACAGGAAAACCTTGCGCATTTGGCCAGTACTTGCTTGTTTGTATATTCCCCATCTTCCTCTGGGACATCAGGTGCCATGACTGGAGACAGGATATTGGACTCAAGGCAGAGATGGTGTCAAGTGCCCCTTTCCTACGAGTTGCCACCTACTTGAATAGAGAGGGGGTCTTCACGCAGTCCTAGCACTGTCCTAGAGTGGTTTCCTATCTACCATCAGGCAGGGATTTGATGCCTTGTACCAGGTAAGAGCCTGTATCCATGAAGGTTTTGCTGCTTGGAAGTCCGTGTGATTCACTAAGTCCTGGCCTGTGTGCAACCTTGCTGCTGGCCGCGCTAATATCACCTGAGAACAAGTCAGCACTTTCATAAAGTGCAATTAAGTAATGGCCTCATCGCTATTCATTTCTTGAATGTATCCTCTCTCGTGCCCACATGAATCCTAATGTGCTGATAGTGAATTAATGTGGGTGCCCTGGGCGTCCCTGAGGGACCTGCAGTGATACAGATTATTAATAGCCCATCATTATTTCCTCGGGGAACCTGTTGCATTTGGCGCGTGTAGACAAATCCTTGGAGCAACCTCTTCTTTCCGGATGTGGTTTCTTTCTGCTCTGCTCGGGGAGCCAATGTGGCTGCAGGGAGGCTGGGATGGCAGCAGTTCCAGAGACCTGGAATCTTAGAGGGATTATCTGAGGATGAAACATCAAGTAGTGTATATCCCATATGTAAAATGCCCAGCACTGCAGGAACTGCTAATTGGAATCATCATCCCTTTGATCGTAGGTATATGTGTCTTGGCTGAGTCATGCTGAGACATCCTTCTGACCTTTTGAATATTCAGCTTTTTGGGGATAAGCAAACAGGGAGCGATTCTCTTTTAACAGACTTAGTAATAAGGCAGTTGCTGAGATCGTCCTGCTCGTGTTCTTGTGTGATGAGTCAATATCTGACTAGCTAATGTAGTCAATATCTGAGTAATTCAACCTCATGGGAGCATGAGCCTACAGCAGGAATATTCCTTCCCAGCGCCCATTCTACCAAGCAGGCAGGAGAGCAGGACCAGGCCTGTTGAGACAAGCAGCATTCGCTAAAGCCAGTGCTAGGACTAGCCCAGCTCAAGGCTGGGGACCATCCGTAGCAGCAAGGTAAGGGCAGGAATGACAAGGCAAATGCAAAGGTGCCAAAAGGGACAGAATCAATGCTGTGCTGGGACAGGAGCTCAGGGCTTGGGTTATTTGGGGCTGCCACCAGCCATGGGTGACTCTTGGAGGTCTGCTGACCCTCGGAGCAGCCTAAGCCTGGATTTCTATGGGAAAGGGTGCAGGGAGAGGGGAGGTTTGCTCCAGCAGTGGATGGAGTTTTGCCTCCAGACCCTGGATGCCTCCCTGGGTGCAGAGGCACCGAGAAGTCGGGTCTCTGAGTGGCACTGTCATATTGTCCCCTGGCATGGCATTTATGGCATTCGCAGCACAAGGCGTCCCTCGTGTCACTGTGGGGACCAGCAGGCTGGCACTCCTGCCTGCCCTCTTGGCGTGTGACAAAGGTTCGTTTGTCTTTGGGCTCCTAATGAGCTCCAATAATGCTCCCCTGGGAGAAACTGAGACTAACGACTTTAAGAGATAAATAGAGCTCCTGCCAAGCTGAGCGGATTTCTTTCTGCAGAACCAATTTCCCCGCCACAGCTTTTCCCAGTACATTCCTGCCTGGCTTTTCTTCCCCTGGAATTGAAAAATGTTGGATATGGGGATTTCCACAGGAGTTCTGGGGATGCAGCTGCACTAGAAAGGATTCTCCTTTTAGGGACCTTTTACTGCTATGTTTATATGTATCTGGTTTTGGGGGTTTGGAGGGAGGGGTGTTCAGTGGGTCAGGTCCAAAGAGAATCTCCCCTCTCAGTTACATCAGTGTAAGTCCAACATCACTGAAGCCCCTATAGCTATTCAAGGACAATTAGCAGACTTATCAGAGCTCTGCTTTTTCCTGGAAACCTCCCCTGTTCACATTCCCCCATGCCCTCACATAACCCAGCCCCAAACTCCTGGGAACCCTTTTCTCCGTGGTATTATTAGAGAGGAGAAAAAGGAACCTGACTCACCGAGCCCTGCACCTGTGTCTGAATTTCCCACCAGACTTTCCAGCAGGGAATGCAGGTTCATGTCAGGGCTGTTTTTCCATCCCCTTTTTGGGGTTCATCTTTCCCAGGCAGCGCCTGCTGGAGGAGGCTCCGTGACCCGCTCCTGGCACGGGCAGATGTCGGTCTGTTGACAGAAGTGCCCTTCATGCCTGGCCGTAACCTTCATCCCTCGGCAGCCTGGTCCCGCTCTCATCCCGTCCTGGGTGCCCGCACCAGGGACGGAGCAGTTAGAGCAGCTCCATGGGCTGGAGGTGCTCGACGTCCTTCCAGCAGCGCAGCGAGGGGTGCTGCATGCTGAGGGATGCAGTGATGCAGACCCTGCAAAGGGTCCTCCGGCCTCACTTGTGCAGATCTCCCTATTTCCTGCCATTTCCCTCTTCTCCTCAAAATACGGAAAAAAAAAAAAAAAAGTTCTGAGCAGGAAATTTCCTTTCAGCTTTGGATGGAGATATTTGAGATGTATCTATATGCCGTAATAAGACATAAATTTTAGTGGCAGATATATTTCTCTCTGTGTTAGTGATTAGTGACATCTTCAGTGACATACATCCAGTGACTGATGGGACAGGGTTTTCAAGCTAGAGGAACACTTACTACATTAGCAGCAGGGCTATAGTTGTCCCCCACAACCAGTAACTAAATCCTAGGAAGAGATTTGCAGTAGAATAAAACCAGGGATGGGTTTTAGCAGAGCCCCTTACACCTGGGCAGCCAGTGCTGCCTCCCATGGTTTCCTCCCAGCAGTCACTCATTACACAGATGAGGCTTTAAATGCTTCACAGATGATCCTAATTCATAGCTCTGATTTTTTGAGGATTTAGGGCACAGTGCAGAGGGAACCAAAGTAGATATCTGTTTTCTGAAGAGCAGGCTGTAAGGCATGCAAAAGAGAAATGGTGCTCTTGTTAGGAGGGTCTGCTCTGAAACTCAGCTCGAGGAAGGAGGTAAGAGCCTAAGGGAGGGCTGTGCTGAATGTTTAGGGAGCGAGTGCTCTGAGAAGGAAGGATTTGTCTTTGATTCTGCTTGGCTGGAGCAGGAGTTGTTATGGGAACATGCCTGTTGCTGGTGTAGTTGGAGCTTGCACTAGCTTTGGTTTCATTCTGGCATTGCTCAGGACTTAGATAAGATGAGGTTTGGAGAGGGGGGGAAAAATCCTAGGATAGGAAAAACTGGGAGTATTTCCAGACAACTAACTCTTATAGAAGTAGCAATAAAGAAAATGAGTTTTTCTTTTGCCTTGGGTGTCTGAGGATGTTTTGAACAGAGCTGTAGTGTTGCCACAGTAAATAAAGGTCATTTTGTCAGGAGCCTGGAGGGCTTTCTGGTTTCTTTTATTGTCTGCTCATCTCCAGGTGCCTTTAAAGAGAGCTGGAAACCAGGTTTAGCAGTACTGTGCTAGGGGATGGAGATGTGTTTGCTGGCAGACAGGGCTTTATCAGCCCCCTTGTAAATCTAACTGTCTCTAGGACTAGTGTTCTTACTCCATCATCAGTAGGACTAGTTGTGGTCTTGAGCTGCGTATCCAAAACCACCAGTGTCTGTGAGAAATCTCACTTCTTGGTGTAAAACTCTCTGGAGCCTCTTCTCATGTAGTCTGAGAAAAGAAGAAATAAGTTCTCTGAGTTAGAAGGCCAAGTTCTTGACAAGAAGGCAAAACAAGAAGGAGACGGACTGAAAGCAAAAGGTGGATAATATATCTTAACCAGGCTCGTGAAAGAGCTGAAACAGTAACTGCTATTGAGATTTATCAAGCTGAGGAGCGTGTCTGGCTGGTCGAGCCTGGCTGACTCTGTGTCCCTTGTCTGGAATTGCAAAGCTCTGCAGCAGAGCTGCCGAGGGAGCAGAAGCTCCAGTTCTGGGGCAATATCTGAGCCGTGCTGAGGATGAAGGGGAGGTGGTGGCCACAGCTGAGGGCCTGTGAGCTCCTGTGGAATTCAGCACCATATTCAACCAGTGGACTGGGTTTTGCTGGTGAAGAATCTGTGCAATCAAGCACCAACTGCTTCATTTGCTTACTTATTCTTTCACTTAGTGGGTTTTTTTCATTTAGTTTTAAGGCTAGTAAGAAAAACCTCTTGCCTATGGCTTTGCAAAGGGCAGGAGAAGAACTTGCTTTTATAACCTGCTGCCCAGAGAGCTGGCTGCATGGTGCTGGCTTCCCCTGGGCTGGAAAACAGTAACTGTGAAGAGATAGTTGGAGTCTGATGAAGCCTTGGAGGAATTCATGGCACAATAACGAAAAGGAGGCTCTGATGTTAAATTAAACTAACTGCAACATAATCTTGAAAAGTGTATTATTGGCTGCCTGATCCTATCGTTGGATGAGAAATTGCACACCTACTTTCTTCCTCTCCAGGTTCATTTCCCGTGCAAATCACAGCAGGATCTTTTTGGAGCTGGAAGGATTCCTCTTGCTTTTGCACAGAGGATGTTCCATAAATTTGTCTTCAATCTCTTGTTTTTAAAGTGCATTCTGTCCCTCTTCTGTGTGTTTTTTCCATGAATGATCCTGAATCAAAAATCAAGGTAGCCTCTGGCAGTAGGAAATAAGAGGAAAGCTAAAGTAGTTCTAGTAATAGCTCTCCTAGAGGAGCAAACCAACCTTTCCAACTTTCTTCCTCTGTCCACATGGTGTGTTGATGGCCAGGTGTAATGCGAGAGCTTGGCTAGAACCTACCTGGCTATTACAGCTGCAGGCTTAGGGTTTTCATCCTGAGCCTGGTTGCAGATGTGAGATCAGAAAACTCATATTTAAAACTCAAAGCATTTGCACTTTGGCAGGTCAGAAAGCAACTGTTTCTGCCTGTTTCTTTTTAACCAGCACACAGGCTGCTTAGGCATTGAACTCTGGTTTTCCTTTTTCTGATGACCTGCCTTTCACAAGAAGGTAACAGCTCAGCTTTGCAAGGCAGGTCTCTAGGAGAAGCCTTAAGTGTTTTGTGCCCCTGGGGATGTGGAAAGCTCTAGGTGTGAAGCTGGTTCCAAAGTCCACAGGTGGAAGTTAGGCAGAAGACACCAAAAATAAACCCACAGAGCTGTGTGTGACAAAGCAGCTCAGCAAGCCTGTTCCTTATCCAGTCTTGTCATTAAAACCTCTCCCCGTGCCCTGCTCCAGCAGATTTCATTTGACACGATGTGAGCTCAGTGCAAAGTGGAGGAGGGCGCCAGGCAGGAGGTCTCTGTTGCCTAAATTAGCCCTGACAGGTGTCCTAATGTGCTGGCTCTGCTGTGACACTGCTGGATGAGGGTCACTATACATCCTGAAATGGCTTTCATCCCATTGGGTCTAACCAGATGTAACCTCAGACTTCTGGGGTGCTTTTATGTGTCTCTTCTTGGAGCAGAGACTTGGCAGCAGCATCACACGCACAGCCATGAGCGTGCAGAAATCACATTACTGCTAATGCATGCGGTGTTGGGCTGGGACTAGTTTGTGGTCGGCGAAACATTGACCGATTGTCCCCCCCAGTGCAGTGGCACTGTGAATTCCCGCTGACCAGGTGGTCCCCAGAAAGTGTTGGTCTGCTGTTCCTTAAGGCGGATTGAGCCTCAGTCTTGCTGAGCTGCAGCCTATCAGAAAGTCTAGTTTTCTATGGTAACAAGCATTTTATAGACTAAACTTTAAGGTGGGGGGGGAGAAAGTCTGTATCTGCTAATCTTGTATTTCAAGAGGCTTTTGACCAGAAACCCTCTTAATATCTATTTTGGCTTCCCTCTCCACTTTCATTTCAATGTCATCTCTATGGCTTCTATCTCTTAGAAGAAGCCATTTATGTTTTGTTCTTTGCCATTCATACCTTGGAGGAAACAAAAGACAACCCAAAAAATCAAGTACCTCTGCAGAAAAGGAAGCATGAGCCATCCCTGCCATCCTTGTGATGGCTGTTGGTGGATAGGGGTGCAGGGACAGCGATGAGGTGTGCAGTGTATTAATAGTTTGGTTAAGTAGGAGGACGTTGATCCTTCAGAGATGGAAGGATTTTATAAAAAGCCAAGAAGGTAATTCTTGACTTAGAACATCATGTCATTTTCTGCAAGGCAAAATTAAACAACAACAAAACAACCGAACTGCAGACACCCCACCCAGCCTCAAAACTGTGGTAAATCCAATCAAGCTTTCCTGTTAAATGTTCTCCAAAGCTTGTGTTTAATCATTAACAGTGCTGAATCGATATGAATAATCTGAAGTGACTCCGAGCAGCAAGGGCAGGTTATGTTTACAAAGAGGTGAATATCGATGCAGCTGTTGTAACCACAACCTGGAAGTCCTCTCCTGCTCTCACCCACGTGTGTGGCAGTGGCCACATTAAAGGCTGTTGGTCTAGAGCAAACTGGAGCAGGACTCCACATTGATGGGATGCCCTGGTCACCCATGTTCTGACCTTGGTTTGGTTCCTCCATCTGGTTTGCCCTGTGCAACTCCCTTTTCAGTTTAGCTTCTCTTCTGCTTTGCTGAGCCTTGTGGCTCGGTGTCCCGTTGGAAACATGGAGGGGAGGTTATGGTCAATGGAGGAGAGCAGAGGAACCTCAGATTCCTCCACTGGCTTTGTGGGGGAAACCGGCTGTCATTGCCAACAGAGCAACATCAAGGTTTTTGGAAATGCTTCTAAGTAGACACAGATACCTCAAAGGAGGGCAGATGTGGGTTATGACCAGGAAGGAAATCTCACCCTGGTGCTACTGGGAAGAGCATGTTGAAACCTCTGTCTGGAGGCATCCTCAAGCTGTTATGCACTGACAGACCACAACAAGTATCATCTCCATCTCTCCATGACCTCTGAAACCATCTTGGTGCCCAGGGAGGTGGTTTCTGTTGGGAAAGGACAGCTATGGAGTAACCTAAAGGGAGTAAAAGTGCAATGAATGTATTGGGATGTGTTCTCTGCCAAGCCCCATGAGAGTCTGTGCAGGCACAGAGGGCTCCCTGCCCTCCCGTCTGCAAGGGCAGCATTTTTGCTCACCATGCAATGCTTGCTTTGATGTGAGCAGCTGATAATTTTCAAGAGTTTTTTCCCCAGCAGTCCCTAAATCCCATCCCTCCTAAAGGCTGTGCATGGCTAAGGAGCTGCCTTGCTGCCTCCCAGTATGCAAGGACTGGAGCAGACAGATTCTTCTTGTTGGTTTTCTCTGCACAGTTCCTTCCTTCTCTCTCTTTTGAGATTTGGGGGGAAAAAAGAACAAAAGTTGTCTGCTGAAAAGAGTAAATTAAAAAAGTCTTGCTCTGCATCATTAACTTGGCGCAGCCTGGGCAATCTCGTTCTCCCACACAGGCAGCTGCTGTCAGTGCCTGCAGCTGGAAGTGAAGATGGATGGGTGCAGAAGGGAAAAAATGTGGTGTTTTATTTCTGAGGACTGAAATAGGCTCACTTTTCATACTGTATTTTGAATGCTTTATGCATATTTTTCCAAAAGCTTTATCCCTTAAATTAACAAACATAACATGAGAAGTCAAGTTTTAATTTATCTAGCATTTTACGGTGTTTCTCTTTTTGTAGCAGGCATCCAGCATGGAAAAAATCACTGCTGTTGGAGCAATCCATTAACATAAAAATAATTGGTATCTTGGAACAAGATGCATCTCATGTGAAAGTATAATAAATAGTGACATTTTGAAGCTTTTCCTCCAATCTGAAATAGTTGAGAGCAGTATTGACCTGTGAGCACAAAAGCTAACAAAAGTCTAAATGATAATTGTGAGCTATTTGAAATAAGACTTTTGCAGTTCTCTAGTCTCTCAATCCACAATTATACAAGTAAGCTTTATTAACTGGGGGGAGGAAGAAGGAGGAGGGAAAAAAAAAAGGAAACATACAGCTTAGGAGAGAAAGCAAATGCAGTAATCAAAGTATGTCTTTTCTACACTGGTTTATAGAATAAAAGATAGCAAAAGGAGAATGTTTATAAGCTGTATTTTGCTGATAGCTGAGTGAAGTCTTGAAGACTTATTTTACAGCCAGAAGAGGTCAATCCATACAGCACACTAAAAATCAGTTTGTAGGGGTGGTTTCCTCTGCCCGTGGTAGGGTGTTCTGCAGCTTTGCTTTGTTTTGTGTACCTGCATGGCCATGTGCAGCCATCCTGTATCAGACACCCTCTGAGTTCCTCCAGTCGGGTAGTTGCAGCCATCAACGTGTTTCCTTTTGACCCTTGGTGTTGCATTCTTGATGCTGCTCTGCTTTGCCTGCAGATGCTGCTTGTGCAGCTGGATGTTACATCCCATGTGCCAATATCCTTAGTGGTCAGCAGGAATTCATATTCTCCTTGCAAGCTCCTATTGCTAGAGGGTGCTAAAGATAAATGCACCTATGTGAAAAGAGCTTGAAGGCTAAAAACCTGCAAAATTGTTGTTGTCCTGGTATTTCCTAGGATGGTGGTGGTGTGTTGGCACAGCTTCTCATTCCTGTGTGGCCCAGGATTTTGCAGTAATTGGTCAGTGTTTCCTGCGTTTTCCTCAATACCAGCAGTGATCACCAGGAGTCAGCCCTTCTCTCTGAGGGATGCAGTGGGAGAGCTGCACAGCCTGTCTAGATGGTAGTCTTTGATACACCTTGCTGATACCACAGTCTCTAATTGTGCCCTACAGCAGAGCCCCTTTGCTGGCTGCAGATGCCTTGTTGCTTCTCCAGGAGCCAGCCAGCTTGGGCTTGGACTTTTTTGACTCCAGGACAATCCCCTGCTCTTGCTCTTTCCCTGGGACCCACTGGCTGCAGCCGCCTGCAGGAGCCAGGGCTCCAGGCTTGGCAGAGCCCATGGAGCACAAAGCCTTTAGTGGGCACCCTGCAAGGGGTGAAAGAGAAGCGCATCACATTCAGGAGGTCCTGCACTCCCAATACTGCTTGGAGATGCACTGTGAGATTTTCATTATTATTATTATTTTTAAATCCATGCTTCAGTTAAGGGCTGTTCTGTTGCCTGACCCCATGTCTGACTGCATCTCTTCCCCTTTGCCCTGTTCCTTTCTGCCTAAATAAGTGTGTTTCTGTGCTCAGCCTCTGTTGTCCACGTCCTCACGGGGAAATGAAGAGCTGTGTTTATACCAAATGGGTTTATTGAAGTATCAGAAAGCACAAATCAATTTTCGGATGAAATTATATGATACCACAGGAATCAAAACTGACAAACACAGAGATTTGCTCTTAAATTAATAGCAAACCAAGATAAAAGCCAATGCAGGCCATAAAATTAGGCAGGTACAATATGCTTCCTAAAATTTAGAGCTGTCCCCCAGCTCCCAAATGCACCGCTCAATTGTAAAGCTAAATAACCAGCAGAGGGGTTTTAGAAATGGATATTGTGGGCCGCTTGGCAGAGCAAGCAATTACAGAGGAAAATACTCAGTGTTACCCTCAAAGTGAGCGCTCTGGCTTCAGAAATGCTCTAGGAAGGGGCAGCAGTCAGTCTTGGACAAAGCACGACCATAATCTTTCCTGTCAAGGCCTCTTTCACACTGCAGGAAGATTTGCATGGCCAGGAGCCTCGTAGGATTAACGCCTTAGTGATTGGGATCAGCTCAACTGATGGGTCCAGAGCATTGCAGAGCATGGAGGGTGATGGGGAAACCCAAGTAAGACAAGCTTGAATTGCACTCAGTCCTTGGGGCTTTGAAGGAAAAAGATATTATAGCATAATGAGAGAGTTCCTGGAAAGGGTCAGTGCAGGGAATCACCCTGCAAAGGTGGAGATAAATTCAGGCTGCAAAAAAGATGTTGATAACTTATATATATTTTTTTGAGCAGGAAATGATCTAGACATGAGCAACAGGCATCTCAGTAGTTTTGTAGCAATACCAAGCACAAGTTTCTCAGTGATGGATTTCACTAGTCAACTTTTGAACAGCAAGTGGTGGCATCAGCTGCCTGCTGGAAGTAGCAGAATTAGCTGGATGATCCCTCTGTCTCCTGTTAACACTCCTCGGGGATCAATGACTTTTTAAACTCGGTGGCTTGCAGATGTGTCCTGACTTTGTCTAAAGGGCTTCAGGAGGATTTGTCCCCTGGAGAGGCAGAAATTTGGCGGGGCTGTGCCTTGGATGAGCTCCTTCACATGGGGAAGTGCTGGGTGAGACTGGGCTAGGTCCTGGAGCCACCAAGCTCCCTCCTGGCCAAGTGCAGGTCCAATGATGTACAGAAATATTTAATCCTGGTTACCCTGACACAAAACCTAGCGTGAGTCCTTCATGTTAATGGTTGGGGTATGTTTTTGCATGTATAACTAATGCCTCTAAAGAGACTTCAGGGTCCATTTTAACCACATGGACACTTAGCAAGGATTCTTGTCTTCCCTGAAGACCCATCCACGAGGGCAGCAATAGGAGAGGTGGAAGAAAATTACTCAGTACTCCAGGAGTCTGAGAGATGGTTCTAAGTCGGCTGTAGAGCCAACATAGACTCTTGCACCTTGAGGATATTCTACAATAACTCCTGCAATCTTTCAGTCTTTGAGCTAATAAGGCAATTATGTGTAAACTCAGTTATAGGTATCTAATGTCTCTTTGGTTTTCATTGCCTTTTGTCTAGGAAATTAAATACAGCAATGCATAAGAGCAATTAAAGATCGGATGATGAGCAGGAAATCTATCCATGTCTCCCAGGCGGTTACTGAAGCTCAGTGTTTATTTTGTTTAGTTTCTTTTATAAACATGCAATTACTGTGCTACTAAAACTAAATTATCCAAGTTCATCTGGTGAATCCCTGCATGAAAGCAGTTCTGACTCCAGTGAAAGGAGGTGATCTCTCCAGCCTTCTGGCTTGGAAGAGGTCCAGAATGCCTGAGTGTGGATGTACTCGGAGCAGTGGGTGCTCTTTGCCGTAGTAACCCATTTCTGCTGCCCATGTTCAGCCTTTCTACCTGCCAGCCCAGGCTGTTATTTCCTTTTTTTTCAGTCAGCACTGGAGTTTTTGATGCTGTCATGCAGAAACCAGGCACCCTCTAGGCCAGCCCTCTGGGTGCAAGCCTGGCTTTTCCATGCAAGCTCTTAATCACCCTAAAACGCAGAGGATGCACAACAGCCTCTTGAGGGCAAAGCTTTCTTATTGATCCAGAGGAAGAGAACAAACTGAGAAGAGGGTTATCCCAGGGCCTGCCTGTCTGAAGTATTTCTGTTTCACTGTGAACTAATTAAGCCGATGTTCTGGTCTTGCTCATGTTGCTCCCTGACCCTGCTCTCTCCTGCTTGTCCCTGTCCCTCTGAGGGCTGAATGCGATATTTCTGGTCAAGCAGAGTGGAAATTCTCTAGGTTTTTATGTTGTGGGAGGGAACACAAACACTGTCCAATTTCTTTTCAGTTAAGGCTCTTATTTACCCGCTATTTTGGCAGCTGGAATGAAATATCATTTATTGGCACATGCATCTGAGCAGAACAGTCAGAAACAGATCCTCCTCCAGGGCCTGCTTCTACTCCATCAGGCCCTGTGCTATGCCATGTTCCTTGTTCCCTCAAGAAACTCTAGAAGATGATAGGAAAACAGGGAATATCCAGGATGTGTGAGCAGCCTCTGGCATCCTTTGGGTCTTATCTGCAAATCTTGAACTCAACATGGTCCAGCAAGCGATGTACTGGTCTTTGATGCTTGTGGAGACACAGGGGAGATGGGGAGGTCCAGGTGGGGCTGGCAGAGATGAGAGAGGACAAGTACCTTGAGCACAACTGGGATCACTTATGGCTACTAGTATGTCTCTAAGGTACAATATATAGATTCTCAGACCCTTAGATCCTATTTTAGCCCAGGAGCAATGTGACCCTGGATATTTCAATGTATCAGTGGCTAATGCTTCCCTCTTGCATACTCATTCCTGTTATCCTAAAAGCAGGACATGTGCTTGCTAAGACAGTTAAAGCCAAAGCAGGTGTTTGTATCCAGATGCTCCTCTTGTGATTCCTCCAGTCTTTTCTCATCTGTCCTTGCAAACAGCTTTGCTTGTTGTCTCTTGTCTGACACTACATTGTAAAAATTTCAGGACAGGGACTGAGTCTTGCTCTGTAAACACATCATTTTGCTTAAGTACAGGCAGCCAGAAAAGGGTCATGTTTATTAGTCTGTGGAACTGAACATTAAACACATTACTTGTGTGGGAACAGTATCAAAACCTGCAAGTGTGAGGCCAAGCTGAACTCCAGAATTCAGCCAGTTTTGGAGAGGAGTCCTCGCTCCTCTCTTTAAAGAGCTCTCTGAGCACATAGATGACACTTGGAACATCTTGCAGAGATGCACTGAGTGCACAAGGAAATAAAAAGGGTCTGACAAGCAGGCCTTGCAGTAACAGATTAAAGAAACTTAATCTATTTTCTTTGAGAAAAGAGAGAAGACTTGATTACAGACCGTAAATACCAGCTTGGGAAAAGCTTTGTGATGAGAAGGTCTTTAGCTGAGTAACAGGAGACACAGGCAGATCCAGGACCTGGAAACTGAAATTAGGCAAATTTAGATTAGGAGTCAGCCTAGGCAATTAAATAGCAGAACAGCATCCTCAGAGATGGAGTGGTTCACTATTACTTGCAGGCTTTTAAACTCAGGACTAAAGGCTGGAATGTCATGCTAAAAGACGGCTCTAGCTAAAGCAAGAGATCGGGGGCCAAGAGGAGAATATGTGCTAGTGGTCTGCAGAACCCAGAATGATAAATTTGAGGAAAAAAATGATAAAAGATTTGGTATATAAAAGATGCCAGAAGAGTCTCCTGCTGTGTGGTAATTGCCAGCCTCTTTCCAGGCAAAAGAATCTAAGTATTGGGCCGTTGGCTTGGTGGAAGCAGAACAAATCTTTGAGCAGGCCCAGATCAGTTTGTTTTTGAGCTCCAGGAGAATATTTCAAGTGTTTGCACAATCCTGGTGTCAGAATCTGGTAAAGGTTATAATTTCCCTCTAATTATATGAGAAGCAATAAGTAAACAGTCACCAAGAGTATGTCTTGACTTGAGGTGTCCCTTAGCCAAGAAAATCTGGCTTAATTATTGCTTCTTAGATAAATGGACAAGTCTGGCTGTATCCTAGTGAACTGAGTGTTAGCTTGTCTCGGTATCTTACGGGTGCTGTGGACTGTGTGATCAGGTGGTCCACAATCTAAGAAATCTGATGTGTTAAGGTAGTCATGTGCCCTCTGTCCTTGTCACACATTTAGAAGCCTGTTTTGGAGTTGCTCCCTCTCTTCTGGACAGATACCAACCTCCAGACCTGTGGAGGCATGGATGAAGGCTACCTTCATCCTTCTGAAAGTGAACTGTGCTGTATCTGCCTGTCAGAGCCACCCCCAAGCATCACTGGAGATCAGGCATCTAAGCGATCTTGCCAAAGGAAGGCTACAAAGCTTCTTACTGCTGAAGTTCCCTCTTAGCAGACACCTTCATCCTCAGCAGGACCTTTCCCTTCATTCAGGTGACAAGTGGCCACATCCAGAGTAGTTTGGTGGTTGAGCAGGGGAAACCTGACAGCCCAAGCTTGTGGAAGTGCAGAGCCCCACTTTGAACCTCCAACTAGCTCTATGATCCAGATCTTCGCGCCTTGGTGAACCCAAAAGAAAATGCTGGGCTTTGACTTGAGGCTGACATGTCTTTTTGTCCAAAGGCCAGATTTTCCTCCTCTTTGCTGCTTATGAGTGCAAAGAGAAGGAGATGGATGGAAGGTGGTCTGCCTGTGTCTGATGGGCTGTTCCTTCAGAGGATGGATATACACGGACGGGCTTTGCCCCCAAGCAAGGGAACTGCTGTGGTGATACATGAACGAATGCCAGAGCAATACTTCAAATCATTCTCAGTACATGGAAGTGAAAAGTAGATCTGGCTCCATTTCTCTACCTTGACCCTATTCCTCTCGCAAAGCTATTGCACAGCATTATCCTGTCCAGTTGTGGCTTATTTGGAAAGGAGGCTCAAACCAAGGCACGGAAGACATGTCCAGGGAGAACAGTTGAGCTGTCAAGGACTGGAAAGCAAGGAGGGGGTGAGGAAAGGCGCTGTTTACAATAGCAGCTGGTCCTGGGCGTCACCTCTGTCCTGATCATGGTTCATATTTATTTTTGCTTCTGCCAAAGCCTCTCAGCCCTGCTTAAGGCAAGGGGAGGGAAAGGGCTTGTTTCCCTCGATCACACAGGACTGGCAGCTGGGATTTGGCAGGGTGGCCTGTGCAGGATGCCTGTGAGAGCTGAACCGTGTCCGTGATGCTGCCTGAGGCAATGGCCTTTAGCCCAGAGAGCAGGAAATATTAATGAGCTGTTAATTATTCCCGCTCTCTCACACACACCCTCCACATGCACATTCGCACTCACTGCGTTGGGTGGTGCTGGGGGCTTGGCAGCCACCCAACCATCAGGAAAGGTGCGTTTCTCTTTGCTGTTTTATCCCTCTTCCATAGTCCCTGTGGTTCTAATCTCCCTTCCCACATGTTCCTCCAAGCACCTTAGGTAGCCAACAGGCTTTCTGCATTTTTTGAAGGCAGATGTGTCAAATAGCGGAGAGGTGGTTGCCATGTCCAACACAGAACCTCCAGGCAATGGGGATATACAAAACATGCTTTGCCTTGGACACTTGTTCCAAAACACCCAATAGCAACACTGCCAATGCCAAGCAGTGCCTGCCACCCCTCTGGCATCCAGGGCCAGCATTGGGAGCATATAACCCTCATCCTCTTCATCCTCCTCATCCTCCTGCGCTCCTGTGGGAAGATCTGACTATTGAGTCTTTTTTTTTTTTCTTCCTGTCCACATTATGAAGTGGTATGACAGGAATTGTTGGCGATTGTGCTGTTTCCTATGCTTGTCTAAACCACTGCAGTGCAGGGGAGACTTATTGCCAGATTTCCTGCCTGCTTCCCCGCCAGTGACAGGATACACTGCCTGGGATGTCATGCAAGAACTGGGGCTGCTGTGAGGAAAGCAGCCAGGCTGGGATCCCCCAGTCCACATCAGCACTCACCAGCACGGTTGTTGGTGGAACTGGGATGGGATGAAGGGAGGAGCAGGCAGCAGCAAACACCCTCCTGCCCTTTGGACTACTCTCCAAGACTTTGGCCCACTATATCTTAATGTTTTCTGCACCATGTTTAACAATTTACTCGTTCCTCTCCTGTTTGCCCTGGCAGTGCTCAGCGCAGCATCCAGTCTTGGTCTTCAGCTCAGTCTTGGTGAGGACAAAGCACTCGTGAGTGTGGAAGGTGTTTCTGGATAGCAGTGCTGCAGTTTGGCTACATCCAAAGGATATCCATGTGACCAGTGAAAGTGAGGACAGTAACTCCAGGTCTGACACGTGGGTCTCAGTTTGGAGAGAGTTGCCTGGGTAGGTTTATCCAAACACGTGCTGTTACCATCAGTGACTTTTGGCTCTTGCTCAGGCTCTCAGCATCAACCTCGAGATGCCTCCTGGCATGCATATTTATTCCAATCATCACTGAACAAAGCCCCACACTGCTGTAAAAATAAACAGTTTTTAATGTAAATTGCCCAGTTTACATACTTTACCCACCTCTGCTTAGCAGAACAGCTGGTGTTTACCAACTTCTCATTACTTTTCCAGTGCAAATGCTGGCTGGGGAGGACCATGCACCTTGGAAATAAAACGAGCTCAGGTTTACTTCTGCCTCAGACCCTGTTGGCTGCTTCAGAGCTTGCAGCAGAGGCAGGCCAATGCCAAAGTCTGGCCTGGCACACATGGATTGTCTGTGAAATCCCAGCTACAAAATCTGTATGTTAATACAGATTGAGAAGACACAGAATGCTCATGGACCTGATGGTTGCAACTGTGCTAGTTGTAGCTTATTCCTGCCCTTAAGGAGAGGCCAAGGTGTTGCACCCTTGCTTTTTTCCTAAGGCTTTGGGAGTTAAAACCAGAGCTAAGATGATTCAGGAATTTTTTTCTTGTGATATTTTCACTGTCCAAGAATGAGCATGTGTTCTGAAAAATATCCTGTCCCTCTTTATTCCAGACCTTAAATGGCCCCCTGAGGCATTAAGCAAAACCAGGGTCAGAGTACCAGCCCTGGCCCTTATGTGGGTGTACATCAAGCCTGATGCTGCTAATGTCTGGAAGATTGCACTGGGGAAAGATGAGAGCAAGTCAGGTCAGCATCAGGCACCCTGGCACGTGCAGGCACCAAAGCCAAGGCAAGGAGGCTCCTCCAGCACCCTTCAGCTTTGGGAAGTGGTGGAAAGGAAGATGCTGCTTATAGCTGTAGTGTGGAGGCCACATCATGCTATGTAAGGTCGCCTCTGGTGCTGTTTCCAGCTCTGTTGGCTGCAGAGTGAAGGGAGGGTAAGTCCTGGAATAGGGCATGGAGCTGGCAGTCACACGTGGTTCAAAATGACGTTGCAAGGCAACACCTATGATGAAAAGAGACTTGATCCATCCTTCCCCTTTCTTCCCCTTTCCCCCATTTTTAATTTTGTCTGGACTAGATGATCTGTAGAGGTCCCTTCCAACCTTAAATATTCTGTGAATCTGTGAACACTGTCAGAACATGTGGGAGGGAGGGAGTGGATGAGACAGAAGGGAAATTTTATTATATGGGATGTTTGCAAAAAGTGATTTTTTTTTTCCCTTTCCCCAGGCACCACAAGTTGTTTGCTGTGATTTAAAGAGGACACTTCTGGTTAAAAGCCATGGGCTGAATCTACAATCCCTGCAAATCAGAACATCTCTGTTTGACTTCATGGAGCTTAGCTGATTTAGTCCATCTGAGACACTGACCCTCTATGTTTAAACAAAGCCCATTTTTTCTCACTGATGTTAGGCAAAAATCTCTTGGATTTTGGCTCTGGAAGGGATATTTTAGTGGGAATGTTCTCAGCATGATTCATCATGCACGGGGCTTAATTTTGACAAAAGCCAGTGGCCACCAGCGTGGGTCTGGGGACTTTGCCTGCAGATACGGGCATGGCCACACACAGCCAGAGCCCGAGCTGCAGAGCCAGGACAGCAGTGCAGTATCAGTCACTAGAAACACTTCAGATACCCACACAGAAAGTCCAAGCGTGTTCTTCTGGGGGCTGAGCCTCAGCCTTATGGTGGCTTCAGGCCTCGCATCAGGAGAAAACCTGAAGGCCTGATCTCCCTGCAGCATGGGCGATGCTGCTCCAGAGCTCCTGCACTCCCTGTGGCTCCACGGAGCTGGAATAGCAGCTGCTGGAGGAGAAGCATCTGGTGTTTGAAAGGGAAGCCACGTGACAGCATCCTGTCGGAGTCTCATTTCATGAGGTATTCAACTGGCCAAGGCTGCCTTCATTCTCAGGTGTGTTAAATGAGAAGGAGAAACCTGAATTTTCCCTGACTCCAAGGCAGAGAATTTTCTTGGATAGTCTCTCCCGAGAGCTTGTTGTGTTTCAAATAGGACAAAGATTTATGTCCTCTGGGCAGAGGACTACGGTCCCTCAAGCATCACTGCAGGCTTCCTTGGTAGCAAGCAGCAAGCAGTTCTTTGCTGAGATGATGGATGTCTGGTAAGGACTAGGAGAGCTAGAAGGACTCAGCATTTGCAAAAGAGAATTGGGGAAATACCTGTTTTGTACTTAACACTTATAAACAGAGGATCATGTACCTGAGATGAAAGGACTTGCATGGTTTCTGAGTGCCAAGCTCTCTGGCTCTCCAAGCAAAAAGCCTGTTGCAGATGAGCCTGTTCCTAACTCTGAGTGAGTACAGACTGAAAACTGAGGGTTGTTACCAAAAAGAGGTGGGAATAGCATGTGTGAAGCTGCAACTGTTGGTGTTTATTGCTCTCTGGTGGTGAGAATGGCTGCAGATTATTTGGCAAGCAGACATCAGCCTCCTCAGTGCTGCTCCAGCCTCCTGGCTGCAGAAAACCACACTGCACTGTGCAGCCAGGAGCAGAGGTGGCTTGGGAGGGACGTGACAGCAAAGGGGGAACCTCAGAAAAAAGTCGTCATCTTTTCCTGTAGAGGCACCATGGAGTGCTCACACCATGGGAGCTGGAAGGTGGAAACCCAGAGAGGGCTACTGAACACAGAAAACACTCTCCATGAAGAGACAGCCAGGTATTTTATTCTTGACTTGTTTTCACTCTTCCCTGTGCATCCAGTTATGTCCCCTGCTAGGACAAGATGCCTGGTGACACGGGTGACCCATGTGGATCCTCCATGCTCTCTTACGTGTTCTAACAGCCTGCTGCTGGTAGGGCCCCAAGCTCGCCCTGTTCTATCCCCGCCTGTGGTGTTGGCAGGTTCTCCTTCCCTGTTGAGCAGTCCATTGACTGCATTCAGGACCATGCTCTCTTTTCATTGCTTTCCTGCTTCTGCCTCTCACTGGCAGGAGTTTTGGTGGTGCTTTTTATAAAGCAGCATTTGGGAAAGGCTACTGGTTCTGCAGAAGTGTGGGTCACGGGCTTTCTCCAGGCAGAAGGGACAGAAAACAAATAGAAATAAATAAAAGAATTGCTATTTAACTTAAAATATGTTTTGGGTTGGAGGTGTTCCCCTGCGGGCTGTGCTGCCCTATTGGCCCCAGGAGGCGGTGGGTAGAGGCAGGACAAGACACTGGCGCAGGGTGGCACTTGTCCCTGTGCTGCTGTCCCAGGCAGGCGGCCACATTCCTGCAGTGCCATCTAGTGCTCAGCTCCGCTCCACCAAACTTCTGCTCCAGAGCCCTGGTCCAGGCTGGCACGGAGTCCTCATCCTGCCCTGCTCTGTGGTAATACCCCACATTGTCCTGTCAGTGCAGGCTGCTGCCGTGGATGGACATCTAGAGTCACAGCTCTGGCTTGCAAGGAACTAGGAGGACAGTGTGCGAAGCTCTTGATCCCACATCTGTTGGAGAGGAGAAGATAAAACACTGCCGGCCTTCTCAGGATGCTGCACAGGACCTTCTGCAGGCCATTTGTGCTGGAAAGTACCCGGATCTGTGCCAGCAACGAGGCAGAAAACTGCCTTTGCTGGCTGCACACATCCACCTTGGATGTCGGTCAGACGACGTGTCCTCCTTCGCTCAGCCACCTGGCCCGATACATGGCGCATCCCGGCGTGTCCGCGTGGCAGAGAGGAGCACTGTAGATGCGACCCAGCTTGGCGTGAATGTTGCCCTGCAGCTCCTGGTCTCCCACCTCGGTTGCTGCGGCAAGGGCCAAGAGGAAGTAGCCTGCTGCATCCTGTTCATCCTAGCCATAAGGGAGAGGGATGAGCTTTAGGAAGCAGTTTAAATGAAGGTCACACAGTGTGAGGGATCTGGAGCAGAGCCCAGTGGTTCCAGGCATAACCCTGTGACTCTTGACTTAATAGAAATGGGCTCTTTACTGTCATAGCTAAATGCCAGCACTCCTTTCCAAACTGCCTTTCCAAACCTGGTGTGCCTGCATTGTGCATATTTATTTTAAAGCTGATGAAGGTCAAAAGGCCACAGGAGGCAGCCATCTACATGGGAGGCCACTCTGTCAGCAGATATAATACTCCACCTTCAGGTCTCTGCCAAGACCAGTATGTTCAACACAGCACCATGGAAAGAGGTTTCCTACCTTCAGCTTGTGCAGGGTCAAGTTGCCAAGGTGGCAGTACACCTTGGAGTAGTACAGGGCCTCTCCACTGCCCTGCAGCAAGGGAGAGTGCAAGGCAAGGGTCTTCAGGTAGCAATCTTCGGCCATCTCATACATCTGCAGGAAATAGTAGACGGTAGCCAAGCGATGGAAGGCAACCAGCTCTTGCAGCTGATCTCCTGGAAAAAGAGTTGCTGATAGAGTCATCCTGCAGCATGTTCCCAAGTCATCCCCTGCCCTGCACTCTGAACCGTGTGGGGAGGCATTTGTCCAACAGCCCAGGTGTGCAGACAGCTTTAGAAGGAGTCAGCAAGCTTAAATACGGCCCAGAGAAGACATAACCATGGGTAGGGTTGCTGATATCAATGCAGGACAGATTGCCCAGGGAATATCGTTTGCCCAGAGCATTTCTCTGGTGCTGGAAAGGCCATTACAAGACTGGCTCCATCTCAGACACTTATGCTGGTATTTTGCCTGTTCTATTGCTTGTTCTAACTATTCTCATAGTAGGAAGACATGAATTTATCAGGACTTTATTAGAAGAACAAAGAATGAAGAGAGGAACAGTTGTGTTCTGAGCCTTCATCATATTTCCTGTGCTCTGGTGTAGCAACAACCCTGCACTCAGCCCAGTCCCACCACACCAGAGCAGAGTGCTTCCATGTGGCTATCACGCAGCTTAAAAAGGGAAGTGGTTTTAAAAGAGATGTAACCCTTTGGATAAGAATAGAATCAGACATCTTATGAAAGTAGGAATATCCTCCTTTCACATGCATGCTGTTGTCATCTGGAAAGGTGGCCCCTTCCCCAGGAACTGCCCGTACCCCACCAGTTTGCATCACTCACCCACCCTGGTGCTCAGCCTGGCTGCCAAGGTGGCAAACTCCAGTGCCTTCTCGTAGCCCTGCAGCCCGATCTGCAGCTCTGCTAGCTTGTTGAACAGCCGTAGCTCTGTCTTAATGGCCTTCAGTTTCCTGGCCAAGGGCACAGCACCTCCCTGAAGAGAGAAAACAGTGAGTCCACCCCGTTCCTAGGGGTATCAGTACTGTACTTGCCTTGGAGGAATGATTTGACCGAAAGGGATGGACCTAGAGCTTGACAAGAGTGCAGGATGTCCTGATTCTAGCCTCTCCTTCCTCTTAAAATTGAGTTTCATATCCCAGAGCATGGTCCTCAGGACATCTCTTCTCTGCTGTTCTGTAGGTGCCTGAAATTCTAACTCTGAACATGTCCTCTGGAGCAACCAGCTCACGGCTAAAGCTGCCAGGTTTTATACTGCAAAGCCTCTGCCCTTAGGCCCGCTTAGACCGTGGCTGGGACCAGGCTGTGCAGGAGCTGCAGTGCTCACTGCTGCCTGCCTGTCCCAGCTGAGGGTTACACTGGAAGAAAAATTCCCCAAAGCCTGGCAGGCGCCTCCTGAAGAGTTTAGCTAGGTGCTGGGTTCTAGAGATATGCAGAAGTTTGTAAGACACATTTGTCTTCAGCATTTGCTATTAGCAGTCCCCTGCTCAGCCTTCTGTCCTGTGAAGTCTTCTCTGTCCATCAACCAGGAGATCAAACATAGGGTGCACTTATTTTTCCCTGGTTTCTTGGGCCATAACTATTCCTCCAGCTCACACCTCACTTGCTAGCCTATGTTCACATCCTCAGACTATGGTCAGAGGCTGTGTAGGAGAGCACAAAGGCAGTCTTTCTTGGAAACCTTCCCACTGCTCTCAAATAAACCTTGGGGAGACCTAAAGATATTGCAAAATGTGTCTGTGCGCCAGACTTCCCCATTGCCTCATATATAGCAATGCTCCCACTCTGGCACACTCAAAATTACCCCACCTCTCTCCATCCCCATCCTTGCAACTCGGCCATGTGGTTTTGCAGCCAGCCCTGTGGGAGAGCTCTCCATGGCTGTCACCTAGTGGGAACACAAGGACAGAAATGCATAGAGGGGTTCATACCCTATAATACTCCACTGCTTGATCTCTGTTTCGGCTGCCATTAAAAAAGGTATCTCCTGCTTTTTCATAAAGGTCCATGGCCAAGCAGAAGTCGCCGGATTTCACAGCAGTCTGAATAGCTGCCTGGAAGGAAAAGAAGCTGTAGTAAGATTTGGAAGATTTGTCTCAAAACAGAGAGCTAAATCATCAATGTGAGTCCCAGTGCTCCAAACAGCATGTATACAAGTTGTCAAGCAGGTATGTGGGATTGTCATGACGTATTTGCAAGTGCTGAGTAAAAGGATGGAGTGAGGAGACAGAGAAAAACACATCGCTCTGCTAGGTCAATGTGCTCGACTGATGAGCTGGGACATCCAGAGGCATCAATACTTGAACTGGGACTATGTAGTCAGCACCTGCCTCAGCTCTGGGCTTTCAATAAGGTGTGATGGATCCAGCATGAAGATTAACAAGGAGAACGGACAGCCTAGAGAGAGAAAGGGCTGGCAGGAGTGCGGGCAGGTACATTAACTTCTGTGAAGAACAGATATTTTTGTTCCAATGGCCCTGGTGTAATTTTCCAGTCAGAAAATACATGCTCTTCCTCCTAGAAGTAAGTTTGCACTGCTCATGAGAGTATTTTCTTTCCCTTCCAATATTCCCATTCCAAAATGTCTCCTACCAACCCACAACTCTGTGTTGGGAACACAGCTAGCCAGGATAAGAACTGGGACCAGGCCAGCCCCCTCCTTCATACCTGAAAGTACATTTCTACCAACTCGTCTTCCTGCATGAGATAGTAGAGCCTGCCTGCCTCCAACCAGGCCTCTGCTGCTTTGACCGTCTCACCAAGGTCAATGAAGATCCTCAGGCTCTGCTTGGTGCACTCCAGGGACTGTTTCAAAGCTCTGTGATGGTAACAGGCAAAAAAGCATTACAGAGGAATCACAACTCCAAACCTATCCCAACACCTCCCTTTGCTGTGGCAATCCCATCTCCTCCCACATTTGGCATTGGCCAGAGACAAGTGGACAGACATAGCTCTTATCAGTGGTAAAATGGTAAAAAATCCCATGTTTAGTGCATGTGTGTGTATCATTTGGCAGCCTTAGGCCAGCCTGGAATGGCTGCCCATCCTCCAGAGCTCGACACAGCCCTGTGGCAGCCTGCTCCCAAAGAGGCTGCTCACCACCTCTGCTCGTTTCAGACAATATAAAGAGGGTTTTGTCTGGGTCACCTGCAAAACTAATTTGTCACCCTACACTAAGACCAGAAGTCCCACCAAAGCACAGCATTCATGGCAGCACAGCCCATGAGTGCTTGCATGTCTTGGTTTTCTGGTCATTATTTGGTATCCAGAGCCACATCTCTGCCTGTTGCTTGTCCCTTGGTGCAGCCCAACAGACAGGTCTGCAGCCGAATGTGCAAGACTTTGCAGCCCCTTTGCAAGCCACTGATCACCACAGGCCAAAGTCACGAGCAGCAGGACAGAGTTACCAGACTGGACACTGGCTCCAGGAGGCAGCTGCGATGAAGGGAAGGACGGGCAGTGCCTAAGGTATGTTTGTTTGCATGGTGTCTTGCCTGCTGGCAACCAGGCTCCAGCTGTCCTTCGAGTGCAGCGAGTGTGGTGCTTTGTGGTCTTAAATAGCATCGTTCACATGACAGGCGTCTGCTTCCTAAATTCCTTCCCTCTGACCTAACATCCAAATTAATGACAACCCCTGCCCATTTGTCCTTCTGGGGACATGGGAACTAAATCTCTGCTATTTCACACATTTGCTTTTAAAAAATACAGAAAGTCTGATGTCTACCCAAGTCTCTCTCACTCCCCTTCTACCTAATCTAATCAGTCACCTGCATATGTCAAAATGGAGATTGAAAGGTGAGTTGATGTGGGATTTTAAATACATCCTTGTGGAAAAGAATCCACCAGAGCTAGGAAGGGCAGACTCGGTGGCTGGAAGCTGAAGCCAGACTTATTCAAATAACAGATAAGGAATCTATTTTTACTACTGAGCAGTGATTTATCATTGGAATAAGCCATCAAAGGAAGTGATGAATTCTCAGTCTCCGTGTCGCCTCAGATCAAGGTGGAATGTCTTTTTAGAAAACAGTTTGGGCAAACCCATGTCATATCCCAGCTCATAGCTCAGTGTTTTCCAAGCTATCCCAGATCTCTGTCTGAGATTAAACCGTTCCCCTCTTCACTGCACAGGGAACCTGGCCATTCTCAGCATTTCCCTAACTTCAGCAGCATGTGGGAGGCAGGCTAGAGCTACTGCACACCTTCCATTCCTTCTCAGCAGATTCCCCTGCTCCAAACACCTTGGAAAACCACTGCTCTTGTCTTCGGTGAGCAGAGATATCCTTTAAGAACATCTACACTGGAAAAAATCCATGAGCTGGACTTACTTGGATGTGTCCAGAGCCTGATAGAGTTGGCTGAGGGCTTGCTGGATGTTGCCTTCCATCTCTCTGTCCCGGAGCTGTTGTGCCAGAGATACCCAGTGCTCATGGTACGTAATACAGGCCTGGAGATTGGGGGACACTTTACTGTAGAAATGGCAGAGAGACTCAGTGATGTGAAGCTGACCTGCATGGTACAGGGAAGGGACAAGTACAGATCAAACAGCTGTGTTAGGGACAGAGGTGGGCTTTGCCCTGGTTCCCACCAGCAAAGCTCTACTCACTCCTCATATTATGCCACTTCAGGGCAAACAGCAGTGCCAGTTCGTAACAGAGTTTACCATCTTCTATCCGCTGCCTGTTTATCATGGCCTGTGCCAGCCACAGCAGCACCCGGCCCAGCTCCATCTCCAGGTCTTCAGTGCCCTGGAGCCCAGCATAGAGCTCAGCAGACTGGAGCAGGTAGATCTCAGACAGCTGGTTTGCCCCACGTGAAAGGCTCAACTGCCCCAGGTTAGCCAAGGTGATAGCCTGGTTTCTCTTGTTCCCGGTCTCTTTGGCTTTATGCAGGGCCCGGAGGTAATTCTCTGCAGCTTTTTGCACCTGCCCTTCTCCCTTGAGGGCAATGGCCAGCAGGTTGTGAACGGCTCCCCCCTGAGTCACACTATCCGTCCCATGTAGGGAATGTAAGAGCTGCCACATGATCCCTGCAGCTGGGCCTGGCTGGCTGTCCAGGAGATACATCCACCCCAAAGAGAGGGAGGACTCAAAAGCCTCCTCCTCGCTCATCATCCTGCTAAGAGCTACTGCTGTGGCTGCATAACAAACTGCCCCATCCAACACACCGTGCTGGAGATACATTCGGGACAGGATGGCACACAGAGTCCTCTGGGTGGCCACAGCTTTGTTGTCACAGGAGAAATTCAGTGCCTGCTTCAGGTAGAGGCAGGCCACTGCTGGGATGCTGTTCCTTTCTAGTTGACTTCCCGGGAGCTTGGACATATTTTGGAGGATGAAGCCAGCTCTCCAAAGGGGTGTTGGTGCCCCCTTGACACCGCTGGGAACAAACAACCTGGCAGAGGCCAATGCAATGTTTGGCAGGTATTTCTTGTCGTACAAGTAGCTCAAGATGGGGGTGGCATCCAGTGACACAGCACTGGTTTCTGGGCTGAGTGAAGTGGTGGCAAGGCATTGAAGGCGCTCGGTAAAGGGTAGAACTTCATCATTTTTGCCCAACTGTAAGAAGAGCTTGACAATAAGGAAGCAGACTCGGGCCTCCAAGAGAATGTTACCCACAGCAATGGCTTCTCTGAGGATGTATTTCATGACCTCCAGCTCATTCTCTGAGCTGAAAGAGTGGTCAGGCAAGCAGACAAGCAAAGTCACTGTTTTCCCCAGCAAAGAGGAGAACTTGTCCTTCATGTTCTGTTTCAAGTAGATGGAGGCAAGGTTCACATGCAATGCAGCCATCAGGGGTAGATCCCCAAAACCCATGTCCAGGATGCTCATGGCTTCCTCAAAGTAGACTCGAGCCTGAGAGAACTTGACCTTTTTGATGCAGAGCTTACCCAAGAGGAAACAGAGCCGAACATGAGCCCAGACCAAATAAGTCCTTTTGGCCCAGTTCCTGGAGGTCTCAAGGTACAAAACCAGTTCATCTTCATCAGAAAAACCATAAAAAGTTGAGCTGAGAAAGGAAAAATTGAGATCATAGAGGCTTTGAAAACTGGGCACATAACTGCTTTGGTTAAGGAAGGTCAATATTGGGTCGAAGACATCAGCATCCTCCATGTGGCCAACATTCAGGTCAATGAAGAACTTGGGATCATCAAAATCATCTGACTTCTCCAGGAAGATATCTTCCAGTGCAGCAGGAGCTGATTCACTCCCTGGGCTAGACTTCTCGGAGGTGCTAGATGTTGTCCAGCTGTTTATTTCCTCCCAAGACTGCAGCAGTTGGATATCCTTATGGCTCTGGAGAACAGCCTCTGAAAGGGACATGCAGATCACAGTGGGATACTTTTCTATGTCAAAATTAATTCTTTGAAATCATCATAAAAGCATCCTATTTTGTCCCCTCCACATACTCACCTGGTGGTACTTTGGGGAATGTGGCTGTGGGTTCAAAACCATCTACACAGACAAGGAGACAAACAGAAAACAAGAAGCTTAAAGCCTTGGTCAATGTTAGCATGCAGGCACCACACTCGAATCTTACAGAGATCTGCTACTGCTCTGCTAAAGCCAGGACCAGTATTTAGAAGAAGAAGTTCATTTCTGGCACTGGACAGCCCATGCAACACATATCTTCTTCTGGGGTCAGAACATGGCAAACGACTGACAGGTGATCGTGAGGTGAGCACTGGCAACATTACAGTTCCCAAGGAACAAGCAGGTCTTCTTTCTCATGGGTAGGAATTAATCAGCTCTGTCTCACTACAGAGCTTTGTTGTGCCTACTCAAAGGTTTCAGATACCCACACATTTCTGGTCTCCTGGCTCCTGCTCTGGGCACAGAGACACCTTTATGGTCACTTTAACTGTGCAGTGCTCTTCAATATACACCTAAAGGGCAGGAGACTGGGCTCTGACAGGACTGCATGGACCTGTCAAGGGAAGCCAGATAGGCTTTTTTTTTTTTTTTTTTTTCTTTTTTAATTGTTGGACGGAAAAGAGTTTGAATTATTCATGCCTCATATTTCATCCTTTTTTTCCAAAGCCTTTCCTAACTCCTCAGTCTCTCTGAGGACCTCAGCAGGATCATCTCTCACTGCAAGGTGGTCAACAGCCAGCACCTACAGCCAGCATTAGTCCAGAGCAACAAGAGTGAACCACAGCCCTAGAAGAAGAGACTAAACTAAACCGCACTGTGGCAGGACTCAGTTCCTAAGGGCACCTACAGCCTCCAGGATCAGGCTGAGCAGGGGACTCTGAAGTTCTTCCATGCACAGTTCTCTCACCTGAGCAGCCTGGAGCAAGGAGCTCTCTAGGCACGGCCCAAAGCTGTTCTCCAAGGGCACCCTTGGGGCTGGGCACCTCAGAGAGAGGAAGACTCACCAAGCCGGTACACAGAGGTGATGTCCGTGCGTGCCAGGTCACTGAGCAAGGTGGTGAAGTGCTGCTCATTGCCATTGCAGGGGATGCGCAGGAGGCAGACTCTTTCTTCTTCACTCAGAAATTCCAAGCCCTTTCCTCTATGACAAAGTCAAGAACATTTCTAGCTGAAACAGTGGAAACCAGTGGCATAGTTTTACTGGGCTGTCCTCACCTAAACTGAGGTCTAGCCCATGGCCAGACTTGTTCCTGTCCAAGAATTACAAGTGAATTGTCTCCAGTAATAATTGATAGCTCTCTCTGGGCAGAGATTCCTGGAACCTGTTGGCAGAAGGGCCTGGCTTGGGCTTCTGGGCAAACCCCAGATGGATTCTCTGTGAAGTTCTTGCAAGTCAGATAAGCTGCCCTGGATTCTCACATACCCTTGAGCTGGAGCTCATTCCCCTCTTCCTAACCACAAGTTCATCTAGAAAGCAGCAGTAAACTTACAGAGGTTTACAGGCCTCAGGATTTATGCATCTGGTTGGGACAAAGCCAATATTCCCATTGCTCTGGGATTTTCCCACAAACCACGGCAGTCCTGGAATAAGGAAACCAATGACTTCTATGCTGTCTCCCTTGGAGAAGCTCAGTTCTTCCCAGGTTTCTCCTCTGTGATCCTCTTTGGCTGTGCACCTGCCTTTGACTGAGAAACAAAGAAAACAACTGCATTTAGTGTACGAGGCCTGCTCTTTAAGCAACTTTGCTAGAAAAAAATAGATAGGAAAGACCACAAGTTTAGCTTCAGATGACTACTTCTTTGTCCCCTAAAGGGAGCTCTTCAGATCAGCCCTCTAAATTCATGCAATTCCCAGGATATATTCCCCATTCAAGAGAAGCCAAATATATAGTTTTGTCATGAGCACTTTGCAATGCAGTTTCATTGCCAGAACAGTAGATCTGCCCTTTGCATTTGTGGCTGAATCCAGATTCACAAAAGCTGTGTCCTTGATGGGGAAAGACAGCCATGTTACACAGATGTCACTCACCAATTGCTTGAGAAGTTGTCCCACTTATCTCCTGGGAGAGGCCAAAATTCACAACATGGTTCTTCAAGAACCACCTGCAAGGCAAGAAGCAGCCAGAGGAATACCAGAAGGTCCTTCCCTCTGTCTTCAGTCCACCCAAAAAGGAGGACCTCATATGAGCAGGAATAATATTCTGTTCCCTGGCACTCATGTAGAGCATGGCCAGCATGGCCACTCCAGTAATCCCTGGTAGTGGTGCTATTGGGCATGGAGAGCAATCTGCACCTCCTCACTGCAGGCTTGAGTGTCCCTTCAGGCTTGAGAGTTGGAATAGAATGTCTACTTACTGATAAAATGGTTGAGGTACTGGCTCTACAGCTGTCACGGGCACCAGGCCTCGTTGACCTGTCAATAAGGAAATCCCTTCCCACTTGGACTCTTCTCCAGTGTTCTTCACGTGGATCAGCTCATTACTGCAGAGCTTCAGGCCATCCTCTCGTTCCTCCTCTGTCTGGCAGACAGTGGGCACTGCCCTGGAAAAAAAGTTACCTGCAGATAGAAAGAGCCATGCCTAGGTCAATTGCATCAGTTCAAGATGGAACCCATAATGGAGCTACAACACAGTCTTGCTAAGATGCTTATGAGAAAGTCCCTACACGTGTGCTGCTCCTCACCTTCCTGCAGTAGCAGCCCCAGATATATGGTGGCCAGGCGATCTTCATTTACAGTAACTTTGATCTCAGTGTCCTCCATAAGAGCACAGTTCAGCCAGTACACCTGGTCAAAGAGAAGCTGCTCCAAGCAGCTGGCCACATACCCTGAAAGACCAACGGGGTAAAACAGTGTTAACATCCTCCTTTGCTAGAATGTCTGGAACACTCTTGGAATATCTCCCAATCTGCCACTGGCAACCACGTTGTGAGGCTGCAACCTCTAATTCTGCTCCCATTCCCACTAGGTGCAGTAAATGGACTACACTCTCCTGTGTCTCTTTTTACTGAGCCAGACAATGGCTTCATAAATCTGTAGATGGTCACCAAGGTCTTTCTGTTCATATTCCTTCCTTTAAGATGTCTACCTGAGTGTATTACCATGTCTTTAGTGTGACATGGCTCCTCCCCAAATTCTTCACACACTGTCTCTTTTTATCTTCCACAACCTGCTTCATATTTTGCATACTTTACCTAAGGTCAGATATGTGGAAAATTTCCAGATTTCTTCAAGGGTTTTGAAGGTGAGCAGGAACCGATTCTCCTGTGCTTGTACACAGACCAGCCTGGCTGAGAGCTCCTAAACAAAGAAGATAAAGCAGAAACAAGGGAAGGTCCTGGGGATCTGACAGAAGTTTGTGGCAGTATGGTAATAATATTAGATCCTGGAAGGAGAATAGGGAATCTTTTATGAGCATATTCCAAGCCAAAGCTAATGAGCTAGTCCCGTTGTCTGGGCTTAAAGGGAATGTGCTCCAACCAGCTGAGTCTGTCAGCAAAGAGGGATGGAGTAACCACAGTGACAGCTCCCTGTGGTGCAGTCGGTGGAGGGCAAAGAAACTAGAACAGTGCTGTCCCTGCACAATTTACCTACCTTCTCTTCATCTAGGCTGATTTCCCAAGGGAGATAGGCATTTCCACCAGGGACCTAATCTTGTTGCAGAGCTTTGAAGAGCCTAGCCCCGTGCAATGCTGCTTGTTATTTAGTGATCACCATAGTGCTATGTGCATGATTCCTCAGGCAGCTCAGTGCCTCCAAAGTCATGTTCCTGGTAGGAGGTTCAGCTTCGTATCTATCTCTCCCTTCTTTCCCCTATTGTTCCCATCCAGTTTGTGGAATATTCAAAACCTGCTTGGATGCAGCCCTGTGCCACATGCTCTAGGTGACCCTGTGTGTGCAGGGGGGCCCGACTAGATGATCTCTGGAGGTCTCTTCCAACTTTAATGATTCTATGATTCTATGATCCAGGGACACAGACCTACAGGGGCCTTGGAGGAACTTCTTTCTCTGCTGAGTTTGGTGCCCCATCACACTGTTTTCAGTGGTACGTTTTCCTATGTTGGGGCCCGAGGCTCCTACCTTGAAGAGAGCACAGACTTCTCTGTCGTCATTCTCCAGAGCCCACAGCTTCTTCCTGACTGCTTCCTGGAGCTGGGAATTCAGGCACTGGGACGAGCGGCTCTCAACAGAGAAGAAGAGCGAAATCTCTTGAAAAGGAAATGCGCAGGGTTAAGGGGAGAAGGAGCTCCATGCAGAGCCTCTGCCATTGCACAGCCTTCCCTGCCCTCAGTCCCACCCCTGCCTCCAGCTCTTACTTGGTTGCAGTGCTCAACCAACAGAAATAGATACCACCCTCTCTGCAGACATTAGCAATGAAGATGAGAGACTCAAGGAATGCCAAGGGTCTTCAGCTGTGGTACCAGTCCTTGATACATGCAACCACTGAAAGACTGTTTGTTGCTGAAGACCTTATCTTACCTGGCGGGAAGCCCTCCCCGACAGTCAGCAGCACTGAAGAGGTGTCTGGCAGGTCTTCTGCTGCCTCTGGAGCAGCATCACTTGGCTCTGGCTCCGTGGCATTACCTAGCAGGGAGGTGGGAGACAGAAGAGCTGCGGTCACATTTTATGGCAGAGGTCTAGGACAGTCTGCCTAACCAAGTCAACAGGAAGCAAAGTCCATGGGTCACATTGCAGATCTGTCTGGAGGACTGTGTGAATCTGGTATCACCTTAAGATCTTGCTCAAGAGTGGGAGCAATCCTGGGATTAATGTGTCCAACCACAAGAGAAACTTCATGTTTGGCTTCCTTCCAGCGCTGGAGTAACCTTGAAGTGAGGAATTCACTTCTTACTCTAGGCACAAACCCTCCTGGATAAGATCTGGTGGCAAGGTGACTATAATGGGGACATCTTGGCGAGAGGATCTCAGAATAAAATCTGCAGTGCAAAGTACACTCTTCTGCAGTGCAGCAGAGCCAAGGATAATGCTTTATAAAATGCTTTGCTTATTAATTTGACAATTGAAATAAGATTTTCTCCACTCCTGTGCCGGCATGGATCTGAATCCAAACCACTTTCTCTCTGCTTCACACATCATCAACTATTGCCAGAAAAGAATCTGTAAGTGAAACTTTATTTGTTAATTATATTAATAATGGCTGTGGTGCATAAAAATCCAGCTTTTGTATTCACATCTGTATTGTTTGTGGAGAGATAAGAAGATTAAAACCATATTTTTTTTTTGTTAGCAATCAAATAGGCTGTGTAAGGGAAGCCCATGTATATTTAGAGATCTGGAGCTGGAAAGTCCAGTGGTTTCAGTTACTCTTTTTGACCGGAACTGTGAAGTTCCTTTTGTTTCGTCAGCTTTGCTAGTCAGTGAGATAAATAGTGTTTTGCCCTGAGAATTATAAACCTTATTTATAGTTAGCAATAGAAAAGAATTGCCCAAGGCTGTACATGTAATGAATGGGCTTTTTTAAAAGAAAAGCCTCTCCATTTCACTTCTGAACAGGCAATTTAAACACAATTAAAGGACTTCATCCACGTATTCTGTCCTCCTCTATAGAGGTGGGAAGCTGAGACAGGGAAGTGAAATGAGTCGGAGGCAGAGTTAAAAGAGAGCCTGGCTCCTACCTAGTTCGGGTTTAACTGCGTTTAACATGTCCCTCCTTTCCTCCCGCCTTGAGTTATCCACAGACAGAGGCTCCTGCTGGGCAGGACGAGCACGGCCGAGGTGTCCCTCCCTTCCCTGGTACCTGATGCCATGGTCTTCTCCTGGCACCATTGTCCCCAGCGCTTGGCCGCGGCGTGGCGCAGGTGACCCCACCGGGAGAGCAGCACGGGACAGCAGCGGTCACACTCCTCGCCTGCGGAGCACGAGTTGCGGAGAGGGTATCAGGCACCCGGAGCAGGGTGCTCCCGGCCAGGGGGGCTCCGCAGGACTCAACGACGGCGGTGATGAGCGAGAGACAGTGATTGCAGGGGAGACACAAGGTCCTGCAGAGCTGGTTGGGTGGGCAGGCGTCAGGCCACTGCCCAGCTGAGAGGACGAATGGGTTTGATCCTCGTGGCACTCACCGCTTCAGCATTTATTTGTGTTTGGGCCAAGCTCAGAAAGGGAACTGGGAGATTTTTCAAGAGATAAAGTGAAGGCGCTGGCAGCGGGTCACGGCTAGTTGTGCCAGTGACTCATTTACCAATCTGGTGCTGAAATATTTTGTAAGCCCGGTCAGGAAGCTCTCCCAGGCCAAGCCTAACGCAGAGCCAAGCAGCACGTCCTAGGAGTCATGGGCCATGCTACTGGCACCCGAGGCTGGGTGACACCGTGTTCCCAGAGGACACGCAGCTGGAGCCGCGGGCACTGAGCTGCCTCCCTTCTCCATCTCATTAGCACGGGATGCTTGGATCCTGCCGGCTGCCTTCGTGCCGGCGTGGGAATTGCCTTGCAGGGCACTGTCACCTCTGCCTGCTGCCTCCAGGCCCTTGCAGTACCCAAAGGGCTTCTGCAAATGCTGCCACGGCCAAGGGTGCTCCTGGCAGCAGTGACAGCAGGACAGGGGTAGCAAAGGGGCTCCTGAAAACCCACAGCACAGGAACAACCCAACAGCCCTCTGCATCACCCTCCATGGCCAAAATGTCCCATCTGCTTTCCCACACGTATACATCCAGCGGGACACGCAAGCTGCCCAGAAGAGGCAGGGGCATCCCTGGGGGAGCAGCAAGCACCCAGAGGGGCCAGCGCACAGTGCCAAGCTCTGCCCAGCAGCCCCGCATTCCCAGGGCTTGCAGCCCCGCATTCCCAGGGCTTGCAGCCCTGCCGGGACAGGGGACGCGGGGGCACTTACCCGTGCAGCCCAGCACCAGCTCCTGGTGCCAAGGGGCCCCCCAGCAGCAGCCCATGTGTCCAGCATCACCGGCAGCCCCGCGCTGGTGGCGGCTCCGTGACGGGCTCAGCGAGCGGCTCGGCCGCTCTCACAATGCACAATGTGCCTTTTGACGGGGCAGCGCCGCGGGCCACGCCGGGGGCTGGCCCCGTCCCACCGGCTGCAGCCGCTGCCCCGTGCCAGCCCCGCAGCTCCACACCCCCCTTCCCGCCCCGGCTCCGGCCGCACTTGTCACCAGGCCCACGTGGCACATTCCTGTCATTCCTGCCGCCGCGCTGCACGGGCTGTCCCATGGAGTGCAGAGGCTGCCCGAGCCTCAAGCCTTGGTCCCCCGAGCTCCCTGCAAGCACCCACCTCACCTGCAGGGAAACCCTGCGGCGGCTTGTCCAGCATCCCCCATCCAGGCCCTGCTCCGAGACTCCTCCTGCACCGGCTTTCCCAGCTCCACAGCGCTGCTCCCAGTGCACACCGAGGGCAGGTTTCCCGCACCACGCACGTCTCACTGGAGCTGAGCTATGGCCAAGCGAGCCAAAAGCGAGTTCCCTGCAAGCACAAGCGCTGTTGGGATGTACAGGGCTAGAACGGCTCATCTCTCACCTGAAGCACAGCAGAACTCCTCGGACCCCCGATGTGAGGACCAGCAGGGACCCACCTGAGTGCTGAGCTGCATCCCTTGGGCAGCCAGCATGAACTCTCATTCTCTCCTTGCTTACATGATCTGTTGACTTGCCAGCTTTCAGGACTAAGACTCCTGAACAGGCTGGTAGACCTCAGTATGCTAGTGATAGCAAATCATCTCCTGGGAAGGTCCATGCTTTAAGCATGAAGCATTCAGCAATCAGCTGGCCCTGGGGCCTCCACAGCAACAAATTGTTTGCTCTATGAGTGCTTCTGGCTCTCACAGAGCCCCAAACCACAACCTCTTCATGCCAAGGCCTAGAGCTTCTCCAAGAAGGCAGGGGGTAGCTGCTCACCAGACAAGCTCCCATGCCCTGATGGGCTGCCAGCTCCTGGTGTATATGCCCGAGGAAGAGCATGAGGAAGACTTGGCTGTGGGACAAGCTATGGTGCTTGCACTCTAGCAGGAGCACTGCTGCCTGCAAGCCCAGATGTTCTTGCAGGAGGCAGTTCCCAAATCTAAACCAAAACAGAAGACTTTGCAGGCGGGATTGCACGACATGGTGGTGCAATTCTGGGCAGAAGCCTGGAAAGAGCCAAAAGAGCGGGGATCTCTCCTCATCAGAACAAACCAGATTTCAAAATGCTGGGGTTGTCCGGAAAGGACTAGTCATCCTCTCACATGCCCTCTACTCGGCCGTCCCTCCATCCCAGCTCTCCCTGGTTGATGCCTTGCTCACACGTGGCTGTGCCTCGTCCTCCCTCCCTGTCTCGAGAGTCCCGGGCGCCAGGCGCCCTGGCTGTGTCCCGCGTGCTGCTACTGGGACGATGCTCCTCCTCACAGAGCAGCGCGGGGGCTGTGCGGAGCTGCGCGGCACAGAGAGGGCACCACGGGCCCCCGCGGCAAGGGGACTGTCAGCTTCTGTTGCACAGAGCCCCCGAAAAGCTCCGCATTTAGAAAGCTCCCCCAAGGAGTTTTCTATCTATGTAATGTCCCCGAGGAGGTTACGAAGATGCAGGGAGCTTCACAGGCAGGTGTGGATTTTGGCGTGCCCACCTGCACGCAGAGCACGTTTCTGGGAGGAGTTCAGCACATCTTTAGAAGAAAGATGGTGCTGTGTTGGGCCCATGTTATCATGTTTTGAGTCCCTCAGAATGTTTTGTTTTTGGTAACAGCTGGTCATCATGGTGCGTCAAAGCCTTTTACCAAGGAAAATACTGTTTTTTTTAAAAGATCAACAGAAGATTATGTTTCATCATGTGTGGAACTGAAATCTTTTTGCTTTTCAATTTTCCTAAATAATTCAATGTCCTAAACTCCCCCTCTAAATGCAAAGACATCAGTCTCCTGAGTGACCTGACATGTAATTTTCCTTTTGGGCAGCAACCCAAAACAACTCCAGCTCTGCTCCCTACCCTGTTATTTACTGCTCCGTGCCTTGGATCTCCTCTGGAAACCCCCATGGCTCCTGCGGGAAGTCTCAGCCTGGGCACTCTGGAAATGTCCTGTACTGAGAAGTGCTCCAGCAGCCAGTGAGGGTCCCTGACCCTGACTGGGGACTGATGTCTAAGCCAGTTCTGTGCCTGGGTAATCCAACCACTGCAAACACTCTGTCCCCTGGGTTGTCACCCACCACCTTTCACTGCAGCTCAATTTGTTTCATTAATCTGTGCTGTGGTTTCTTTCACTCTCCTATTAAAGCCATTTCCTGCGCGCAAGGGACCCAAACAAACCGATTCCTCCCCACTCTGTTCATCAGCCCCATACCTGAGCCTGCAGCCCACTGGGGACCAAAACCACCAGCTCTTCTCCCCAGGCACGGGCTGCAGGAAGCGCCTGCAGGCTGCCCTTGTGGCCGTGCTCACGCAGCGGGGCCGAGCCACACGGTCCCGCGAGAGCAGCCGCCGGGCAGCGCGCACGGGGCCGGACTGACCTGCTCCGGAGCACTCGGCTCGCCCCGCTCCCGGATGGCGCTCCTAAGCATCTCCTTCCTTGCGTGCAAGTCCTGGCCACCGACTTTGGACCCTTTGCAAGCAGGGTGTCCCGAGGGAGCACTGCGGGGCACGAGCGTGCGCGTGTACGTGTGCGCGGGGCAGGCGAGCGAGCCCCGTGCCGCCGCTCCCTCGCACGAGGAAAGGAATTCCTTCCGAGAGCGGCTTATCATCTCAGGAACCTCTCCGCTTCCCAGCAGAGCCGCTGAGGTCAATGAGTTACCCGGGAGTTATGCTACAAACAGCCCAGCGTGCACGCAGAGCGCTGGCTCCCGAGGGGAAACGCAACCCCCCGAGGCGCTACCTGTGCGCAGCGTTTGCAGGAAACGAGCACCGGGGAGGCTGCCAGCGGCTGGGAAATCAGGGAACGGGTTTTGTTGTTTTGCAGCCCCATCGGGGTCCACGCAGCCGGAGCGGCCGCGGGTCCAGCGTGTTCCAAGCGGCTCTTTTGCATCAGCGGGCTGCGCTGGCACACGCCCGTGCCCTCCTGCCGGCCCCGCGTCCTTGAGGCTCCGGACTTTCCGTCCTCATCCCGCCTCACCTCCCCCTGCCGCGGCACCGCGCCAGGGGAGAAGCGCTACCTGCGTCAGGCTTTGGGCGGCCTGGGGAGACGCTCCTCGCTGCAGCGTCCTGCCTTCCTGGCGGTCTGTAAACACTGCTCCATGGAACAGGAGACCTGTGCACCCCGCAGTAATTGTGCACCTCGCTGCAAGCAGCCTGGCCAGAGAAAAGTGGAGTTGTTTTTTTTATTCTGTTTGCTTTGCAAACGATGGGAGTATTAATACCAGCCTTCTCTGATATGCCTGTTTCCTTCTGGGCGTGCTCAAGAGTTGGCCATTCCTTGGCAGTTTCAAAACAAACCCTCGTTGCTTTGCATTTTGCTATTTAAAAAAAAGGAGCCTGAAAGAGAAAGGAAGTAGACCTAAACCTGACTTCAACTGGGAGGAAAAAAAAAATAAACAAAATGATTGTTTCGGATGAAATAAACACTCGTTTATTTCTGCTGCCGTTGCAGGGAGACCTGTTTTGGTGCTCATTAGGGCAGTGTTTTCCTTCCTTCGTCCTCTGCAAACTCAGCCAAGTCAAGCAAGGGCCGCGGCTGGGAGACCCGGAGCCCACGCTGGTGTGAGCAGAGCGAAGCCCCGTGCCCGTCGGGGCAGCACGCGCGGGACCCCGGTCACTTTGTCCTTCTGCCCGACTCTCTGCTCGCACCTTCATTTTCTGCAGAATGGGCACAGAGCTGCTGGGAGACCCCCAGCACATCCCCTCCTGCAAACCTGGGTCATTCGAGCTGTCCCCAGGACCGGCTGCTGCCAGCTCTGGTGCACGGGGCACTTCGCCTGCAGCACATTAGCAGGAAACTAACAGTAGCTGAAATGCAGGCAGACAAGCCTGATTCCAGACATTTTTTCCCCTTATTGCTCTCCCTCCAAGACCCTGTTTTTTTATTTCTCCTCCAAGCCCCCTTCTAGTCCCTCCAATCTGTGCACGCAGTGCATGGCAATCCAAACCGGTCTCATGCACTGGGTTCCTCCAGTTGGAAGACTGGCTCTTCCAGTAACTAAGGGGTTAAGCAGACTCGAGGGCTGAACTACGCTGAACTCGGGCACTTCGCTTCCAGAAGTGCTGAGGCCGGCTCCGCTCCTCCGGCTTGCATTGTTTCCAGCAAGAAGCGGAGGAAGTAAACGCTCTTGGAAAACAGACCATGTGTGTTGGCCAGGCTGCCACGGGCCCCAGAGGCTTCACTCCCTGCTGCAGCAAATACTGCAGCCAGTGGCTGCTCCCGGGCTAATCTGCCAGGCTGAGAGTGCCCGGGATTTGGCTGCCTGTGGAAAGCAGTTCTGGCTGCTGCTTTGGGACCTCCTGGATGTTATCTGGGTATGAAGCCGTTGCTGCATCCCGCTCAGTGATCGTGACCGCGGCTTCAAAGGCAGCGCTGAGCACTGCCACCGCCCAGGAGAGCCTCCAGACTCCTCGGAGACAGAGCAAGGAAGCAGATAAGGCACGGGAAGGAAGAAGGAAGGACCAAAGCCCGTCAGCTGAGCTCAAGGGTTTGCATTGCAGCCCCTGCCTGGCACTCTGTGCTGCTGCAAGGATCCTCCCTGTGGTTAAGCCTCTGTGCAAACGGGTTGCGAGCCCCCACAGACGCTGTGTCTTGGTGTCTCTCCATTACTGAGCTCATCCAACACCTTCGGTCATTGCCCGTCTCCCCAAGACATCCCACTCCAGCCTTGCTGGTGCTGCTCCTGCAGCCTCTGCTCCTGCACGTTGCTTTGCCAGGATAACCTTGCCCGGCTGATGGCAGAGCTAGAGCCCCTGCTGGGGCCAGCACTGCTTTGGGGACACTTAGTGGGGACAGTCACCCACTTCACTGCAGGTTTTAGGTACAAGATCCTCCGGGAAAGCCTTTCTGCCTCTAGAGCAGCTTCTTCCAAGGTCACGCAGGCAAAGAGGTGGCCTGGACATCACGTCCTCCTGCGAGATCTTGACGAAAAGCTCAGGGAGGCGCAGCATATCCTCAGGACACTTATCCCACCTCCTTCTGTCTCCCGTCATCATCC
Source organism: Nothoprocta perdicaria (assembly GCF_003342845.1). Taxonomy (NCBI): domain Eukaryota; kingdom Metazoa; phylum Chordata; class Aves; order Tinamiformes; family Tinamidae; genus Nothoprocta; species Nothoprocta perdicaria. Next base: position 8,171,220 of record NW_020455754.1, read on the forward strand.
CGCCTGCCTGCACTCCGACAAGGTTACAGGGATGAGAAGCGTTAAGCCAGGCTTTTCACCGCAGAGCGACTTCACTCCATCCTGCCCAAGGACCCCAGCCAGCAGAGGACACAAAGGGACATGACAATACATCGTGCTTTCTGCTGCCCTTCTCTAACTGGTGCCTTTTGTGTGGCCTCCATCCCCTCCTCAGATAGCCCTGTCTAGTCCCTCCACCATGAAGCCCAGCCCCTGTCCTAGCAAAACAGTCCCCTTCTCAGGAATCGGCCCCCAAGCTCCCAAGCTGCTCCCCAAGGCCACTGAGGAACATCTCCCCAGGAGGTACCTTGCAGCCTTGCCTGTCCTGGGAGCCAGAGAGGAAGACCCCTCTGATTCCTCCTTCTTCCGGAGAGCCTGATGTTTGGCTGGTAGTAGGATGGTGGGATGGGATGCTCCTGGCAGTGGAAAATGATCCTCGGCTGATGGAAAGCTTCCCTTGGCCGCCTGATTTCTCTTTGCCAATGGAAGAGCTGCTGCAAAGAGGTCCATGAACTCCACCCTTCGTGCTGTCCCCATCCAGTCATGGCTTCTCTCCTTGGCCCCTCATCTCTGCTGTTCTTCCAGGCTGGAAATATCTCTGCCCTGCACTGAGCATTAAATGGCCTTAACTCTATAAATAATGCAGGAGAATCGATGGCAGGTGCCTTGGAGACAGCAGCCAGCCCCTGAGAAACTCCCGAGCCCCCTGAACACCACCAGGAGGGACTTGGGGTGCAGCTAAACATCTGCTGCCCACATCAGGGATGGGGGGATCGGTCAGGAGAGTGGTGGGAGCCCTCTGGGATTGGCCTCCAGACCCTGGGAAGCTGCAGATCCTCTTTGCTGAGCCTCGGGAGCTGACTGCTCACCGGCCACAGAGCCAGAAGGGAGAGGAGAGCAGTGATGGGAGAAGGACTATGGGCAAGTGGCTGTTTTAGCCTTTGTGCCATGACTATGTGTGCTGGGAAGGTCTTCCCAAGGCTCCAGGAGCCCTTTGCTGCCAGACTCTGCTGGGGAAGCTCCAGCTGATGAGTCCCCTCAGAGCACAACTGGCTATTGCCGAGCCTAGAGACACCAAGGAGTCCAACAAAGTGGGAGAAAAAAAAAAGGAAAGCCATTGCATCAGGGCTACGTGCCTGAGAGATGCAAATCTGAGCTGATTTCCTCAAAGTTGGACTGCTCCGGGAGCCGCTTGCGCCTGGCAGGAGCCGGTTGGTGCCGAAGGTCAGTTCTGCTTGCGGAGGCGGAGGGGGAAGGAAGCAGGGCTCACACCAGGGGGTACTGAGAAACGAAGCTGGAGAGAAGCATTCCCTGCGCCGGAGATGGCTGGGAATGCAGTGCAGCCCGCGGGGCGCTTGCACGGAGCACGAGTGCCAGTGCAAAGGGGAAAAATATCCCTGGAAATCCATCCCCCCGCCACGTACCTGCAGTGCCCGGGCACCGGGCAGGTGCCAGCCGCTCCCCGCAGAGCAGCCGCGGGTCCCCGGCGCCGCCGGCTCCGCTCCCAGCGTGTCGAGGGTGGGAAGGCGGCAGGGAGCACGGGAAGAGGCTGCGGGAGGCGGCGGGACGGCCCCGGGGAGAGCAACGGGCCGGATTTGCTGCCGGTGCACGGCAGCGCCCGCAGACACCTCAGCGGGGACGCTGATAAGGGGCGCGTGGAGGTTGTTAAGGGCAGCTGATAAGGGCGCTGCTCGGCGGCGGTGCCAGCCCCTGGCAGGTCACCAAGAGCACAAAACAAGCGGGGGGCACTTGCCCCCGGCAGCGCGGGGCGCTGCGCTGGGCCCTATCGAGCCGCGCACACGGCGCTGGTGCCCTTATCTCCATGCCGAAGACACCGGCGGCGTGACCTGCCTCAGGGTGGCGGTGCCACTGGGGTCACCGTGCCCTGCGAAGGGGATGGGAACAGGGAGCCGGGAGCTCGGAGGCAGGGCGCTCCGGTGCCGACGGGTCCCCCGGGTGGTTTGGGATGCAGCCCCTGGGCGAGCAGATCCTGGTGTTTCAGCAGGAGCCTCCAGCGTTGCTGGGAGGCTTGTTGGGACCTGGGGAGGTGCTAGATTTGACTGCCCTCAGCGAGGACAGTGTGGGACCTGCAGGGACGGGTACAGGGACATCTCCCCTAGGACCCTCACACGGGCTTCAGCAGGGGACAGCCAGAGCTCTGCCTTGCTCGCTGTGGTCTTAGGGGGGTCAGGCTGCCTCTCCATCTCTCCTTCCCATCTGCCGCCCCATAGAATTCATTAGCTAATAGTTGAGGATGCCGAGATGCCAAGCCGGGATGCCGAGATGCCAAGCAGAGGGCTCTCTCCTGCAGGATATGAGCTGCCAGTGCCAATAGATGGCAGCAATTTCCACACCATCCGCATCCCGGCCCCCGCGCCATCCAAGCCTTGCACAAGCCATTCTGGAGGCAGGGAGCCCACGGACACCTGCAGCCTGCGAGCTGCCACGGGCCCACGGGCCACCACTCTCTGCTGGTGGCACTGGGACACGCTGGCCACGTGTGGCACGCAGCAGGGCACAGCGCTGGAAAGAACAAGGCCACCCAGCGCCAGGACAGGAGTGGGGACAACTCCCTGGTGTCACCCCATCCTCTAACCACGAGGCGAAAACTGGTGCCACATCCCAGAGGAGCGATAAATCCGTCATTAACCCCAGAGGAGCAATAGATCTGTCATTAACGAGCCAGCCTTCAGCTGGTAACGAGCACTGGATGGGGATGAAATGAGAGCCGAGAACCCCACCTTGCAAGGAGAAAGGAGGGCAGATTCCGTTATATGGGAAGAAGGCTCCTGCTGGGAGAACGGGAGCCAGGAAGGGCCGCGGGCTGCTCCCTTGCCAAACCATCCTCTGTGCATGGCGATAACGAGCAGCCCGGCAAGGCACTCGTGTTTCCAGGGCTGTTTCTATTGCCCCTGCTCCAAAGGTGCTGCGGGGCAGCGAAGGGGCCGGGCAAACCCACCGGAGACCTGCAGCCCAGGCTGGCTCCGGAGCTGCACTCAGCAGAGCCGCTGCACAACGAGAAGGGAAAATTGGCCAAGGTGCCAGAGCTGCTCTCACCGGAGAGGCTTCCGAAGCAAATATATATCATTTGGAAACTCCTCTAGAAAATGGTTTGAAAATATTTCATTTTAAGTTGGCTGTTTCCCAATTTTTGTCCCTTCTAGCCTCTCCTCTCCTTCCTTGTTTTTCCCTGCCTCCATTCCCACACTTTTGCTATTTTGCCATTGAGATAGGAATAAAAATAAAGAGAACACAGAAGGAGAATGAAAAATAACAAACTGAGCACAGCCCCTCCCACATCTCCAATTTTTCATTTTTCAATTTCATCCAGTAGGAAAACGTGCACTAAAAAAAAAAATCTGGTTTGTTCACCTGGAGACTCCAAAAGCATTTATAAACCCTGCACATTTCATGTCCTTCCAATATTCACATGATATGAGCGGCCAGGGGCTGAGTAAATGTCTCCCACACAACTTCCCCCCAAAAGCAAATTTAATGCCGCTTTCCCCACAACCAATAACACCAGAAATGTCCTGATATCAGCAGCGCCCACCGAGAAGCCTGAGCAGGGACACGACTGATGCAAATCACTTCGTCTCATTCAGCTCCAGCTCCATGAATCAACCATAAAGTGTGGGGAAATATTTAAAGAAATCTTTTCATAATTTTGGCCAGCTCATAGCTTGGGGGTGGGAAAAAAAAATCAGTATTTGTAGACTTTCTTTTGGCAGGAAAAGAGAAAAAAAACTAATTAAGATATTACTTGCTCATGCTGATTTGGGTTTTGGTTTGAAGCTCTTTTAATGATGCAGGCAACATGAAAAGGTGTTGGTCTTGATGTCATTTTGTTTTAAAAAGAAACAAAGCACATCAGCGAGGCCAAAATGTCTCGTTTTGATATTTTCAGGGTGGAACATTTAGATTTTTCAGCTCCTGAAGCTTTGTTGCTTTTATTTTTTTTTTCGCGCATGAAGCTGAGGTTGAAAGCAGAATGAAAGGTTCCAGTTTAAGCTAATTAATCCAAACACTTTGAGTCGGTCCCATTGTGTTGTCTCGGCGGTGTTCGCCGTGAATTTATTTTAAGCGCCTCCATTCCATTTATAGAACAGAGGGGAAATTAAAAAAAATAAAAAAATAAAAAAGAGAGAGAAAAACATGCAATTTCCAATCAAAGCGAGACCCCGCTGCGCATCCAGGCGGAGCCGTCCTGTCCAGGTCAGACAGGGCAGATGGGGGTGACACCGTCACAGCCCCCTGTGCACATGGGGACACTCCGGAGCTGGCCCCGTTGGGAACGGGGATTCGGAGCAGGGACAGGCGGGCTCTGCTGGCACTGACCAAGCCACAGGACAGGCAAGAAAAGCCCTGGGAGGAATTGGGCATTCCCACCTGGAGTTGTCCAAATCCTGCGGGATTCACCCCGATTCTGAGTTTCTCCCATGAAACAGCAGGAGGAACAAATGGAAAACCAATGGAAAAGTAAGTGTTTGGGGCCAGGCCACGGCAGCATGAGAAGCGGCAGGGTTTGCCCCAGCTGAACCGCTCCTGCCGCTAAGCGCGGATCGACGCTGCTCCCTGCGGAGCTCCGGGAAGGCCGGGAGGTGCCAGAGAGATTCCTTGGGCAGGGAGAGGTGAGAAGGCCAGGCTTTCGCAGGGAGCTCGTGTTGGGCATGGACATCCATTAGCACCATCTTGGGACCTTGACCTCGTGGCTGACGTGCGGGAGGAGGCATCTTCCTTCCACCAGCCCGCGCCGCTCTGGGGCAACTTAAAAGGGAAAAACTAAAAATAAACCCAACTTCCTGTGACCTTTAGCGGGTTGAAGCAGAGCTGGCAATGGGAAAGCAGGTCAGGTACCTCGGGGGCCAGAAGCTCAGCTGGTAAAAACCTCCCTCCGCGCCGTGCTGCTGATGCTGCTTCCCCGGAGCTGCTGACGCAGCCGGAGCGCCCGGCTCCGGGGAACGGCGCTGCAGGACACACACCGAGTCCGTGCCCTGCGCGGAGGGGAGGTGCCCTCTGCATCCCCAAAACGGACCTCGGGCCACACACCCTGATGCCCCATGAGATGCTTAACACCAAGGGACCTGCAGCTGCTCCCGTGCGCTGCAGCTACATCCCTTCCTGACCACGGAGGTCGCAGGGGGCTCCCGGGACATGGAGCCACCCAAAACTACTCGCCAGCATCACCCACAGCATGTCTGGCTCATCCCACCCTTCTCCACATTCCTGCGTTAATTTTTTTCCTCGAAACCATTTGCACAGCACTAAAACTAATGTCTGCAAATGCAGACGTTGCTCGGAAATAATCTATCGTTTGATTATCACTTCCATACAGGCAGCCTGGGGAACATCTGCCTCGGCCTGTGTCTCCTCCTGCCAACCCAGGGAATTGCCGGGAGAGCTGCTGTGCTGCTGTGCAACCTGGAGGGAGGCCAAAGCACCGGCGGGTGACTCGGTGTCACTGCATCCGAGGAGCAGGAGCGGGTAAACCCTGGGCTGGGTAAAGCACTGAAGGAGCTGCCAGCTCCCACTGTAAGTTCCCAGCGCAGTAAAGCATTCCCTCCTGACTTACTGCCACTGTCTTGGTTTTCCAGGGAGTCTTAGAGCCAAATGCTGCCTCTGTCGCCTGGGAATTAATTGCATCTTGAGTAGAAGAGGGAGCCTGGCTTTGCACTGACTTTGCAGCGGGCAGCAGCCCCGGCCAGTCCTCACATTAACTGGAGCAGATTCCCATCTCACGGAGGCAGCAGGAGACAAGAGTGAAGTTTCCACTCCGCTCATGACCGTGATTCCCAGGCCAATCCTAGGGACCGACCTCCGAAAGCTATTCCACATGTCTGTTTGTGTATATATTCGCAAGCATAAATGTATGCGTGTGTCTGCATCTAGGTGTGGAGATGCAAATGGAGATGTTATGCCTTCAAACAAGGCATTGGAAATGCCGGAATTGAGGCTGCATAATGAACCATCCCCAGACACTTTGAGTACAGAGATGTTTACATGATGTTTTAACGCTCCGACCTCCCCTCTCCTAGCCTCAGGAATTACGATTTGACTTTTCCTTTATAGCTTCTCCATTAGTCCCCTGGCTCCCAGCTCTTGCAGGGAATTAGGAACGACTCCCTTCCTCACAGCTCCGCACACTCTGGGAATGGGACGGAATGCCCTTTCCTGGGACAGCAGATGAGCCCAGGTGGAACGGACATGCTCAGGGGTTGGCTCCCTGCCCTGCTGGTCTGAGATGCCCTGGGCCTGATTTTTCTGAGTTTCCAGTGTTGTTATAACACAATGCATATCTTGCCTCTGGCTCCTGTTGGTTTTTCATGCATCTTTCCTGATGATCAAGCAGCTGGTTTCCAAGCCAGGCTTCCAGGCAATAACAAGCAGAGAGGTATCGACCCCCTGCCAGAAGCTTGGTTCAGGAGGCTCCCTTGGTATCCCGCAAGGACACGGGGGCAGAGGCAGGCATGCCAAACCCTGTGTCCAGGGCAGCAGTCAGTAAAATTAAATGAAATTAGCAGTGTGGTTTTTAGTCTTATCTCCCTCACGACCAGGTCTCTCCATTGAGTGATGCGGCCAACAGCTTCCACGTTCCAGCCTGTGTTCTTCCGTGCACGCCGCGTGCTGAGCAAGGCAGGCATCCTACGGGAAAAACACAAATGTAATAATTGCTGCGAAAGACTGTTGCAGTGCAGGGACTCAAGGGGAGGCACAGAGCTGCATTAACGCCTCGGCATTTTCTCGTTTTTGACTTTGTCTCTCATGCATCCTTAACACCCCTTGGGAAAGCTCTTGCAGCTGAGTTCCTTAGATTCCAAACAAATGGAATTTCCCCCAAATCCTGGCACAGTGGTGACCCCGAGGGGCTCAGAGCTCTGTGCCACCAGCTGTGCCCTGTGCAGGATGGAGCTGGTTTAGAGCTGCTGGCTCATGAGTGTTGAAGCCCAGAATTCCCAAAGCAATTCCAGCTCCAGAATGGAAATATTTGTGCTCCAGGCCTCTTAGACAGCACCATTTCTCGCTTCTGCCCTGCCTGTTTCCCTCTTCTTTTGGATATCACTCACACATGGGACCAGCCCAATTCCCAGTGCCCGCTGCTCCAGCCCTTGCTGCTGAATGTGCTCCAGAGACTGGTTAAAAGAGAGAAGCTTCCCTGAAGCCTTGAAGCCTGAACAAACCATGATTTTCCATGCCTGAATCCATTGGTCAAATTTGATTAACTACCCACATTTTCTTGCTCCAGCACCTTGCCCGTGTGCAGCCTGATGGGCAGCACCCGCAGGTATCACAACAGCCCAGTTTTGCAGGCACTTTTGTGAGGCGGGCACTATCTTCCCTGTTCTGGTCCACCCTGGGATCCACCAAAGCACCTCTGTCCACCTCTGTAACCCTCCCCGCAATCGCAGTTTGTCTCTGCTGGAAATTCCAAGTTGTTCTGAAGGCAGCAAGTTAGCCAGGTTTGGAAACCAGGCCAGCAGGAGCTTATTTAGCTCTGTGAACCGTGAGGACCAGCTCACGCAGCTCCTGCTTTATTGGCCCCCTGCATGGACATTATTGATACGACAGGCGTGGGGAGCCCCGCTGCACGTGCTCTCCTGCCAGGAAGCAATGCCCCGGTGCTCATCAAACACAGGGAAGATTTACAGATGGAGAACACCAATGCGATGCTTTGGGATGCACCAAGTGATTCCCCATGCTGTACTGGCACCTTGGCTTTTCCCTTCCTGGTTCATCCCTCCCGGGACCATCTCAGCTTCCAGAGCATCCCTCGCTCCCACTGCTGGCCCTGCCATTCCCACCCAAGCGAGCAGCCCTATCTGCAGGGCACGGGGGATGAGCAGCAGGTTTTGCCGGCGAGCTGGCTGCGTCACCAACAGTGCAGGCATAATTCACATGACCCGCTACCTGCCTTGTCACGTCACCACAAACATCTGCTTCCACAAGCCAGCGAAAGGAAGGAAGAGCGAAAGGCCCTCTCTGCGAGGCACAAGGAGCAGGAGAGATGCCCTGCTTGTCGTGCTGCATAAAGAAACCCCTTTCATTAGAGGCACGACCGGCGCTCGGCTCTTTGAATTGCAGCAAAGCTTCCCGGCGCCTCCTCGGGCAGCGTTGGCACAGCCCCCATCTCCGCTCACACTTTGCAGCCGCCTGCAACCCGGGAGCAGCTCTGCCGGGTAGCGCTTTATTCTCATAGATAGCGTCTTGCTAGCAATACAAAGAGCTTGTGGCTTTGAAGTGCTTCCAGGAAGGCTGCGATGTCGGCAGAGAAGGCTCCTTGCTGTTAGCAAGGGAAAAGCCGCCTTTCCATCATGCAGCCAGCTGCAGGGGCCAGCCACGAGACGCAGGGCTGCAGGCAGCCCCGAGGGCAGCGCAGGGCAGCGGAGCCCAGGCTGGGCAATGGGCAGGGCTGAGCCAGAGGGAGGGCAAAGCACAGGGCAGGCAGGAGGAACAGAAGGCAGGGCTGAGGCGACAGTAAAGGCCAGGCGGCGGGCAGGGCTGGCAGCCGGGCTGCAGGCGGGAGAGGCAGCCGGGCAGCGGGTCACGGGGCTGCAGAGCGGGCTGCAAGGAGGGCAGCGCGTAGGGCTGGCAGCCCCGTCACCGGCAGGGCTGATCAATGGACTGCAGGCAGGGCAGCGCGCAGGGCTGCAGGCAGGACAGACGACTGGACAACGGGCTGGACTGACAGCCAGGCAGCAGGCAGGGCTGCTGGCAGGGCTGGGGGCAAGGGCAAGGCGGCGGACAGCACAGACGGGTGCACAATGGGCAGGACAGACAGCTCGGCAGGCAGCAGGGCAGACAAATGGGCAGCAGGCAGAGCAGTGGGCAGGGCAGCAGGGGCAGGACGGATGGCTGGACAGTGGGCAGGGCAGCAGACGGGACTGAGGGCCAGGCTGGGCAGCGGGCAGGCCAAACAGACAGTGCACAACGGGTGGGCAGGGCAGCAGACAGGTCTGAGGGCATTCTCATGCAGTGCAGGGCAGCGGGCAGGACAGACAGACGGCTGCAGAACGGGCGGGACGGACAGCTGGACAGTGGGCATGGCAGCAGACAGGACCGAGGCCTGGCAGGGCAGCGGGCAGAGCAGACAGA
>NW_020455754.1:8180839-8204555 GCF_003342845.1 Nothoprocta perdicaria
CCCGCCGCGCTCCGCGGCTCCCCCGACGGCGCGGGGCGCGGAGCGGCTGCGGGGCGCGGGGCAGCAGCTGCGCCCGCCCCCTGCCCGCGCCCACCCCGCCTATAAGGAGCTATAAGGAGCGGGCGCTGCCCCGCGCTGCATGAGAGCGCCTGGTGCGCAGCCATCCCCGGGCTCTTCATCCTCACCTTCATCCCCCGCCCCGCCCGTGACCTTGCCGGCAGCTCCGGAGTAAGAGCCCTGGGAGGGAGCGGTGCTGGATCCGGGAGCTGCCTTGGGATGAATTAGCCAGGGAATCGCGGGGAAATATTTCTCCTAGGAAGGAGAGAGGAAGCCGCCTCCCATTTGCAGCAGGGGGTGAAAGCAGAAGGAAAAAAAAAAAAAAAAAAAAAAAAAAGAGGATTTAAGGAGCATCTTTGCCCCCTTTGTTGAATGAGAAGGACAGAGGAGGAGCAGCAAGATGAGCACTAGCAGTAAGTACGGCTTTCCCTTGCATTTGCTATGGGAACAGGGCTGACTTTGCACGGATCTGGCTGGGAGGAATCGGAAAGAAAATGTCACACCAGGCTTGACAAGCCTAATGGGATGGATGGAGATATATTATATATTCCCTGCTTTTTGCTTTCTCAGTGTGTGGCTTTGCTGGCCTCTTTTCTTAGGGAATGAGCCTGGGTGCTTGTCTTCCCTGGCTACTTTTCAGGTTGCATTTCTGGGATGTGGAGGGCAGCTCGTGGACTAAAATGTCGATGTGCAACATGATGAGGGGGAGTCAGGAGTGCCCTGACAGGCAGCTAGGCTCCTTTGCTGGTGCCACTGCCTATGTATGGGGGACCAGTCACTGGGGAGGAGGAGCAGGAGCAGGACAAGGAGAGACCCAGAAGCCAGGGAGCTGGGTAAAGCACAGGTGTCACAGAGAAGCACATCTCCCTGCTCCTGCAGCTGGGGTTGTGGGTGTTCCTATTGTGCCTGTGCGAGAGGCAGGGACAGAGATTCTCATGCACTGCGTATAAATTGCTGAAGAAGCAGAGCTTAGAAATATACTGCATAAGAGCATAATTGGCTGCTATTAACAGTCTGGTTACTTCTTTTTGTGTGTGTGTGTGTCTGTTAAAAAGTGTGGAGAGATTGATCAGACTTGATCCAGTTGCAATCAATTTTTTTTTCCCCTCTCTGTTATCTGTAACAGCTGTAGCCACCTTGATAGCAGTACTTTGGTCCCTTCCTCTAAAAAACACACCCCAAACGAGCCCCTGGTGGGTGTAGCTAGTGCTGGCAGCCACCTGAGTGTTCCCCTCCCAGGGTATGTGCCCTGGCTCCTCTGGGTCCTACAGGCTCCACAAAGCAAGGAGAACTCCCCCAGGCAGAAAGAGGCAAAGCAGCAACTTCTCGATGCCATCTGCATGCTGAGGTTTCTCAACCTGAGGCTTTGGGGTGGTTCCCGAGCAGCACAGCATGAACAAATTCCTTGGCAGGCTGCAAGCAACAGAACAGGTGATTCCAGATCTGTTGGACTGTGTCAGAGGCAAGAAAACTTTCCAGGTGCCATCCACACAAGCTGCACCTGGGACCTGGACTTGCCCCCTTTTTGGGGGAGAGGAGCCTCCAGTCCAGGAGAGCTTGGAGAGGAAACAATAGGGACCAAATCCTTCCTGATCCTGCTGGATGCATGATAACAAAAGGTTCCTCCCTCTCAATCTCTCTGGGTGATGATCCCTGGGTCTGATGTAGAGATGGTGTGTCAAGGTGGGATGGCACATAGTGCTTGCTGGCTCACTAATCAGTGTGATTGTGTGGGACACAAAGGGATGTGAAAGGGCTTCTTCTAAGCAAATTTTGATAAATGTGTTGCTCCTTCTGGAGATTCTTTTCTTGGTCTTAATAGCTGGCTCGGGTGCTGATAATGATATGGAGCTGGCACATCGTAACTACCTAGTTGCGTCACCGAACTCCTTTCCAGGGTCCTCCCCAGTGTGGGCAGAGGTCCCTGCTGAAGCCAGGCATGCTCCAAGCCTGTTGCTGTGACGTGACTTGGCCTGGCGGCCTCCCTCCATGGTGAGAGCAGAGAGCCAGGACTGTCTGGGGTGCCCTCCTGTTCCTGCCCCTGACTTGCTCTTCAGCCTCGGGCACGTCACTTTGCAGGCTGGTACCAAGGCTCTTGCCCAGCACTCTGTGGGGGTTTATAGTTGTTGTATAAATATTATCAGTACCTTTTTTATGCAGCTGTGTGGGTTTTGTTAAGGCTGGGGAAGCTGGTTGCTGTTTCTAGTGCTGTAGGTTGGTTGTTCACAGCGGGTATCTTTAGGAAGCCATCTCACTTCTGCAAGGGCTGTGCAAATACTGGGGGACACAGGGCTCTACCTTGTGAGATGCCCATGTTTCTCCCAGCCATCCAGGTAGCTGGGGGTCTCAAAGCAGGGACACAAGCAGTGGTTTGTGTCTGTTCTCAGCATTGGAACTGTAAGCAAGGCTCAGGGAATGAGGGCACCCCTTTTCCGCAGCTAATGCTTCCTGGCCGTGACCCACCATGGCAGCCCTTAGCTAGGGGCGGGTGTATGGGGCGCAGGGTGCGTGGGACCACTTGTTGCTTGGAGAGCTGCTCGCAGAGCCTGTGTGCAGCATTGCTTCCAGCCCTGACGCGTCTCTGCTCCTCTCTGCATCCATTTCCAAGCACTCGTGTCACTGATGATTGAGGGCTCAGCAGCAACAGGGTCCTGCCCACGTACCCGGCTGCCTCTGCTATGCTCCAGTCTCCTGTATCTGATCTCTCGGGCTGCTTGAGACTCTAGCTGCAGGGCAGTGAGGGTGATGAACCCGTTCTGTGTGCTCCCAGCCCCGTGCACACCTGCAGCTGCAGCTTGGTGGCTTTGGGTCTGGTAAAGCAATGACACAGTGGCTCTTTGTCTCCAGCTGCATATCAGATCTGCAAATTCCCACCCTTTTCTTTCCATTTTAATTGCTGGATTCTGATAGTGCCTCTATCCCAGCTGAAGCTGATGTGGAGCAGGAAATTTGGGGCTGTGGGACACTGTGCTGCCCTCTGGGAGCTCTGCGTGGGATTTGGCATCGTGGGGCCAGGCAGTGCAGATGTCCCCATCCCCAAGCTGGCCATGGCGTGTGGGCACCCCACATGCCCTGGCAGCAGGAGGGGGGCTGCTCTCCACCCCAAATGTGCTCCAGGGCAGGATGCCCTGCGTCATCCTTCTCTGCAGTGCTGGGAAGGCAAAGCCATATGGAAATGCAGCTCCTAAGGGAGAAGAGAAGGTCCTTGATCTTGGGTGCGAACTTGTATCCCGAGGCTGCGGAGCAGACTGAGCAGGCCTGAGGGTGCGAGGATGGCATTGGCCTCTCCTCCCCAGTGCAGCCTGCGTTTGGAGGATGCAGTGTTGATATTTACATTAGCTATTTATACCTCCCACTCTCGTTAGCACTGCTAATTGGTTGCAAATGGATTCACAAGGTTATAAATAGGGCCGTGTGTGCCATCCTTTCCACGGATGTTGGATCCTATGGTACAAACTTGCCAAAGAGAAGGTGCCTTAAAATTGCCTTTTAAAACCCCCAAGTTTCTGGGTTTCAGCATCTCCTTGAGAAAGTGGCCATGTGCAGAGGGCCTGATGTGGCTGGCACTAGGTTTATGTTCACGAGAAAGCAAAGGGCTGAAGTTATCAACAGCCCTAGGGATTTAAGACTCGCTGCAATGACTGAATAACCCCTTGGGCTGCTTTGAAGGTGTCAACCATGCGCGAGTGCTGCAGGCTTATGCAGTGAGTGAGCACAGCCCGCAAAGATAGCAGGCCATGGGCTGTGCCAGCGGGACCCATGGGGGCTGCCCTTCCCATCCCACCTGCCAGACTGGGACAGAGGCTGCTGGAAGTCTTGGTGCTGGTCTTGTTGGGAGCAAGATGCCTCTTGCCATTATGGGGCACTCCTCTATAAGCAGAGACACAGCAAAACTCCTGAAAGAGGCTAAGCCTTGGCAAGCTCTTGGGTCAAACCTGGCTTGGTAGACTCTGGAGCAGGTCTACAATGGGAGATAGTTTCTATCTCAAAAGTTAAAGATCTTCCAGCCTCTCTCTTGTCTCCATCAAACACTCTGAAGAGGAAAATCAGAATCTGACCCTGTGCCAAGCTAATGCAGAAGAAAAGAACGAGTGTGACCAGGGGAGGGTCTTGCAGAGGGCTTGGTGTATGAGGTAGAAAGCTTCCCCCCAGATCATCCTACTCCACTAATGTCAGAAAGCTAGGAAAAGAGCTGTGAGGAAGGCTAGCTGGTTTAGCATTTGGCCAGGAAGGCTTCATGACAGCTCCTGATGAATGCAGCATGTTTGTCCGGTTATTTTTGTCTGCTAAACCGTAGTCCCTGTTGCATGGTGATCCTCTAAGTGTAATTACCTGGTAATCTCTAGGCACATGTGGTTACAAGGTGTTTACCAGCAAACTCTATTAAGTCCTTGTGTAATTAAAGAGGAATCACGTGGTGTTGCACGTCTCCAGGAGCTCCAGCATTGCCCTTCCCTGTTCATCGGCTGGAGTGATTCACTGACTTGTCTCCCCACCCAGTGGGGTAGGACCTGCTGAGGACATGTTATTGCTGCAGTGCTTAGAAGTGCAGTGAACCCAGAGGGACCAGCCTGCTGGTGTGTTGAGCAGTGTTGCTCTCCTCCATTTGAGGAGGTTTCATGTGGGGTTTTTGTCTTGTTTTGCTTTTTTCCTCTTATTGCACTGGGATGATACCAGGTCTGGGTGGCTCGACTACATGTGAGCCTTCAGATGCACCTCTCCTGACTTAGCACCAATGGTTCCTGTTCAACACCAGTTCCCATTTCATTTAGCTGCGCCGTAGTGTGCACCCTGCTCCCTCTTCCAGGAATTTCTGCAATGCTGGAGGTTACCTCTTGCCAGTAGCAAACAAGGGGCTGAGCTGCAGTGAGTTGGGGGGCAGCAGGATGAGATGCTGCCCAGTGCAGTGGTGTCACTGCCTGTCCCCCAAGGACTCGGTGACAAGGGCTCTGTCACTGAGTGAGCCCTGGTATCATGCTCCTCACCCCCTGCACTGCCAGCACCTGCTGGGAACGTGGGCAGGCTGTCCCCATGTGTGATGGGGAAGAGGCTGCCTCCAAGCAGGGCTCATCTTTAGTGGGCAAATTGATATGGAGAAGACCTGTGGCAGGGTGTTAAGGAACGTGGAATAAGACTAGGAGTTCAAAGCATTTGTGGAGATTGAACAAAGTGGAGAGATGCAGGCAGAGGGAGACTTATACACAGCATTCAAGATATGAAAAACGATCTTGCTCGTTTTAATCTCCAGGATTAACCATGACCACTGCCTAGTGCCCATGCTTTTCTAGGGAGGACTTCAACACTGAGTTCGGCAGAACTGGGAGGTCCAAACTTCCTGCTTGCATTTTGCTGCTCTCCATTAACACTGAACTGTGACTCCACTGCTGCAGCCCACCTTCCAACCTTCTGCAAGTGATCCCATCTGTTTTCCAGACGAGGAAGGCAACAATCAAATGCAGAGCCTAGGCAGCCTGTCTGTCCCCTGGCTGGTGGGTGGACTCTTCTCTCACCAGGCCACATTCAGGCTTTCCTGCAAACCATCTTTCCTGGCAGTTTGCCCCTCAGAGAGCAGCAGCTATGGAAAGTGGCCCTGCAGGCCAATGGAGTGCGTGCTGTAAAGTCAATCGAAGCAATTGAATTATTTCAAGAGCCTGCTATGCTCTTATAAAATAAATAGCAAGTTTCCTAATGACAAAGTGACGATCAGTTTAGCTAGATAATTGTATTTGTGATGCCAGCAGGCTGGACTGATGACACTGTCCTGCTATCAGCAAGGATAGTGGTGCTGCCTCTGCTCTGAGCAGAGCTGCACAGGAGTGGCAGCAAACCCTCCTAGCTGCTGCCAGACCCTGCACTCCTATCTCGATGGTGCCATAATGAAGTGGTTGGAACATCTAATTAGATATTTTTAGATTAAATACATCAGCGCCTCTCAGCTTAGAGCACTGCAGCACCTCCAGAAAGCGTCCTAGGGGTTGGCTGGTGATGGCAAGGCCTTGGGAGGAGAGTGAGAAGGGGGGTTCTCAGAGGGAAGGGGTGCTAGGAGCGGTATCAATAGTCTGTAGAAAGGCAGAGCCCACCTCCTGATGAAGCTCAGGGCAGGCACAGCACAGCTCTGGGATGGTAACTCTTGCTGGGGGACAGGCACACTGTCCCCTCTGTCTGTCCTCCTTGCATCCAGAGTCTTGCTCTGCATCACTGGGCAAGCAGAAGAGCTTGAGTGCTGTCATACGAACCCTGATGGACATGACTTGCTATCTAGGAAAGGGCTATCTGGAGCTTAACACTGCCACGCTGATCAGGTGTGGTGGCAACCTCAGGCACACGCTTCCCATGTATTTGGTAGCTCAGGTATGGGTTTTGGCAGGCCATAGTTTACACAGGCATTTTTCAGTTTTGGATATGGTCCACCGAATCCTTTATCATAATCAACCATAAGCTCTGGGCTGGGAATTGATCTCCTGCCTGGGGCTGAAAGAGAAGGGAGCCAATGCTGTGGCTTCTTTATGAAGCCTATCTGACCTTCTTTTCTTTGTATGGTATTTAGCCTGGCAAAGTCCTCTTCTGAGCCCCAAGCATCACTCGCTCTTCTGTTTGTGCACATTTTATTCCTTTTTCCAGTTTGACCCATTGCATTGGGCATCTGGAAAAAAATCCTTGGGAAAAGAGTAGTCCCTAGAGCCCTGTGCTGTGTGAGAAGGACATTGGGCCCTGTGAGAAGGGAGTGCTTGCCTTGGGGGTTTGAGGGCATCCTGGTGGGTTTTGTGTTCCTTCTTGCAAACAGTGGCACTTTTGGGGGAGCCCTACAGTGTTACTGGGCCAGGAGTGGTGCTTTTTTTAATGTGATGCTAAATCCAGAGCCTGCTCTTAACCCGAGCAGAGCCTGTGGCAGATCTCCCTAGGCAAATGCTTTGTGGTTTGCTCAGTTATCACAGTAGTGGATTGCAGGAAGCATCTCCTCTAGTCCCTAGGCTGCAAAAGAAAATGCTTGTGGCATCTCTCCTTTGCCAAAGGACTTCTGAAAACCCCATGTGTCCTTCCCATGACTCTGGTTGCACTGGTTGAAGATCTTGCCCCTTTCCTCCTGGTGACCCTCCTCTTGCCAGCCTGGGCACAGTGACGGCAGAGGTGTCTCCGGGAGGACTGCCCTGTCCTGGGCTACTTTTGGAGGAGAAACTCTTTAAAGTGGCCCAGGAGCTGGCAGGCTCATTGGTGACGGGTTCTCTGCTCTCAGCAGCACTTGCTGGGACATGTTGGGCGTTGTGGCTGGAATCTCCTGGCACTGCTTCCCGGTGGAGATGGGGAGAGCCTGGCTGCTGGGGCACTGCTTCCCTCCCTAGCTGAGAACTTTCCTGAAGGCTTTAAATGAGGAGGAGGAAGCTGTGTGTGAAACTCATTTTCTGTGTGTGTCTGGAGGCTGCAGCCCATCCAAGCCTACAGGGGTGGTGGCTACCTTCATGCTGGCATAATCTCTGCAGATCTCCAGACTCCTTGGCCAGGCAGGGATGGATGGAGAATCACCACGAGAGAAGGGTTTGTCTCCTGGATGATTTGTCTACCAGTGACTTCAAAGTCTGCCTCGTCCAGGGACGTGGGGCTTGCAGGCAAGTCTCCATCCTGCAGCAGGTCCCTGTGGTTCATGCTTGCCCTGCTAATTGCAATCTAGAAATCTAGTAGCAAGTACAAAAAAGGCGTGGAAAACCTCCTTGCATGGCACAATGAAGTAGGGGTTGGGACCCTGTGGAGACCCGGGTGTGTGGAGCAGATCCCACCTGCTCCTGCAGCTTAGCTAAACCCCAGCCCATGCTTAGGAGTGGGGTTTAGGCTTGGAGGCACGCTGTGTGCTGTGCAGCTCCATGCCAGCCTCTCCTGCTGCCGGATTTTCCCTCTCTCTGCTTGCGTCGCAGCAGTCCTCAGTGTGATGGAGCGCAGGGATCTCGCGGGCGCTCGCAGCCTCTCCTGTCTCCGCACGCATCAGAGCAAAGCGCCGCTCCCTGCAAACCTTTCCCTCCCTCCCTGCATCGCACCGTGCTGCCCTGCGTGCTCCTGTTCTGGGCGGGAGGGAGGAGGCAGGAGGGTGACCCCCTTGCTTCTGCACAGTCTGCATCATCGCTGGGTCCTCAGAGGATGGAGAAGGTGGGGCAAGGTGAGAAGAGTCCCTTTTAACTGCTTACATGCCATAAATAGCCATGTCACACGAGGATTGTCGGAGTGATGTGCTGATATGTGGTCTTTGCACGACTTCCTTGCAGGTGCATCCAATGTTTGGTTGCTTGAGCTGATGGAGAAGGGCTTCTGTGGATGGCACGGAGCCTGTCCCCACATCAGCGCGCTGTGGGACACCCCTTGGGTTGTGCAGAACATGATGCTCTCGGCCGCAGCGCGGGCTGGCACCCTGCAGCTCGGGTGTGCGCAGCGCTGGCCGCTCGCCCGGAGCCCCTGCCTTGCACGCGGCTGTGCCTGGGCGTGTGTGTGTGATGGTGCTTCTGGCATGCACGTCGGGCATCCCGCGGGAAGGATGGACAAGGTGGCCTTTCCATAGGGATTGATGAGCCCAGGGAAAGAGAGGTTTCCTTGATCAAGTGCCACCACTGTCCCTGAGTTCTTCACTCCCTCCTTCCAGCCTGGATTATAGGCTAGGATTGCTTAAAAACCCTTGATGCTGCCTATTCATCCAGACTCGGTCCAGAGAAATTTGGGTCTTGGGGCTCTCTGATGCCTCCAAGGGGGAGTTTTGCTTACAACAACAAAATACCTCCTACCTCCCAAATACCTCCTACCTCTGAACCACCAGGACAGGAACCAAGCGCTCCAGGCAGCTTCCCAGCTTACATGTGCATGGAGATGAGCAGAGGAACAGCTGTCCTTGGGAGGAAGCCTCTCCATCTAACCATGAGCAGCAGGCACTAGGGCACAGAGCTGAGGGTCTCTCCAGCTTGCAGCCCTTATCCAGTGAACAGATTTCCTCATCGAGCCTCCTTCAGGGCATGTGTTCTGTTGTCCTGGCAAACACAGGGATGTGGGATGGTCCCCATCCTCCTCCTTGGCTGGATGGGGTTCCTGGATGAACAGAGGTACACCAGCACTGTGCCAGCGTAGGGCATTTGTGTGGGGAATGGAAAAGTTCTTCCCACCTCTGCTTTTTAAAACAGAAAAGTCGCTGCCTTCATGGTGAGTGATGTGGTGATGATGGCTCGTGATGGGTTACATGCGAAATCCCCTGCCTCTCTGAGGATGCTACCAGTTGAAAGCTTTTATGGCATTTTAAAAATAGCCACAGAGGGGGAGAGAAGATGGATGGGTAGGTGGATCCCTAATAAGGAGAGAAGAGGAAACACAGCCCAAGAGGGAATGGAAAGACTTTGCTGAACGGCATTTGAGCGATTGCTGGGGCCGGGGTGGTGTGGTCACCCTGTGCCACTGTGCTGGGTGCCCAGTGGGAACGGGAAACCCTATAAAAAGCCTGGATGGATGTGAGCTATGCTCCTGGCACGTGCCTGTGGGATGGATGGGGTCCACATGGGCTGGGCTGTCTGCTGGGAGCACTTGCTTCATTCTGCAAGTAGCTGCCACAAGTAATCCCTGACTTTAGCGAGCTGGTCTGGGCTCATGGCTGTTGTGATTCCCTGAGCATTCCCAGCTGATCTGTGCTGCTTTCCTTGCCCCAAGGCATTAGTCTGGCCGGGGAGGTGGTGAGCGGAGCTGAGTGTGGCCCTTTGCTCCTGGGCCTAGCTGGAGTGGCCTCATAAACAAGAGATGCATTAAGGGCTACGTCCCTGCTCTGCCTGCTGGATTTCTGTGATCTGCCAGGTCGTGGCATCCAAAGGCGAGATTGGGTTGATCCATGGCAGAGCTGTGGTGGCTCCTGCGCTGGCACAGGGGTCCCTTGGCAGAGGGTTCCCCTCAGCAGGAGCATCTCGGCTCTGCCTTGCGGCACTGTTGGTGTCTCATTCCCCAGGGAAGCGGTTGCAGAGCCGCTGGGCAGCCAGGGCCATTCCTTGTGCTTGTGGCTTTCCTTCCCCCCGTCGCTCAGGGAAGATTATACGGAGCATCTCCAAGAAATGCTGCTTGCTTTGGCTTGCACAGCAGAGCCACGGGACATTCGGAGCTCTTAGCTCGGAGATCTGCCAGAACCTCCCTCTACTTGCTCCCCCAAACTAGCAGGGGTCCAAAACACGGTGCTGTCCGTCATCCCTGCCCAGACCTAAGCCAAGCTGCAGGATCAGCCCAGCCTCTGAGGTACTTGCATTCCCAAATGTGGTGGGAGCAGAGCATGGAGTGTGTGTAGTTTGTGGTGGGGTTTTTATTATTTATTTATTTTATTATTATTTTGGCCTCGGGTGAAGCACTGTGAGCTGAAGCCCTGGCAGGCAGAGCAGGGGGTCAAATGCATCTCTCAATGGCAGGAGTTCCCCTTCCTGGGGGAAAAGCCGGAGCTGCAGCAGCCTGCAGCGCTGCTCTGCCCTGCGTCCCGCACACACCCTGTGCCAGGGCCACCCTCCCGCTCTGCCCGCGCTGCTGGCAATTACGGCTCTGTGGAGCCACGCTGGGGTCGGTGCTGGCTCTTGGGACACATTCCTTGGCTTTCTCCCCACTCAGAGCGCAGGGAAAGCTCTGCAAACAAGACTCCTCTGTGTGACTCGCTAGCCTGTCACATCCCAGCCATCACTGTCCCTTGCTTGTTTTTCTCTTTGTCATCTTCCTCATGAGATAGGCAAATAACTGGGAAGGCAAAGAAGCCAAGGCTGACCTGGAAATGGGCTAATCCTGCCCATCTCTGTGCTGAGGAAGGGCACAGAGGGGCTTTACTGCCCTGCCTGAGCCTCATGGCTTTCTAGGAGGGTTCCTGTGGCTCCAAGCAACCTCTGTGCTGTGAGCTGGGCTGTTAGCTCAGGTCTTGGTGTCCCATGCAGGCGCACAGCTGGGAATGTGGGGCCATGTGCATTGTCCTGTGCTTGGGGTTGGTGACCGGGCATCTTGCATGGGGACTTCCATGCAGGGGCCAAGCCTGGTCCTGCAGCGCTGTGAGGGCTCTGCATCACACATGCAGAAATAATAGGGGGAAATAAACCTTTGGAGGAGCATGGGGCCAGCAGCACAGGCCTGCCAGGATGTGCCATGCTGGCTGTGCTGCCACTGTCACCTGCATCCATCCCAAACTTCTTCCCTCCCCACTCGGGCAGTGACGCTTATGATTGAGGAAATAGTTCTGCTCTCTGGCAGGCAGTTTTTTTGGCTCATTTAAGCCCAAAACAAACACAACAAAGCACCTGTTGATTCCCCTCCCTGAAAAGGGACTTGTTCTCTGGAAAGTGCTGTCTCTGCTGGGCCCCTTGACCACTCATTAATTGTCTCTAATGAGGAGCAGGGCCTGGGCACAAAGTGCTGCCTCAGCTCAGGAGCACGGTCGCAGCGGGTGGTGGCCGTGCACGGAGGGGATGAAGGCGCGGGGGGCTGCAGCGCTGTGTGAACGGGGCTGATGGGGGGAATTTGTGGGGGAATTTGTGCGTTGAGCTGTGTGAATGGGGCTGATAGGGGGAATTTGTGCCGCCTGCACGGGGAGGCAGCACTGCACCCCAGTCCTGGGTGTTGAGAGGCTCTCCGGGGCTTGTTGCACCCACGGTTTTATTTATGCGCATATTCCTGAGAGCTGGGAAGGGCAGAGGGCTGCGTTTGTGCCGCCCACCCTGCGTTGCATCCAGGGATGTTTGTGGCTCCAGCTGTGCCTGCCATGTGCCACCCATCACTCTGCCGTGTCCCCTGCTGCTCCAGCTCTGCTATCCCATGGCACCCAGCCCAGTCCTCTCCCACTTTCAGAATCATGGGATGCTAAAGCCCTTCCAAAGCTGTCATGCTTGGCAAGGACAAGGCCACAGTGATGGTGATGGGGGTGTGTGGGCACTGGTGCAGATGTGCCATTACTGGTTCTCCTGGTGCTCTGCCACTTGCTGCCCACCCCTTGGTTCATCCCCAGCGTCCTCATCAGTCGCTCTTGCTGTGTTCCCCGTGTGCTAAGATGGCTCAGCCGTTTTATTTAATCAGCGGCTGCAAGCAGGCGGCAGCGATTGCCCTCGGAGTTGTGCAGAGCTGCTGTGCAGGTGCCCGGGGTGCTCTTGGACACCCTGCTGCCAGCCCTCCTCCTCCGGCAGCGCCCGCCCGTGCCCCTCCGTCAGCAGCCCCACAGCGCCGGAGCTGCCCTCGCCCTGCGAGACGTGTCTGTGGCACCGCCGCGTCTGCCGAGCAGCCACCGCGAGGGCAGCTCGGCCCGCGGGGGAGCTTCCCCTTCGGGATTTGTCACTTCATTAGAAAAAACAGACAAGTAGGAGGTTGTTTTTCCCTTTCCAAATGAGAGAAGTTGTAGTTGGTGCTTTTTGACCCAACCCTGACGTTTGCATTTTAATTCTCTTTGCCTTTAATGAAGTGGGACAGAAAGGCAAGCGCTGAGCGTGCTTTGGCAATGGCAGAAGCTCGTGTTTCTGCAGCGCAAGGGATTTTGTTGGTGTATTTGTGGTTGCGTCTCTACCTCTTGCTCTGGCCTTGGATTATAGGTTCGGATAAATCCTAAACCATGAAAGTTTGAAGGACTTTGACTCTGCTGCCTCCAGACTCTTTCCACAACCTGTTGTGGAGATGGTTCATGTCTTGGGATCCTTTGAGCAATGTGGATATTGTACCCTGCTCTGCTGCCTGCCGTGATGTTCCTCACAGCATCCTATAGCATGGTGCTGATCTGGGAATGGGAACTGGCCCTGCTGGAGAGCAGTGCCTCTTTGCCTGGCGTGGAGAGAATGGCAGAGTGCTTGGGAAGCACCTGGTCCAGGGGGATGCTGTGGACTGGGACAGCTCAGAGCTGGTCCAACAGACCTGTCCCTATGGCACAGGCCTGGCAGCCCCAGAGGTGGTGGCTGCTGCCAGGTCTCCTCACCGAAGGTCACCCCAAGGTGAGCAGCAGAAGTGCTTCCTCCTCTTCCTCCTCATCTTCCCCATCCCCAGAGACCACAGTGCTTCCTCGCCCCGCGATGCCCTCCTGCCCCAGCCTTCTCTCCATGACTTTGAGCTGTTTTGCGCTCCTTTTCCCCCTTCCTTTCTCCTTTTTTTCCTGCCCTTTTCTCTCCTGTCAGCTTTGTGCGCCCTGGCTGTATATGGAGGTTGCCATGGTGACTGCCGAAAGACGAAAATCCCTGGGATGGTGGGTCCTGCTTTTGCTGTGGGTGCAGGGAAAGGCCCCTCATCCCTTGGAGGGATGAGCATCACTACCAGCCACCTTTGGCACCATTCACGGGCTGGGGACGGAGCTCCCTGGGGACACTGCGCTCTGCTTGGCCGGGACACGTCCCAGTGCCACGGGTGATCCTTGTGCTCCTGGGATGGGCCCTGCAATGCTCCACTGCAGCAGCAGGGCTAATTTCATAGCGTGTCTTTGCTCGCTTCCCGTCGCTGGAGCTGTTAATCTGCAATAAATATGATTTTAATGAGTGCGTGCTACCTAAGGAGAATAGAGGAGCTGCTGCAGCACGGGCTGTCCCTCTAGATTTAATGGCCCACCACTGCCTGCCAGCAGTGAGGATCATAGAACTGTATAAATACCTGGTGGTAACCATTAGACACCTGCGCCTTTCCCCTTGTTTTAGGGAATAACTCTCCTTTTCCTGTCCCAGGAGCCAGGCTACCATTCCTCCCGCTATCGTCATCTCTCACCAGGCAAGTGACTGCAGTGACTTGACCTTACCTTGGCCAAGGGTGCAAAACCCGTGGACAAAGTGGGGTCTTTGGGCAGGATATCCATGGAGGACGGAGCCTGGTGGCTCCTGGTGTCCCCTCAGCTGGAGGGCATCTCCTATGAGACACCTTCTGGTGTTGAAGGACATCAACTGGGCTATGGGATGGGTGGTCTGTGCTGCTTCCTTGCAGTCAACTTATCCTTTCAGTATTTGTCGGTGCTGCTGTGCCCCTTTCGTGAAGTCATTAGGATGATGATTAGCTGATTACTGGGGGAAAATAAATTCACTGAGGATTTATTCTGGAAACAATGTTAATCTCCTGTGTAGTTGCTAACCCCCATAAAAAAAATGGTGTTGGTAATCAATTGCTATTGCACCCCCCTCGCCCAATAAATCTCCATTAAAGGCACATTTAATTTGCATAAAGTTGCCAATTTGCTTGTACGTTTGTGTCCTGCTGTTTGCTTTAGGCAGATGTCCGTGTATCTGCTAGCTCAAGTCTGTTCATCAGATAGCCCTGAACCAGAATATGATTTGCCAAGGCAGAGCATCAGCAACGCGCCTCTCCCGTGGTCCTACACGGAGAACCTGGAACATCCCGTCTTCCTTCTGGCAGAGCTGCTCAAAGCAAAGTGCTTTGCAAACATGAGCACCTGCAACCATTCCCTGCCGTTCTCGCCGCATTGGCATTTTGCAGTTGGGAAGCAGGAGCCACCATACGAGAAGCTGCGCTTGGAGCAGCCCGTTTTCCCAGGCGGACAGAGTGTCAATATGTTCGGCTTGTGTGCAGAGAGAAGCAGCTGCCAAGGCTGTGTGGACACGTCTGATGGTGCCATCCGAGGGACACAGCCGCGGTGGCGGAGCTGGAAATGCAGCTCATGGATCCCGGCTCCCCTTGCTCCCTTGTCCCTTTCTGCAGGCATCTAAGGAGGCCCTGATGGAAGCTGATGTCTTGTTGGGCTTCAGCTTGTCCTGACTGCCCTGGGGTGACTTCTTTAGCCTTAATGCAGGTTGATGGGTCAGAATGGAAGGAAATGCAGGGGCGTGATGCAAGGAAAAGGCAGCTGGCCCCGGGTTAGCGGGTCGCGTTCCTGCCAGCACCCTTCGGAGCTGCGGGGAGCTTCCACACACGAATTGGGCTCTGTGTGTTTTCAGGACCGTGCTGATTTATTTCTTCCTCCTCCTTTCTTTGCAAAAAAATCCACAGCTAGCTGCCATGGCAGACACCATACAAAAAGGCTGAAGAGAGAACTGGATGCATTTGGGCTGCAGAACCAGCGGGCAGAGCCTGGGGCTGCCTCCCCACATCTGCTGGGCCCATGGTCTCTGCCATGAGGCTCTGTGGACAGCATGGCAAAGCTCCTCCTGACTTTGGTGGCCTAGGGACCTCAGCTCTCCTATTTGTTCCTCCAGGTCCATGTCCTGGCACTGATTTGGAGCAGGGCCTCTGCTGAAGCGCTTGGAGCAGTAGCATGAGCTGTGATGATCTTGGTGACAGGGGCTGTGTTAGGGGAACCATAAAAGAAACGATAAAGCTGCTTGAATTGCTGGGAAGACGTCTGCTAAGATCTCCTCCTGAGCCTGGCTGGAGCCCAGCCTGCTAATTATGGTGGTAAGGGAAATACACAAACATACAGATGGCAAGAAGAACAAAAACTGCTGTCTTTTAATATTGAAAGCTCTGTTTCCGGCCAACTGAAACCAACACATGGCAGAAGATAAACGTTAACAGCTTTGGGTGAGACTGGAGCGCTCCGCCAGCCTGCTCGGGAGATCCTCGAGCGCTTCCAAGGGCCAGAGAGGGATTTGTGTCTCCGGGATGGAAGGAGGATGGATGCAAGCCCAGACCGAGGGACTCTGCTCTTCCAGGTTCAAACCTTGCTGTCCTAATCCCCAGCAGTAGTGACCAGGTCGAGGGGACAGACAGACAGGCAAGGAGAGCCCACTGATGCAGTGTTTCCAGCGCAATATGGAGGGATGAGTAACTGATGCCTTGTGCCATCCTGCAGTGTCTGTAGTGCCCAAAGACCCTTGGTGGCCTTAGGATTCTCCCTGACATGCATTCCCTATGGTCCCCTGTCACCCATCCATCCCTGGAGTCCGTTGCTGTCCTCTCCCTACCCCTCACATGCATGTCCAGGTGTTTCATATTGGCTCTGGAGGAGTGTATGATATTTTTATGACTGGTTAAAGGCTCCGTTTTCTACCTTTAACAGAACTGGAGTAGGGATTGCAGCAGCTTAAGAAAGGCAGTATTGCATGTGTAATGCACTCCGAGCTGCAAGGACTCCGCTGGAGCCAGGAGGTCTGCGGCTCCGCTACTCCTAATTTGGGAGCAGGCTTGCCCAGTCCTGCATGAGACAGTCCACGTTAATTGACTGCAGAAAATTGAGTGTTTTGTCCGTTCTGACCCAGCAGCTTGCAGGCAGTTTGATGGTTTCAGCAGGGCTCCGTGGGGACAGAGCAAGTGCTCCTCACGCTGCGGCGCCAGGGCTGGCTTACACCTCGCCCAGCAGCACAGCTGATGAAATCCCAGTTGTTTGAAGAAGCTGCATCCTGGATCTAAGCTTGGATGGTGGAATCTGGAGCCCGCTGGGGTAGCTCCTGATGCTGTTCAGTCACCAGCCCTGAGCTGTAATTCATCCCCTGGAATGGGGTGGCTGGTCTTGAACCTCCTGCCTTTCTAAGCACGCACTGATGGCATTGAGATCGCCCCTGTAACATATATCCCTTTGGTGCATCCTATTTATGGGGTGATTGTCCCCTCTGTGACTCCTGGGCTTGCTTTGGCAGCTGTCACCCCCCCAGTCCAAATTCCCACCTCATTGCATTAATATCTATACGATGTCTCTGCATAGAGATTTGATTTCAGTTCCCTCCCTGGAGCAGAAGGAGTTAAAAATAGCAAATCCAAGACCCCTCATTCCCTGGCTATGACGCAGTTTCCCAGGTTGGAATTACAATGCCAGCATGAATACGGTTTAAAATAAAACAAATTAGTGCATTGCACTTACTCTGCAGAATGAGAGAACAAGCTCCGGTCTGGAGAAATGACACAAAGGAAGCTCTGGTCCTCTAACCTGTGTCTGTAAAAAGCACAGATTTATCTTGCTCATAGCACTTGTATTGGCCAGATGAGTGATGTTACACACAGCGAGGCTGGTGGAGTAGCACAGGAGATATTCAACCCACCAGGGATTCAACTGATCAAAGAAGAAATCGGGAATAAATGAGCTTAGTGCATTATGGTTCCGAGCTTCCTTTTTAGAGCATCACATGTAGACCACATTGGCAGCATTAACGGAATGCTAATGCTCGGTTATCGGGGCGGGAGACGTGCCAGCCTGGAAGGCCCTGTGGTCTGTCTGACCTAGCAGGGTGCAGATGTCCCAGCTCGTTGCTGAATCCTCTCCGAAAAGCAGGTACCAGCCTACGTGAGCAACAGTCTGTTGCAAGGTGGCAGGTTGCCAACCTGCCTCTATCTCTTCAGTCTAACAGGGCTGTTTCTCTGATCTGCTACAGAAAATCCTAAATCCCTACGTTTTTCACTCTCAGACACTGTCCTAGTTTAAAAATGCTGGCTCCTGACTTGCTTTGTAATATTTTAAATATAGCATCCTTTATGTCTCTGATGTATGTACCATATGTTTTGAAAACTGTAACAAAATCCATTGGACTCGTGGGTGGAGGTTAAAGGGAGAAAGCATTTCCATACGGGAAGCCGCAAACACAAAACACAGCAGCAAACAGAAAATCCCTGAGTGCATCAGCCAGGAATAAGCTCCTTTCTGTCCTGGCTGTGTCCAGCACGTTTGTGTGCGTGCAAAGACCCAGCTTGAACGTTTCCATTGTGTCAACTCTTGTCCCCAACACCCTGGCACTGACTCCACCGTCCCCTCCAAGGCTCAGCATGAGAGGCCACCAAGTCAGAGACCGTCCCCCAGTCTGACTGTTCCTTTATTCAGTCTCTTCCTTATCATAATCTTGGCTTTTTCTTGGCTGGGGCCGATCCCTCCTGCCAAGGCTGTCTCGCTGGCGATCCCAGTTCTGCTCAAACAACCATCGGTGTTCCACACCAGAGGCTTGCTCTGCCTCCATAATTGCATGGCCCCCTCCCAGTATTCCTCCCATACGGACTCTATTTAGGAAGAAACCTGGCCTCAGCAAAACTGCATGTTAACGCTTTCATTGATTCGTTGCGACCTTAAGCTCAGAGTCTTCTGCTCGCCACGTTTGACACCCCTTGACTCTAGCACCCAAGGGCATCCACTTGCAAGCGCAACCCAAACCAGTCCAGCCCAGCAGACCAGAGCAGAAAATAGCAACCTGTGGCTTTGGGGCTGGGTTAGATCCCTAGCCCAAGCTCCCTGCTCCCGTTTTCAGGCTGTCTGAAGCTGCCTGGTGAGTTGTCTCTCTGGCTGTAGCAAACCCACTTGTCATGCCTCATGAATAAAATCCGGGGGCGGAGAGGAGATGTGCTCTGGCCGGCGTCGTGCTGTCAAGCCGGCCGGCCCACTCACAGGCCACCCCACGTGTCCCCGTCCGCCTCCTCGACAAGTATCACGAGGCAGAAGGAGAGGCTGAACCTGCTGGTGACGGTCCCTGGGGAGGGTCCCCAACTGCCACCAGCTCCGTAACAGGGCTCCTTCCACCTTGCCGGTCCACATTCACCCAGCCCCAGGGGGAAGGTCTCTGGAGGTCCTCCAGACCACCGAGGATCGTGGCGACATCAAGCCCAGCAAGCTGTAGAGGTTGTGCAGGACACACTGATCTGCCTCACGCTCCCTCCGTCGTATACAATTTATTTGTATCTATAGCGCCTTGGGTGAGATTTTTAAGTTGAAACAGATGTAAGGATGAAATTCCATCTTCAGCATCTCAGCAGGGATCCCTCCACGCCCGCCTCAAATAAACCTTCCCGCAGCCCGAGACGCTGATCTCAGAAAGTGCTGCACATCTGCCAGGGAGGCGGGGGAGGCTGGCGGGATCTGCCTCAGGAAGCATGGAGAAGGAGCTGCTGCTGGAGAAGGAGCAGCCGCGGCGCCGAGCGCGGTGCTGAGGCTGGGCACGTGGTCACTGAGCTCCTCATAAGGTCAGGTCTGGATGGATTCCCATGAGCAGCCATTCCCACCATTGCTGTGACCATTGCAAGCCAGTTGTAGCTCAGGTGGCCCTGGCTGATGAGCAGCACTGACCCATGGAGGTGGGTGACGAGGGTGGCTTGCGCCACTCTAGGAGGGACAGACCTGATAGCAGAGCCTTGCTCCTACGTGGTTGTTGCTTCATGCCAGCTCCTCCATCGCGGCTCGCCCTGCCGCGCTGTGATGCAGTCCCTCAGGAGGAACCTGTTCTGGCTCTCCGGGCTGCGATCCAGCTTGTCAGCAGCCTCCCCAGCCAAAGTGCCGCTGTGCACTGCCTGCATCTGCCTGGGGTGCTTGGTGTGCGCTGGGTGCCCTGCAGGGGTGAGGCCCTTCTGCCACTCCTGCTGGGTGACAGCGAGCGAGGACGTGCCCGTGCTGTGGTTGTGACCCTTGGGAATGCCCTGCTGCCGGCCGCGCTCGTCCTCCCCTGCTCGCACATGTGCACACACCTCACAGCTCTGGCCTTGCGCTGCATTTTCCTCGGAAGCAAAGCAAGTTGGTAGGCAGCCTGAGCTGCTCGCTCAGCTCTGCTCGCTCGGCGTGCAGCTCCCAGCAGTGCCCAGCACGTGCCGTGTTGCACCTTGCTCGGCACCAGCGTCCCAGCACCAGCTCTGTGCTAACAGCAACGCCCTGGAAGCACCGCGAGCTCTCTATGTTCCTGGGGCTGAGCCTGCTCCTAGGGCTGAGCCTGCTCCCGGGGCTCGGCGCATGAGCAGGAGCATGAGTGGGAGCAGCAGCAGAGGTGTGGGAGGCGGGGGAGGATATACGTGGGTTCTTCTGCCTCCAGGGAGGCTCATCCCCCAGCCTGGCCTCGCCTGTGTTGCATCCTAGGCCAGTGATTCCGTAGGTGGACCAGGACATGCCAGGTCAACCTTGCAGATGGCCCCGGTCCGTGCATGGGGCAGGGAGGTGCAGATGAGCCCACTGCTCATCCCAGGCAGCAGGACTGGATTGGGAGACCCACCGTGCAGCTACATCTGCTCCACCCTGCAGGAGCACTGAGACTCTTAGCCCTGGGAACGGGGACTCCTGGGTGTCCCATAAGAATTTAGCTCTTTTGCTCCATCATGGCCTTGCACACGCTGTGAGGAGTAGCCTGCGTGTGTAAATAACCCTTTTCTATAGGACTTTGCAGCCAGGAGCAGTGCTGGGAAGAGATGCTTTGCTTGCACTGCTGCTGGACTAGTGTACTCTCTGGTTTCTCCTCCTCCCACCTGTGCCTGCAGTTTTCCCCTGCCTCCGTGTTTGCCTTCTGGTGTGCTGAGCAAACTACCATGTGCTGATGTTGCTGCTTTTGGTCCCCCTGAAGAGTTCTGCTCCCCAGCTCCATCGCTGGCTCGCCCTGGAGCTGAGCACGTCAGATGCCTGCAAGCGAATGCAACTGGCCCCAGCACCTGAAGCCAGTGGGCACCCAAGCTGGGGCAAAACTGCCTGGAGAGGGGCAGGATTAAATGGAACAAGGATCTAGTCCAGCTCTGCTGCAGCTTTCAGAGCATCTCCACAGGCCTTGGAGGTTTGCTGGAGCAGCCCTGAGCCTCCTCCTCCTCTGCCTCGCTGTCAGCAAGGAGGGATTTAGGGCTGCACCTGAAACGGGGACAAGCCGGGGCCCTTTCCTGCTGGGCTGCTCTTTGCCAGGGGTCTGGGAAAGCAGCCAGGGATGAGTCACGTTGCAGCCATGAGGAGACGGAGAGACAAACATCCCCCACGTGCTGGGGACGCGTCTCGCTGCCCAGGTGCGCTCAGCTCCGCTAGACCCAGATTGCCGCCGGGGGCTTTGCTCTGCTGCAGGGCATGCGGGAGCTGTACCAGGGAGAAGCAGCAGCCGTCGCGGGGAGAAGCAGCCCCGCTCAGCCCTGCAGCCAGGCTGGGACTGCTGTGGTGCTTGCTGTGCGTCTTGGTGCCGTCACAGTCAGGGCATCACCCTCTTAGTTCAGCTGCTCTCAAACTCCTTGGTGAGCTTAGCCTCGTTCGGAGCTGCATGTGAGCATCTGAGCTGCAACTGGCAAATGCCCTCTGCAAGACTGGAGAAGGAGGAAGGGAGCAGAGGACTTGTGGAGGTGTGGAGCATCCTTGTTTCCACCTGGATAGGGGCCTGGCGAGGTGGGAGCAAAGTCTAGTGTGACCCCTCCGCCACCAAGGTCCCGCAGTGCCCTGCTGTGCCTCTGTGACTTCCTCCCTTCCTTCCTCCCTCCCTCCCTCCATCCATTTCCAACATTATTAATCCCTCTCCATCTTCTTCTTCTAAAAAAATATTCTCAGGGCTAAAAAGGAAGGGAATTAAATAGTTCCTGTGGCATTTAAGCTGTGCCTTTTGGAGTTTCAGTGCAGCTCCTAGAGCTCGCAGCTCCTGCGTGCTGCGCACCCAGACCCGCGCGCCCGCACAAGGGGCTGGCCGCGCCACGTAAGATATAGAGGCAGCTGCAGTGCAGATACTGCACGCAGGTGCCGGGGGATCTGCTCTCCACAAGAGGGGCTGCGTTTCTCCCCCGTGGCCCACGTGGTTATGTGCAGCACGCAGCTCCCGGTGTGGCTACTGCGGCTATTCCGGGATGCAGCCCGACAGGCTGGGTGCAATACAGCCTGCGAGGGGGAGAGCAGCATTGTCGGTGCAGAGCCATTGCCGCGGTGCTGCCGGCATCCCCGGGGCGTTGCTGTGTCTGGATGCTGTCAGAGCGTGGGCTGTGGCGGCAGCTCCCAGCCAGGCTGCTCCTGCCGTGGGAGCGAGCGCAGGGGCAGGGGGGCCCCCCTGGGAGGAGAGGTGGGCAGCAGCCGGGGGGCTTTGCCTCCACGTCCAAGCACTGTGCACGGCCGGGCTCTCCCGCCGGCCGGCCCACAGACCCTTCCCAGGCTTCAAATGGGGAGAGTGCCGCGGAGGCGTTTGTTAGTCAGTGCATAAAACCCAACCCATCCCAAGAGCATCCTGGTCCGGAGCCCAGCTGGCCACCATGAGCAGGAGGGATGCACGGGAGGGATGGGCAGGAAGGATGTGCAGGAGGGATGGGTAGGAGGGATGGGCAGGAAGGCTGCACAAGAGAGATGTGCAGCTGGGATGCACAGGTGGGATACACAGGAAGGGTGCATAAGAGGCATGCACAAGTGGGATATGCAGGAGGGATGCACAAGTGGGATGTGCAGGTGGGTTGTGCAGGAAGGGTGCATAAGAAGGAAGTGCAGGAGGGATATGCATGTGGGATGTTGGTGCTGGTGGCCTCTGTGCATGTCCCACTCATGCCCAGCGTGGGGACACCTTGCCGAGCCCCAAGCTCTCATGCACCAGCTCCGTGTTGTCTGCAGACAAATGAACACATTAACACCAGGCGTCCGGCAGCAACTGCAGCCTGAAGACACCGTGTTGCCATGACAAGCTGTGCAAGGTCTATCCTGGCAAAAGATCCCGGCAGTGCTTGCTGGAGAGGGGAGGAATGCAGTGCTATCTTGAAGGACATGTCCGGGCACCAGCATTGCTCTTAACACGTGTGTTCAGCTGCACATGTTAAACCCCTGTTGCTTCTAACACAGGTCGTCATTCACTCTCACTGGGGTGCAGACCTCCTGCCTCGCTCCATGCCCACGTGCTCCAGGGGCTTGCTCTCCTCCAGGCCGGAGTGCAGCATTCCCAGCAGGGCTGGTTCCTGGAAAGGGAATGTATTAGCAGGATCTCTCCAGAGGCAACGGCCTGGAGTGGAGCAGTTGCCAGGTGGTGGGAGGCTCATCCCAGCCTCGTGCTCACCCTCTGCCTCTTCATTTATTTAGCAGCCAGCATTAGTGAGCAGCAATTAAACTTTAAAGGGTGGTTCTGCACTGGGACACAAATGCTGGTAGACGCTCCAGCGCCTTGGAGTGGTGGCAGCTTCTGGCTCAAGGGTGTCCGGAGTGAGTAGCTCCTGGCTGCACGTGCTGCCGGCAGGGAGGGAAGGGAGCCGAGCCCGGCTCCGCAGGTGCAAGGCCAGTTTGCATGGATAAATGCAGGCCCAAGGTGCCGGAGATGTTCCCCATTCACTAATTCCTGCAGCAGGGATGGGCGCTAGCTCTTGCATCCAGGTGCTGCTGCATCCTGTGTGCTGCTGCTGTGCGGCTGGCACTCACCTGCCCCGGCCGTCCTGGGGCCAAGCTGTGGCATCCCTGTGGCACCCTGTGGCACCCTGTGGCACCCTGCGGCCCCTGTGGCACCCCTGTGGCACCCGTGGCACTGCTGTCACCGCGGCGTGGGCAGCGCCAGCCCCGCGCTGACACGCAATAGCTGTCAGGCTCCAAAACCTCGTGAGTGTCGAACAAGGCTCCCTACTGTTTTACTACTCTCCACTGAGCCCTTCACATCTCTCAGCAGCTGCAAGAACTGGAAGAACAACTTTTTCCTCTTTTTTTTTTTTTTTTTTCTATTTTTATTTTTTGAGGGAGAATCAAGTCTTTGGACTCCCCTCATGTGCTTGGGCTCTGCCTGGCCTGCTGCAGCTGGAGGAAATAAACATCCTGCAGCGCGGCGGGACGGGGACAGGGACAGCGACTGTCAGGGAGCCGGCTTGCTCCGTGCCGGGACACAATCACCGGCTTCCTCCGTGCTCCTGCTTAGAGAATAATTTCCATGAGCCCAGCCAGAAACAAACCCTGCTGCACAGAGCAGAGCCCTCGCTGCTCCCTGCACCCTGCCTTTTTTCCCTTGTCCTTTTCCTTCCATCTTTGCTTTTCTCCTCTTTGTGTTCTCTCCTTTCCTTTCCTTTCCTTTCCTTTCCTTTCCTTTCCTTTCCTTTCCTTTCCTTTCCTTTCCTTTCCTTTCCTTTCCTTTCCTTTCCTTTCCTT
>NW_020455754.1:8204610-8208542 GCF_003342845.1 Nothoprocta perdicaria
TTCCTTTCCTTTCCTTTCCTTTCCTTTCCTTTCCTTTCCTTCCAATGCTACTTCTTTTCTCCTTTCTTTCCCCAGCTCTGTTTTTTGACCTCCCCGCTGTTTTTCTGGATCGGGAGCAGTGTTTCCTTTCCACGGGCGAGCTCCCAGTCCGGCACGTGATCCCAGCGCGTCCTGCCCGGTGGCTTTGGCAGCGCGCGGGAGCCTTCCCACGTCGCCGTCCCGCCGCCGCTCCCACGGCTCGTGTCCGTCTGACAGATTGCCGCCTCCCAGCCGCCCCGCTGCCGCAGCCTGACACGAGTCCCGGGAAGCAGACACCCCGTGCCGGCCGCCCCCCTTCCTCATGCAGCCTCTCCTTGCAGGCATCCTTGCTCGCGCCGTGCAACACGAGTTGCTGCCAGCTCTCTGTGCAAAAGGATCCGTCCTCCTTCCTTCCCGTCTCCCAGTCGCCCATGCAGCGCAGGAGCCTGCGGGCTCTGCATCCCTAGGATAGAGAGAATTCCCCATTCCTGCCCCGTCCCGGTGCTGGCAGCAAGGTGCCCTCACCCGAGTGGGCATCCCCCACTTCTGCCTTCCTTGACATCAGCCGTGTGGTGTTCCTGTCCTTTGCCACGTGGAAGGAGGCGGCACGGCGGGGGAGTGGCAGCAGTGGGGGACAAGGGGATAGCAGGAGGCAGGTGGAAGCAATAATTGGCCGTGATCTAATTAGGGAAGCCTAGGGCTAGATTAGGAGCGGTGACAGAGCGGAGGGTTTTTAGCCGTAAGCTGCAGATGGTTCTGGCTGGAGCGGGTGAGGAAGAGGCTGGTGGGGACTTGCTGGGAATGGGTAATCCTGCCCGAATGGTGCCCCGCGACACGAGGCTCCGGGCAGGGGTGCTGCCCCAGGCTCCTGCCTCTTGCAGGCTGAACCTGCTGGGATTTGCCTGCTGTGGAATGGGGATGCGGGGGGATTGGGGAAGCAGGTGATGGGCATGTGGGGTATTTGGGATGGGGCTGTGCCCCGGGCTCCCGGGGGCTGTTGCTCCCTCTCCAAGCTGGCGTTTCCCCGCTGCTGCTTGCCCCCCGCCCGGCACAGCGTGTCCTGACCCCGCGTTCCACCTCGGCCTCTCCCTCAACATAACGCGCTTCCAGTGAAATTCCTTTCTGGCCAGTCATCGCTGTCCCTTGGCCTCGACGCCTCCGCGGCCGCTGCTGGCCGGGCCAGGCTTCCTCTTCCTGAGCCTGCCGGCCCTCCCGCCCGTCCTGCTGCTCCCGACCCCTTCCTCGCCATCCCCTCTGCAGCAATGCCTTGCCCAAGCTCCAGATGGGGACCATACTGGATACCTCCAAAGGCTCCCAGCCCAATGCACCCCGGCCACATGTCCTGCATGACCAAGACATCTCCAGCCGTTGCACTTGTGTCCCCTCCTGCATGTGACACCAGTGACACCCCCTCCTGCACTGTGGCTTGTGCCCAACCCGGCTTGTCACCCTGCCACATCCTTGTGTTGCTAATTAGAGGGTGAATGCTTTGCTCTTCCACAGCCCCCTTCACCTGTGGCTCTCCAAGTATTGTGCAAATATTAATTACTGGTAATTAATTAAATCAAGTCTCCACATCCCCCGCGGAGGTGCTGCCACATAAACATGCTCATAGCAAACATAGCATCAAGGCAGGATCTCCGAGCTGGGTCACAGCTTGCAATTACCTGTCGCTAACGATGCCCAACCCACCTGCAGCAGCTTCCAACCCTGCTGGAGGGTAAACAGCATAAAAGAGGGAGCAGGGTGGGCAGGAGGGGCTTTATTCTAGTAAGGGGTAATGGGTGGGTGGTGGAAAAGCCCTCTGGTCTCCTGTTTCTTGCAGCTTGTGCTGCTGTATAGGATTGATCCTGGCTTGCTTGTTGCAGCCTTTCAGCCCTGCACAAGCTGCTTTATAAGGTCGATGTTTGGCTCCAACCTGTCCCTGGCTGCTCCAAGGGCTCTGGAGGCTGCACGGGCATGTGGAGCTCCCTGCACATGGTGCTCGTGCAATGCTGCTGTTGGGACAGGAGGGCTGGGCAGGCAGAGCGGACCCTCCTGGAGTGCGAGGTGGGTGTTTGGGAAGGAGGGAGGGGGCAGCCCAGCGATGCGGTGGTGCTTGATGGCTCGGGACAACTTGTGCCTCTTCCTGGGCCGATGCTGGCCTGGTGCCCATGTCCTTCCACCCTTCTGCTTACGTACAGCCCATCCCGAGGATTGCACAGGGCCTCGATCCATGACCGGAGGTGCCACCTTAATCCGGATCGCAGGAGCTGTGTCGCGTGCCCACGTGGCAGCTCCGCTGCCCGGCCTCGGCCACAGCGGCTCCATCCGTGGGATGTGCTGCACGGATGGAGCTGCATGGATGGAGCTGCACGGATAGAGCCTGGCCAGCACACGGAGGCACCCAGGGGAGCCCAGCCTGGGGGAGCGCTCTGCGTGCAAACATTCGGGAACACACGTGCATTAATACTGCACCAAACCAGATTAATTTCTTGCTAGACGAGCAAGAGCAAGGGCAAAGTGGGGTGAGATTAAGGCATTCCTTGGGCAGCTCCCAGCCCTTCATCC
Organism: Nothoprocta perdicaria; assembly: GCF_003342845.1. Taxonomy (NCBI): domain Eukaryota; kingdom Metazoa; phylum Chordata; class Aves; order Tinamiformes; family Tinamidae; genus Nothoprocta; species Nothoprocta perdicaria. The sequence continues at coordinate 8,207,179 of NW_020455754.1, forward strand.
CGACTGCTGCATCTCGGCCAGCGAGGCCGCTAATGCTACTTACCTTATTACTGGATTATTTGGGGGTAATGAGCTTTGCCCTGCTCAGCTGTCCCTCTGCTCGGGGCTTTGGGCATGTGTAATACTTCCTGCGCGAGGCCACGAGGTGGGCAGCTGGCGGCTCGAAAACAAGCCGAGCCCCAGCAAAACAATGCGTTAATGTTCCCGAGAAAAAAAATCCAGCATGGGCTTGGCGGTAATTGCAAATCAAGGAGCTTTCTGCGTAAGGCTGAACAAAGGCAGCGGGCGGGAGGGCAGCGGTGCCCCCAACAAGGTCCCGGCCGACCTTAGTGGGTGCAGAGCAGGAGGGACCACGTTGATTTAATTGCTCTGCTGGCAGAAGTAGAGCTGTGAGCACCTCTGCCATCCTAAACTCTTCTGCTTCCTTTCCTCCCATCAAACCTGTCGGCACAGGGCCTTGGTGGCGTGTTGCTATGGTCACCAAGAAGTTTCCCCTGGAGATCAGGAGCAGAACGAGCGATGCCTGCATTTCCCCCCCCCCCCCATTTATTTATTTATTTATTGTATTATTGCTGATGTTTATTTAAAAGTTGATTAAATCCTGGACTTTCTCTCCACCTCCCTTACGCTTTTCAGCCAAGGTCTGTGGATTGACGTGGCTGCATCTCAGGGCTTGGCTCCCGCTTTGTTTTCCGAGAGGGTACAAGTGCAGGATGCGTGGGAAGGAAGGTTTCAGGGCTGTAACTCTTGCTCTGCTGGAGACCCGTGCAAGAAGAGATTCTCCATCTATTGAAGTAAGACAGCACAAGTAGGAGGCCCAGCCTTGAGAAGATCCTGGTGAAACCAGGATCTTCTGTCCTATCTCCCTCCAGGATGCCGCAAGCGGGTTGTAGTGTCCATAGGCTCCCACCAAAGCAGCAGCTACAGGTGGTGCTGGAGCTTGTGTGCCCAGAGCTTACACCTTCCTGCAACACATAGAGCAGAAGCATGGGCAAGAGCACCGTCTTCCCCCTTGCAGACGTTCTTCATCATATTTGGATCCTAAAGATGATGAAGATCTAGAATCAGACACAGAAAAGAGTGTCTCCTGCTCTGACCTCTAGGCCTGACTCTCATCTCATAGTAGCTCTGATACCATTCCCTTTGGTACTGGAAGTGCCTTTGCTGGCCATGAGAGCCCTTAGTCTACAGGAGCATGCACAAGAATGAAATTTTGGCAGTTCTTGGAAGTTTATTCCAAGCCTGGAGTCTGAGTTTCACAGCAGGGCTTAGGAGAGGGCCCCATAGGGAAACATGGCTTTTTTTTTTTTTTTTTTTTTTTTTTTTTTTTTTTTTTTTTTTTTTTTTTTTTTTTTTTTTTTTTT
>NW_020455754.1:8208587-8301821 GCF_003342845.1 Nothoprocta perdicaria
AGGTCAGGCTTCACAAGGCACACAAGAGGTGGTAATCTCCAATCCGGGTCTCATGGATCCATAAATCCAAGGCATGCAGGGTGTTTGGGGAGGATTAGTCTGTTTGGGCATCATATTGTGTGTCCATAGAGTTGGTCTCGGCAGCTGGAAAACTGGCTCCTATGGGCACTTGGTATTTGGGCGTTTAGTCTAGGGTGGTGTCCAATGTCCCTTTGACTTTTCTCTCTTTGTTTTTGAAGCCAGTAAGGGGCCGATTCTCTGCTTCGTCACACGATCTGCCCTGTGGTGAATGAAGAGCCCTTCTGATGAGTGATCTCTCTTGTTTTGCCCCCTTTCCTCCCTGCTCGGAAGGCCGTTTGCGTCCCACGTTTCAATCGGCAGCTTTTGCTGTTCCTGGGAAAGCAGTTCAGCCCTGGGTCAACGAGTCTCAGGGCTATTGAAATCCCTGCCCTTTGCAGGTCATTTTGCCCGGATCCCGGCTCTCTCCAGGATCGTTGAGCAAACAAGCCCTGTACAGCTCGGCAGCACGTGCAGCAGCAGCTCTGCAAGCATGCCACGCACGCGCTGTTCTTCCAAGTGTTTTCTGGATGTGCCTGCGCTTGGGGACAGCGCTGAGGCAGCAGAAAGGCCGTCTGCTCCGCGCAGCCCCTGCCCTGCAGCGTGGGCTGTGGCTGCAGCATCCTGGCCCTTCCCGGGGGTCGGCAGGGTGCTGGGAGGAGCGAGGGTGAATCCCGCGCTCTCCTCCCTCTCCAAAGGCAGCGGGAAAACTTGGCTCGTGCTTTTAGTGCTGCTTTGCATGGGGAGACAATCCTGCTGTCTCCTCTCTGCTGTGGCCTCTGGGCTCGTGTGCTCTTCCTCCCTGAGAGCCTCCAAGTCCAGCCTGCGTCAACCCCCTCAAATGCTGTTATCCTTGAAAACTTTTTGGGAGATTGCCTCTTCGTGCAGTTCCTAACTAAAACAGGGTTATCTGCTGAGATTGACCCTTACTGGTGCTTTTTTTGGCTGCACCAGCAGTAACCCGGGGCTGAGCAGAGCCAGGCAGTGTGCAGGGTGAGCCCTGATGTGTCTGCTTGGGATGTAGGAGCCTGGGGAGCTCTGTCTGGATTTGGGGGACACCAAAGAGGAACATGGGAGAAACAGCACTGGGATTACACGAACCTAACGTCAATAGATGCTCCTCTAGGCGGATAGAGAGTGCCCAACCTGCTAGGGAGACGGAGAGGACACAAGCCTGGCTGGTTGGGATATCCTTTATTTCACACAGCTTCTCCCCAGGTGATGAAGTCCCAACATCTGGCTGCAGTGTTGAGGATGCAGAAGGGCCCTTGTGCAGGCAGGCTGAGGTGTCCTGAGCACTAACAGACCCCTCCTCTCTCTGTCTTTTCTCTCCCTGCTCTCTGCCAGCAGTTCCCTATCAGCAAAGCCCGTACTCGGCTGGGAGCGGCTCCACCGTCATCCAGTGCTACCGCTGCGGGGACACGTGCAAGGGGGAGGTGGTTCGCGTCCAGAGCAACCATTTCCACATCAGGTGCTTCACCTGCCAAGGTAGGAGGGTGCAGCACAAAGAGCCAGCAGCCAAGTTGCCATGTGGGCCCCGAGTGCAGTTTGGAAGGGAAAGGGCCAGGGAGAGACCAGCCTGTCCCGCATGGATGTGATTGCAGCCTCCAGTGGGATTCCCCCAGCGGGATTTGATGCTGGGAGGTGAAGGGGCTGCCAGGGCACCGCGGTGGCCCTGTGCCACACCAAAACCAGCAGCCCATTCTGTGAGCTGGGGCAGCCGAGACCAGGGCGCAGTCACTGTGGCTGCCCAAATGCTGCCAGCTCGGGCCATGCCAACCCCAGATGTACCCATAGCCCGCGTGTGACCCACGGGGCAGTCATTTCATCACCATCACCTCCTCATCATGGGGTGATGAGCGAGGAGGAGACATTGCAAGGCTGGCAGAGGTGAAGTGAGGTGGGGAAGAGCCCCGAGCTGCTCGGGTTGGGGTGGTTGACCCATCGCTTCCACCTTGGTGCTGGGAATGAGCTGGAGATGCTGCGTTTCTGTGTGCTGAAGCTGGGCTGCCTCTGGGGCCTGCAGAAACAGCAGAGCTTGGCCTGGGGTCTCTGCATGCATTGGGCAAGCTGGGCATGGGCCTCCCGTGCTCTGGCACACAGGGCATGGAGGGATGCGGGGGTTGCTGAGCTGGGAGAATGGCAGGATCTGTCCCCTCCTGGTGGGTTACCAGGCCGTGCTGCCCCTCACCTGGTGAGCTCCAGGCTCCTGGTGCCCTCCCCAAGGGACAGACCTTGTCGGAAACCTCCCCGCAGCTGCAGGCAGGAGGAGAGCTGAGGCTGTTAAAGCTAACAGCCCAGAACGGATGCTCAAGGGCTCCTGAGTAAGTTCAGTAAAACAGCTGGATGTGCGCAGGCCAGTGGCCCGTTCTGTAGATTGCCAAGCATCAAATTACCAGGGTTTTTAAAGGTCTCTGCTCCCCTGGGCTCCCATCACCTTGTGCTAAGCAGGGCATAAATCTTCATCCCCTTGGCCACCACTCGGCTGCTCCCCTTGCAGCAACAGCGTTTGGCAGCGGGAGACCCTCCCTCTGGGGTTGTCCCCATCCCTGCTGCTGGTGCCCACGGTGCCTCCTCACCCCCGGCCCTCCTTGGCATGAGCAGCCCTCCTTGTGGCACGTGGGTGCCCTCAGGGCTGGCTGGCACATGCCCGGCCGGGTGCTCCAGCCCCTTTGCCCTCTTCCCCGGCTCGTGTGCCTGCAGAAAACCCATCCAGACAAAGAGCTCCGACAGCCGCTGCCTTCAAAGGGGACACAGAGCCGGCAGGGAGAGCTCGGCAGCGCTTGCTGCCTGATTTCCAAGCGAAAGGGAATAAATAATGAGCAGAAATCCTCCTGTCTTGCCTTCCCTGCAGCTCCTACCCACTGCCACCTTGCCAGCTCTGTGCTAGCCCCAAGCTGCAGCCGCCCCTGACCCACACTGGGTGCAGAGAGGTGTTCCAAAACCCAAAGGCGCCTCAACCTGGCTTCCACACTCTTGCTTCTTCTCCTTGATGCTGTCCCCGAAGCGATGTCGTCTGTGTCCGTTTGTCCAGGGCAGCAGTTCCCGCTCTGCTCCCAGCCCTGCTGCCCCATCCTGCACCCACCGCAGCCCAACACTGACACCTGGTGGTGCTGGGAAGGTCCCCGCTGGCCAGGGAAACCCTCTGAGATGCCTACAAAGCCCTCGCCCTCTAAGGTGTCCTGCAAACTCACAGGGGCATATCTCAACTGGTTGCAAGGAGCCAAGTCTCCATGAGGTGGAGGCCCCTTCACAGCCTCCCTTATGGGCAGCCTCCATGCCGGGGCGATGCTGCCTCCACAACGGGTGCGTGTTCTCCTCTCCAGTGTGCGGCTGCGACCTGGCCCAGTCGGGCTTCTTCTTCAAGAACCAGGAGTACATCTGCACCCACGACTACCAGCAGCTCTACGGCACCCGCTGTGACAGCTGTGGGGACTTCATCACCGGCGAGGTCATCTCTGCCCTGGGAAGGACCTATCACCCCAAGTGCTTCGTGTGCAGCACGTGCAGGTGAGCTGACGTGGTGGCTTTAGGGCATCCAGGTCCTCTCCATGCGGTCACAGTGATGGGGCCAGGATGGTCCTGCCCCCTGCAACGTTTTGTGGGGCACAGGGACAGAGGGTTGTTGCTTGACCCTCAATTCTTCAGTCTGTTCTTCAGAACTTGACACCTCCATAGATATCTTGGCTGCATTTTCATAGTGGAAATTCCTCACAGGTTCCCAGGCCTCTCTCTGATGTCTGGGGCTTGCTTTAACATCTCCCTCAACCCTCCCAGCTCTGCCCCTGTGCACACTCATTACCTCTCCCTTCTGAGCACAAGGAAAGGTATGAGGACTGCCCAGGGCAGTGGGTCCTTCTTGCCCCTATGGAGAGGAGAAGGGCTCCAGGGTTGGCAGCAGAGCTGCTGGGGACATGGGGGTCGGCTGGAGCACAGTGTGGAGCATCCATCTCACATTGCCACCTTTTCCTTGGCCACAGGAAGCCCTTTCCCATCGGGGACAAAGTCACGTTCAGCGGGAAGGACTGTGTCTGCCAAAACTGCTCCCATTCGCTGATCAGCACCAAGCCCATCAAGATCCATGGGCCCAGCCGTAAGTTGACTGTTATCATGTATGTCATATGTGTATTTCTCTCAGGAAAGCCAGCCTGGTTGAGGAGCTAGATACCCTGACTGCGATGCACAGCCCACCTTGTATTTCCTATCCCTTAAATGCATTTTTAAGCTATTTTAGGCCTTGTCCCCTAGTTTTCCTAGCAGGGAAACAGCTCAGTCTTTTCCTGCTCTGAGTAGTGACCAAGGCTGGGGAGCTCCTGGGCACAGCTCTGCTTGCCAGGCTAGACTGAGCTTGGGGAAGTGCCTGCACACAGGACCAACGTGCAGCACACTTGAGTATTTGTGGAGGTTTTGGAGGAGGAATGGGGTAAACCCTTCACTCCACCCAAGATATTTTCACGCTCTGCACATTCAGCCCTGGTTTCGGAAACTCCCTTGGCCTGCTTGTGACCTGGGTGGGTGCTGCCACCAAGCCTTGTGCTGTTTGAGGCAACAACAGGAATTTTGGAGACGGGGTTTGGTTTGCAGCGAGTGGCAGGAGCGGAGGTTGCTTTCCCGATGGGCGCTGCACATCCCAGCCCTGCTGGGATCCCAGGAGAAGGCAGGGGATCCCGTGCTCCCACTGCAGCTGTGTGCCTTGGTAGGAAGCAGTTATTGCCATCGCATCAGAGAGCAGACCCCAGCAGCTGGGAACTGCTGGATCTCATGCTTCCAGCTGCTAGAGGCGGGCAGCCTATAGAGGGAATCCCGGTTTTCCTTCTGTGCTGGCCTTCAAGGTCTCTCTGAACATGAAGAGCCTCCTGGGAACACACTGGGCTTTCCCAAGGGCTTAAGTTATTCCTTGTCTCTACAAGCAGGTTTTGAAAAGCTTCTTATGCTTATTCCCTCACATTGATGATCACAACCTAAAATTCAGCAAGAGCAATAGAAGCGAGGGATATGGAGGAATTTTTGGAGGGATATGACCTTGGTTTGTATCCCAAGTTGCTTCTTATGATGCGTTCCCTTCATGTCATACCCATGTCACGGCCTTTGCACCACGGTCTTTCCTTGCAGCTGGCGCTCTGCCCGTGGCCAGGTTAAGCATAGTGACCTGCAAAGCATCCCTTGGGTGTCAAGCTGTTGGTGCAAAGGGAACAGCTTGAGACCGTGTCTGGGGTGAGGGGACTGCAGAGGTTTAACCACCTTCACTCCAAGGCACCAGGGAAGTGGCCTGACACATGGGAGGCCAGGAGGACCAGCAGCCCTGCCACCAAGTGGTGGCCAAAACCTTGTCGGGGCCTGAGCGCCGGGTCCTGGCCATGGGGAGGAGATAGGCAGCCACACGCTCCATCTCTGGCCTCCTCTGCCCTCCTCTGGCAGTCAGCCCCTCCCTGCTCTCGCAATGTGCTCCTCCCCAGCCTGCAGAGCGAGGTTGCCTGAGGGCACCCTGGTTTATTCATGGGCAGCTGCAGGCAGCAGCCAGATGTACATGAGCCTGCTGGCATCTCCCCTCCCGCTGCCTGGGCATGTTCCTCGTCGGGTGGCACCGGCAGTGCCACCCCAGAAGGGGCGACAGGAGAGGCAGGGCAGGGTTGGAAGGGACTGGTGCTATAGCCCACCTTGGTGCCTCTAAAGGAGGCTGTCCCTGTGAGAAGGATGCTGCGCTGCTCCCTGCAGACCCCGAGCTGTGGGCAGCTCTCAAACCAGAGCCAAGGCAGGGAATGGATCCCGGCTGATCCTGAATGGATCCTGAGCTGAGCTGGCCAGTGGCATGGGGCAAAAGTGCTGCCCCGGCACATGGGGACTTGGGACCTGTTTTCTCGGGGACGAGGTGAGGAGGGAATCATCCCTGCTCAGATGGCTGGAATGGTGCTGCTGTGCTCTGCAGGCAGCTCCATGCAATGCACTGCAAGGAGGCAGCGAGGGAGTTAGGGAGAAACTTCATCTGGCCGTGAGGGCCTGAAAACCTGCAGTACCAGAGGCCAGAGAGAAGAGGACAAGGAGGAGTCAAGGTCGGGGGTCCGAGGCCCATGTGCTTCCTGCTCCCAGCCTTGACAGGAGCCAGGGGAAGCGGGGAGAGGAAGGGAGGCTCGGGAATGCTGCGGTAGGGCCGGATGCGGCTGCTGGAGAGTGCAGCCCTTCCTTTGCTCCGCTGGACGCTCCCACCGCAGAGGCAGTATCTTCCTATCCGGGGAAATGGCATAGGAAAGGAGTTATCCCAAGGGAGGTCCTTTGGGAACAGTGTCAGAGCCAGCGTGATTGCAGCAGGATCATCCCCAAGCAAAGGAGATGCTCTGGGGCAGGGGTGCAGGGCTCTGAGCACAAGAAGGGGGGTTGCTTGGCAGAGACCCTGTGCATGGATGTGGCATTCAGCACTGATGCTCGTGCTCGAATCCACTCCTGTCCCGCCTCCCGTGGGGGTCATGTTAAGTGGCCAGGGTGTCCAGCACGTGCAGGAGGCTCCAGGATTGTCCCGCAGCACGGCCGAGCCCTCCTGGTGCAGAGCTTCAGGGGTTCACGTGCTCCCCTTCCCGCTGTCTCCCCAGACTGTGCAGGCTGCAAGGAGGAGATCAAGCAAGGCCAGTCTCTGCTGGCCCTGGAGAAGCAGTGGCACGTCAGCTGCTTCAAGTGCCAAACCTGCGGCATCATCCTCACCGGCGAGTACATCAGCAAGTGAGTGTCCCTGTTGTGCCCTGGGCTGCTGCTCGCCCTGGGGAGCAGCTACAGGTACCCAGCTCCAACCATCCCACATGGGACACCCCGGTCCGGGTGAGGGATGCAAAGGGAGGCATCTCGGTCGCCTGGGCCCCTCTCACGCCTCGTCTCCCCCCTCTCCCACAGGGATGGGGTCCCCTACTGTGAGTCCGACTACCATGCCCAGTTTGGCATCAAGTGCGAGACCTGTGACCGGTACATCAGCGGCAGGGTGCTGGAGGTGAGTCTCAGAGCCACCCTTGTCACCAGCAGGGATGGGGCCTCGATGGGTGCCCATGGGGTGGGCTGTGCCGGTGCCATCGCTGCACCCTCCGCAGCGCCTCGGATGGATGCGCTCGCCCGGGCTGCATCCCCGCACGCGCCGCCTGTCTGTTGCCTTGGCAACACATCCAGCCCGGCGCCGCTGGACCGGGAAGCGGCAGCGGTGCCAGGCGGAGCCGGCCCTGCAGCCTGCCTGCTGGCGAGGGGGTGCCCGGTGGCCACGGGGAGCATCTGGTAGAGCCGGGATGCTGGAGCAGAGGCAGAGGGAGCGGGGTCACCGGCTGGGGAGGTTGATCAGGGCAAGAGCCCTTCCCATCAGCAGGGTGGCCGGATCCTTCCTGTGCCAGAGCAGGGTGCTCAGCGCCCTGTTGGGCACTGCTGCCCTGGGGCCGCTCAATGCACTGCTCCTGAGGGGCTCCCCTCCCCTGCCTGAGCTGCAGTGAGTCCAGGCCAAGCAGCCCTCTTTTCCATGCCCTCCCGTGAGCCTTGGCTCTCCTACCTGCCTGAGCAGGCTGTGAGCTCTGCCCACCCTGCGCCAAGGTGTGGCTGAAGCCCATGAGATGCTCTGAGCATCAGTCATCTCGCATTAGCACTTCTGCAAACCCTGCTTGCATGAGAGGCCTCGGATGGGCTGGAAGTAATTCAGGTTGGCTCTGGATTCCCTCTAGGCAGAGCCTAGGTGTGACCTTCCTTTGGATACTGTCACGGAGGTGAGATGAACACAGGGTTTGGATCCTGCTGGGCTGGGCAGGAGGAGGGATATGAGGCCCACGAGTCCTGCTTGGTCATGGACCTTCTCCATCCTGGCCACTGTGAGCCCCTGGCTGCTGGTCTCCTGCGGTGGCCAGGGCCAAATACATCCCTAACAGCAGATGTTGAATGTTTTCCTGTAAAACTAGAGGCTTCTCCAGCAGAGTGCAAAAAGGAAAGGGCGCCTTTAAATAATTTTAGGCCTTAATGAGCCTTCTCATGCTCTCCCGTGAGCCGCCGGGCTCTCGGAATGACTCGGAGCTGTGCAGCCAGCCTTGAATGATTAATGAGTCTTTAAGGGACCCCAAGTGATAACGAGCAGGTCTCTTCACTCGCAGCATCTATCAGCCGTTTACGAGCTGTGATAATAATCAATATAAAATAAACAAGGCTTGTACAGTTTGGAGAGTGATCCCTCCTTGAAGAGGAGTGCTGGGTGCTTGAAATCCTGGGTGTTTCAGGAGAAGGGCTGCGTGTGAAGGGCTGGTATATGCTGCCTGGGGAGCATCCAGCCTTGCTGCACATCTGTAGCTCCCTGGTCTGCTAAATATCTCGGGCCTCCCTTCCAGCACACTGTGGCTCATATATGCTATGTGATCTGGATAGGAAACTACAGAGATAGATATTTTCTTCTGCTTCACTCTGAGTGCACCAAGCTGTAGGAGGTGCTATGGGAGGATCAGAGGGCACCAAGCTCTTGCTGCAACCTGTCTCAGATTCAGTACAGATCAGTGGTCTATCCTGGGTCTGCTTTCCCAACTTCAGATGTCTGTAACCATCTTAAAATATTAGCAACCGGAATTGCAGCCACACTGACCTGTAGTGCTTAGTGGCTGGGATGTAGCCAGGTTGTTTTTAATCATTCTTTTCCCTGTGTTTACAGCTGCCTCTTCAGATTGACAGGGTTTAGCGTGACTGCCGTTGATGTCCAGCGCTTGCTGCGAGGAGCAGTGTGCGCTGTGACCGTCGCAGCAAGCCAGCGTCCCGGCCGGGGGATGTGCTCAGAGTTCAGATGATGTGCTCAGCGTTTAGCTAGGGAGGGACTGGCCTTTGCTTAATGAGCCTCTTCCTTTGGCAGCGCAGAGGAGTTGCCTCCCCAGAGCATTGGGCATCAAATGAGATGAGCTTGTTGGAAGGATGTCAAAGATGCAACAGGTTCCAGACAAGGCCCTGGCTTTATATGTATATACATATATATATAGATATAGCAGTAAAATTGGTTTAGGATCCATATGGCCCAGAATCAGTTTGATTTGCCCAGAGTCAGAATGATTTGCTCAGATCCACAGTGTTAAATGAAGGATCTCGACCTTGGCGTTGCGAATGGGACCACGTGCTCAGGAAAACTCCTTGCTCTTCCTTCCTGCTGGAGCTAATGACAGGCCTGGAAAGGAGGACCGGGCCCTTTGCTGCTGCTTGTTAAGTGGAGGATCTGTCCCTGCCTCCACCTGCCCCATGGGTGCTTTTCCCGCCTCCATATGAAGCATTTCGACCTGGATTAGTGGTGTCTGGGCTGTGGGCTGACCCTGCCCCAATCCCCCTGTGCTTAGATGCAAGGTAATATTAGGAACTTGCTAACCCCTGAAAACAGAAAAATCACCCACTCTTCTCCTGCGCAAAGATGCATCCGCTTATATCCTGCCTAAACTGCGGCGGAAAAGCCCCTGGCTGGTGACTAGGGGCTGTCTGCATCGCTGCAGAGAATCCACTGATTATCGGGGCAATCAACACTTTCCTTGGGGCCGACTGACAGCAATCTTCTCCTATCGATCCTCCCCCTTTTCCAGCTGTTTCCACGCTCTCCTCTCGGTATCATAACTATTCCTTTTGTCAGTGAGGGCCTCACCTTCCCTCTACCACCTTAAATCATCCTTCTCCCTCTCTCAGATTATCAGCAGGGTAAAATGTCCCTGTGGGTTTTGCTCTTCCAGCACAGCCCAGGTTGCGCTTAGCTCTGAGCTAGCTCCTACCTCCAGCCCAGAAAATGAGCCTATAATTGAAATGCTAACAGACACTTTGAGTGGAAACAAGCTACCAATTAAACCTATTATCCCTGTCAAAGAGCAAAGGGAGCAGCCCTGCTCCGGCTCATCTGGGAAAACAGCATGTTGTTAGTGCTGGAGTTTGGGTTTGGCTTCACAAACGCAAGGAGGCAGCAGGAGAGTTTCTTCAGGTCATGGGAAAGGAGCTGGAAGGGACAACCAGGGAGGATCTGCAGCACCCCCAGGGCTGGGCTTCCCCCTATCCCTCAGGATGAAGCCTGGGATTCCCTTTGCTTTGCCAGGTTTATCTTCCTCTCTTCCCAGCAACGGTCTGTGGACATGGGGCCCTTAATACTGCTGGGTTTCTTCCAAACCTCAGCACTCCAGAGGCAAGGAACTGGTACAAAACATGGGCTCTTGGCTACGCATTACTTCAGAGGGTCAGAGTTGCTTCTAGATCCAAGATGAATTTACTAAAGGTGTGAGTTGTCTGCGTGCTTTGCTCTGAGGTCTGGGACCCCCTGGCCCTGCTGTCAGAGCCAGGACATCTTTAAACATCTTAGATGATTAAAGCAAAAGGCTGCCATGGGTTCCATAGTCTCGCAGTTGGGATGTTGGAGGCTCCAGTTTCCCCTGCATGTAGCAGTGCTCCCTGGGGCTGCCCCAGGCATTTGGTCACAGTCACCTGGGCACTGCAGCACAGAGGGACACCGGGACGCTGGCCGTGGGGCACGCGAGCAGCTCAGCACTTGCTGGGGGGCAGATTTCCCTGCGAGCAGCTCAGCACTTGCTCAGGGGCCGTTTCTCTGCCCGCAGGCGGGAGGGAAGCATTACCACCCCACGTGTGCCCGCTGCGTCCGCTGCCACCAGATGTTCACAGAGGGAGAGGAGATGTACCTGACAGGTAGGGACGCCGCTGGCGCGGGGGATCCCGCTGCAGTAGCAGCTCCCACCTCTTCCCTGGTGTTGTCCCCAACTTTTTCCCAGCGGAAGGCAGCACTGGCGGGGTTAAGCCTTTGTTGGTGCAGCTGGAAGGTTTCCTCTTGCAGGAGCTGGTCCCTGCCTGGAACTGTGGGTTGTTTTTCCTCCTGTGCTGCCTGACATCCTGAGTCACTAATTACCGAGTGGATGGGTGGGACAGGGGCATTTGCAGGGCTGGATGAAGAGTCAGGGAGGGGAGATGGAGGCCGGGGGTCCTGGCAAGGTGGACGGCAGGGCCTGTCTGACCTGCTTATTGCTGGGATGCAGCCAGCAGCACCAGGAGGCGGCCAGATGTGGGTGCTGCAAAACAGGGAGCTGCAAGGATGGGAAGGAGTGATTTGCCAGTGCGGGCGAAGGAGCCTTGTGAACCTAGCGCTGCCTCTCTTCCCAGGGCATTCCCGCGGTGGGGATGGGGTGGAGGAGGTGCCCAGGAAAGCCTGTGGGACGCAGCGTGGTTCGAATCCTGCTCCCAGCTGTTGTCCTTGAGGGACTGCCCCTCTCTATGAGGGCTTAATGAGGGGAGCTGCTCAGCTGAGTGCGATGCTGCTTAGGTGGAGCAGAAGCTCCCTCGTGTCTCGCTGCTGCTGGAGAGCGCAGGCATGACCCTCACCAGAGGGACAGACAAGCTCCAGCTTGGTGCCGCAGGGGCCATGTGCTAAAATAGCAGGAGTGTCTGCAGGGACAGGATGGGGCTCACTCGTGGCAGAGGCAGTTAGATGTCCCCTAACAGCTGGCCCGGGCTGCACATGGCATGAAAAACCCTCTCTCTCCCCTGCATTTCAGGATCTGAAGTGTGGCATCCTATATGCAAGCAGGCAGCAAGAGCAGAGAAGAAACTGAAGGTAGGTGGCCGGGAGAGGTGACCTGCTCATGGAGGTGGCACATCCCCAGGGATGCTGGTCCCCAGGCTCTCAGCCACTGCCTGCAGTGTCCGGCAAGGCCACCCAAGGCACAGGGTTGTCCTGTGGGATCTGGATCTGTCCCGAGAAGAGGCCAGGCAGCCCTGGTGCCAACTCTGTCCTCGCTGTGCACTGTGGTGTGCCTGCTTGCAGGTCCCTCCCCACCATGCCCTGGTCACACTGACTCAAGCAAAGGCTGAGGCCACCTGGGCTCTCATCTGCTCCCTGCTTTTCTGTGTCCACAGCACAGAAGAACATCAGAAACCTCCATCTCGCCGCCTGGCTCCAGCATCGGCTCCCCAAACCGAGTCATCTGCGTAAGTAGAGCTCTGCTCCTCTCGCCGTGGGGCGGCTGGAGAGCTCCTGCCGGGGACTTGGGGTACGCTCACAGAAGGGAACGATGGCTCCCGATGCCGGGCTGCAGCATGAGGTGTCCCCAGGGGACGAGACCAGCTTTTGGGGCCGTGCTGCACTCACCCAAGTGAGATATCATACTGGGACTGTCATTAAAACAGACCAGGAGTGCTCAGAGGGATGTCACAGTCCCCAGATCCCAGCTCCTCTGCCACTTCCCACTGCTGCCTCTCCAGGAGTCTCTGCTTACCTCTTCTCTCTGCCACGGGGACCACGGGGCTCTGTTCGCTCTGCTTTCGGCTCCGCACTCCTTCCCTCTCGCCGTCTCTTCCTTTCTGTCTCTGTCTCTCCCTCTCCCTAGGCTAAAGTGGATAATGAGATCCTTAATTACAAAGACCTGGCAGCTCTTCCCAAGATTAAAGCCATCTATGAAGTGCAGCGTCCTGACCTCATTTCGTACGAGCCCTATCACAGATACACATCGGACGAAACGCTGGAGAGATATAGCTATGGGGAGGTACTGAGTCTCAACACGCTCCATGCAGAGCTGCAGGAGTCTCAGGGACAGGGCAGGCAAGATAAGAAGTCACCCTTGGGTTTGGTGCAGCAGGGAGGCTTCCTCCTTGCAGCCTAGACCGTGGGAGAAGCTCCCATCCCTCCGGGATGCAGGGACGGATTGGCAGTGGGATGCTTCTGTGTCACCCGAGGGCTCTGCGCAAAGCCTGACTCCAGGCAGGTCCTGCAAGCTGTGTGCATGGTGCTTCCTGCTGTAGAGCTGGATGGAGGAGCTGGGATAGTCTAAGCCTGGCTCTGGTACCTGTGTAAACTGCTGGTTCTGGCACTGGGGAAGAGGATTGGGCTGGTGCCTTATTGCAAAGCACCTTATGAGATGATGCCAAAGCAGCCCCTGCCCCACGGGGCTTCCCTGGTCCACTTCCCAGAGCAGGGGGAAGCCAGTGGGTGACTTCACCAAGGCAATGAGAATGAGGGGGGTCTGCACAGCTCCCATGGAGCTCAGGGGCCATGAGAGCAGGATTTGGGACCCTTGAGGTCGTGCTGCAGCATCCCTTGCATCCCTGGCCCCGGGGCTTATCCCAAGCCTTGCTTCCTGCAGCCCACCCCGCAGCAGTGTCACCAAAGGCAGGTGGTGGCACCGCTGCCCAAAGGAGTGATATGCTTTACCTTGGGTGATGCCCCGTGCAGTGGGGACAGAAGAGAGCTCCCTCCAGCTCCCTGGCCTCCATGGAGGCAGGCAGGGGGGATCCAGTGCTGGAAAAGCCTTTGGCTGGCGGGGATATTTGGGCATTGCTCAGAGCACATCTGGGCTGCTGCTCCGTGGAACCCAGTTGCGCCCTGGCCCAAAGCTGAGCAGTGGAGACGGCGACAAGCCAGTATTCATCCCCCGTCGCTGGACCTGCTGTCCCACCGGCCACCTGCAGCACCTACCAGCTGTAGCGGGCTGTATATCCAGCCAGCGGGCTGCAATGTGGGGAAAAGGGGCTGCCCCATGGCCCTGCCCTGTCCCTGCTGCTGATAACCATGTGCTGTCTCTCTCTCCCGCTCTGCCTCCGCTGCCTGCAGTCCCTGGGAGCCCTGTCCCCCTACTCACAGGTAACGGCCCGCGGCGCTGCCGGCGCAGGGGGGGCGGCTGCAGCGGCGAGGGGGGTAGTTTGGCCGTGGTGCTGCATCCTTCTTGCCCTAGGAGCGTTTGAGTGGCACTGTGGGACTGCACGGAAGCAGGAGCTCTGCTGAGCACTGTGTGGGTGGAGGAGACGGGGAGCCGAGAGGGCTGCTCCTGTCCGTGGGGGAAAGCGGCTCCGTGGCAGGGCAGCCCCGTGGTGGTTCCCATGCTGTGGAGGGGAAGGTTTGTGGCAACAGGATGGGAACGTGGGGGAGATGGTGATCCAGCCAGGCCCTCCAGGCTGCCAGGGATATGGGATTCAGTCCTGGGATGTTCTCCCAAAGAACATTCTGCAAGGCACTGCAAGGATGGGCCTGCAAGGCACTGATCTTGCCGTTGCTGGCATTTCCCAGCCTGTGTCCAACACCTGTGCCCCGTCAGCCTGAGCGCCTGCTCTAGCCATGACCTCTTTTTCCACACCTTGCCCTGCTCCTAGGACATCTACGAAAGCATCGACATCCGGCAGAGACGGGCCTCCAGCCCCGGCTACATCGACTCTCCCACGTACAGCCGCCAGGGCATGTCACCCACCGTCCCGAGATCCCCGCACCATTTCTACCGCTCAGGTGAGGATCTCGGCCGCAGCGCCAGGCCGGGCCAAGCTCGGCTGCCCCAAGGCGTGGGGCTCCCCAAGACATCCCTGCTTTTCCCAGGGACCTCTGTGCTCTGGTTAAGCTGCCTGGGGCAAGGACATAGGCTGCCTCTTGGGTTCCTCAGGACCACAAGTGGTGGGAGCTGTGGGCAGTGACTGTCTGCTTGGTGCCTCCTCCACTTCCAGTCTCACCGAGTGAGCGGTGAGAAGAGGCAAAGGGGCTTTGTCCTGGCCCAGAGCTGAACTGGAAAATGGGATAGGGCTGGACATGGTCCCAAGATCCAGTGAAGTCTGGAGGACAGAAGGAGGACCCCAGACTCGAGCTGGGCTGGTCACTCAGGCAGGGGGGATGCACAGGACTGCTTGTGTCCTGCCGCTGCTGCAAGGGTCCTTGTGCACGTGCACACATCCCTGCAGTGTGTCTGGGGAGGAAGCTGTGTGTCCGTTCCACATCTCCTGACGTTCAGAGCTGGGGAAGAACAGGCAGGAGAACACGAGATCCGCAAGACTGGAAGTCCTGCATCCCTGGAGCTACTCCTGCATTGCACAGCCAGTGGCCTTTCACTTTGCTTTCAGTTGCAGGGTTTCCAGCCTTCCCCCCATGAATGATGGGGGAATCTGCTGCCTTGTAACAGCACCCGCCCATGGGGCTTCCTCTGCATCCCACCTTCATTGAGAGATGCAGCAAAGCTCCCCTCACTCCATCACCCCTCATTCCGGATCGCAGCCTGGCACGTGTCCCCATCTCACCCGCCACTTGGGTAGCTCCCCGCTCTCCTAACAAACACCGCTGCATTTAACACCCATTTTCTTCTGCCTCTTGTTCTCTCTCTCGGTCACTTACGGCTGCTTCTGCTCGGCACCACATAGGCACAGAGAGCGGGCGCAGCTCCCCCTACTATAGCCAGTTAGATGTGAGGTCCTCCACTCCAACCTCATACCAAGCGCCCAAGCATTTCCACATTCCAGGTAGGCTCTGGAGCGCCCCGGCGCCGTGGGGAAGCACCGTGTGTTTCGCATGCCCGCATGTGCCGTTCCCTGTGTGCTGCATGCGTAGCTCCACCGCCTGCCTAGAGCCAGCTGGCAGCAGGATCTACCCCTGGTAGAGGCCATCCATAAACAGGACCTGCAGCTTGAACTCTCCTCCCTCCCCATCACCACCCAGAGGTCCCGGAGCCTTCCGGAGTCTGCTTGATCCTTGCAATGTCCCTCTTCCTCCTCCTCTTCCCGACCTTCTTCCACTCTGCACACGGAGAAGCCCCCCCTGCAGAGAGCCTGCCCCTTCCCCTGCCTCCTGCCCAGGACCACGGGGTGAAGCTTGTCTGCCAGCAGCCTGTCTGCACCCATCCTTTACAGATGACTATTTTATACTCCCCCTAGGGCCCGCCGCTCCCTCCCCCCAGAGTCTTCTGGGCTTGCCAGATGGCTGCTCCCCTTCTGCAGGGATTGCAGGGGGCCACCAGGTAAGGGCCACCACCCCCGCTCCCGGCCACGCAGAGCCCACGGGGACAGGGGATGGAGCGGGCACAGGGAGAGGCGGGAGGGCAGCAGGCACGGCCGCCCCTCAGTGTGCACAGCGGGGCAGAGGAGAGACCCTCCGTGCCCTGCACTGGCCCCAACCCCACGGCTGCTCCCTGCTCAGCTCCAGGCACTTCCCGCTGCACCATAGTTGGGTGGGACCCCCCCATAGATCCCATGCCCCCCAGCTAGGAAGACACCCCGAGGCTTCCCACTGCAGCCCCCTTCTCCCCGCTCCGTCCCCACGCGGGCTCGGCCCGGCCTGCCCTCCTGCTCACGGTCCGTGGTTTATGGATGGCCCCCTCGCTGCTCTGCCGGCTCAGCCGCTTGGCCCCTGCACGGGGCCGGGGCCTCGCTGCAAGGCGCCAGGTTGCTTCCTCCTCCCAGCTCGCTCTTTTCTCTCTGTGCTGCGGAAAGAGGCTTTCGGCTTGGTTTGTTTTGCCCTCAGGTAGAGCGCGCATGGTCCTGCTAGGCTCACGCACCCCCGCGGGAGCGCGTGGGGCTGTGCGCCCACCCAGGGCAGAGCCCGCGGCTCCTGCCCGCATCCCCATCTTCTCCTGGCCGCATCCCTGTCCTCTCCTGGCCGGCCCCTCGGTCGGTGAGGAGAGCGTGGGCAGGAGCAGGGGGCTGCCCCGCGGTGCATGCTGCCGCTCGGGCGCTCGCTGCATGTCCCGTGCGCACCGCTGCCCGCGGTGCTCCCCGCGGCGCTCCCTGCGCCCCGCAGTGCTCCCTGCGCCCCGCGGCGCTCCAGCCCTGCGCTCCGGACCACGGAGGCAGCGCAGCAGCCTGGGCAGAGCATCTCCCGCAGGACCTCTGTCCTGCCCGCTCTTGGCAAACTCGACTGACCTCCCCTTCCTTCCTTCTTGCCCTCTTGCTTCCATTTCTTTCCTTCTTCTTCCACCAGCTGCTGGCGAGAGTAACATCTACCGGAAACCCCCCATCTACAAGCGACACGGTACAGTCTGCCCTCTCGATACAGTCTGCCCTTCTCATGAGGTTGTGGGGAGAGCTGGACAGAGCTGCGGGCCGCGAGCTTGGAGAGCAGCACGGGCTTGGGGCCAGCAGGGCTCGACACTGCTCCGTGCGGGGCCTGGGGCTTGGGGGATTGAAAGAGGTGACAGAAAGGAATGTTGTCCCCTGGGGTTAGCAGAGGAGGGCTGATCAGGACTGCAACAGCAAGGCCAAGCACAGGGGACTGGGATGGAGAGGGATGAGGGTGGCCAGTGCTTGCCGAGGCCAGGCCAGAGCAGCCTCAGAAACAGGATGAAGTAACCGTTTCACATGGAGCCATAAGAAAAATCAGCAGCCTTCATAGATGCAGCAGCTGCAATGGGCCCTGAGGAGGCGTTTGGGAGTGGGAGGTAGAGGCGTGGGGAGTTGGGGTCACCCTTCTCCATAGGGCTGCCCTGCTCTCCCTGGCTGGCGCTGGTGCCTGGCAGGGGAGCAATAACCATGTGTCTCCTTCTCTCTCTCGGGCTCTCCTTTCCCGCCTCCCTTCCCGGCCCTGGCTGCTGCACCCGCTGCTGTAAGTAGCTGCCGTCTGCTGAGTGTCCTGTGCTGGGCGCGAGGGCTGGCGAGGGCGCCCTGCCTGCACCCCCCTGTCCCTGCCCGACATCCCGCTCCTGGTGGCCCCTCGCGTCCCCAGGGACAGGGCAGTCGTTTCTCCTGACGGAGCAGGAGGAGGCGGTCGAGCGCTGCTGGGTTTCCCACGCACGTCCCCAAGGTTTGGGAGAAGATGCAGAGGATCCCAAGCTGTGGGTTTGACCCGGGGAGCTGAGCACCTGCCTGAGACAGAGATGCTGGGCTGCCCGCTCTGTTCCCCACGCTCTGCAGCCACCTCAGCCTTCCCCGGCATAAGCTGCCGAGACCTCCTTCCCCACGGGGAACGCGCCTTCCTCCATCCCTTCCCTCTGGATCCCGCTCAGATCCTCTGCACTTATTGCCATCTCTGGTGACAGGCCATCCGGAGGGGCACAGGTCACTGGCAGGGGACACCAAGGGCACTGGAATCTGGGGCAGGCGCTGTTCAGGGCCCGGAGCTTGGTTTGGTGCTATGGGTCTGAGCCTATGAGCCACTTGGGTCCCTTCCTCAGCAGCAGACCCTGTGTTTGTGACTGTCCCCAGCAGCAGTTTGCAAAGGGGTTGTTTCCAGGTGTGCTCTGTGCTGTCCCGTGCACAAAGTGCTGCCATGTGGGATGGCGAGGGAAGAGGATTTGCCTTCACCCCAGGGTGGATCTTTGCAAGCCCTTTCAGAGGGAGGATTTGTCCTTGTTACAGCTCTCTGCCCTCCTCTTGCAGACAATCCCCCTGCAGCCACGAAAAGCAAAACCAGCGAAGACATCGCGCAGTCATCCAAGTACAGCCCTGCCTACTCCCCAGACCCGTACTACCACTCCGAGTCAGAGTACTGGTCCTTCCAAGGCTCCCCCAAAGGTAACGGACCGGCTGGAGCAAGGCTCAACTCGCGAAACCTGCCCCCACACCTGGCACATCTGGAGAGATTTGCCCTGGGACCTCCATGCTGGACTTGGACCCAAGGGTGGGCTCAAGAAGCAGGAGTGATAGAGACCCTGCCAAAGCCACCCCAAGTCCTGGCAACCCTTGGGAACTGCTGTCCCCATCCCGCTGGGCCCTGCCTGCTCCCCACCCGCCGCTGGCTTTGCCCCATCTGAGCCCAGCACGTGTCTCCCTGCAGCGCCCCGGGCCCGGAGGTTCTCGTCGGGAGGCGAGGAGGACAGCTACGAGCGGGGGATGCACAAGGTAAGCGATGCTCCCTACCTACAGCCTGATGGGGACAGGCAGCAAGGGGCTCAGTGGCACCTTGGGGAGGCACCACCACCCTCCTGGTGAGGGGGGCAGCAGATGGGGTTTGATAAACCCACATTCATCATGAGGGCAATGGAGTTGGATGAGCCCATGCCCATCATAGGGGAGATGGGGTTGAGGAGCCCACGCTCATCCTGAGGGCGACGGGGTTTGATGAGCCCGTGCTGTGCCCTCCCTTGGGGTAAGGGCCGGCAGGGGGAAAGCATGGGTGCAGAGCAGCTCTTCCCCGGTGCCCAGATCCAGAGCGGCATCGGCAGGCTGATCCTGAGGGAGGAGATGAAGGCCCGGTCCAACTCCTACGCGGACCCCTGGACGCCTCCTCGCAGCTCGGCCAGCAGCAGGGAGGCTCTGCACACGTCCGGCTACGAGGGCTCCCTCAACGGCTGTAAGGGTGGCACCTTCCCCGGCCATCATGCCATGGTCCCTGTCCATCCCACCTTGGCAGGACCTGGGGCACTATGAGAACTACAGAGGGAGGCTACAGGCCTGGGAAGGGGTGGTTGGAAAGGTGGGATGGACGCCAGGATTGGCCTTGAGCGACTGTTCCCCTCCTTGGAGGGCTCTGTCCTTACCCTGAGCTCCCGAATGGGGCTGGCACCCATGGGACCTTGGGCTGGAGGGAGCCCCAAGCGGTGCGGGGCCCTTGCTGCCCTCTGAGCCACCCTCTGCTCCCCTTGCAGCTCCGCGGACACACTACCTGGCTGACAGCGGTGAGTCTCGCGCCCCTCGGGCCCTTCTGCCTCTGCTCTGGGCAGGGAGTGGGGATTGACGTCGCAGATGTGGGTCTGGGACCAGCGGGGAAGAACTGGGAAGAGAAGGACCTGCTTGGAGGGCTGTGCTAAGGGAGCAGCCTAGTCCTGGGAGCAGAGCCGGGAGAGGACTCGGTCTGAGACACCGAGATCGAGACAGGCCTGTGTGGGCGAAGGGTGAGAGAGAGAGCAGCCATGGGAAAGGGAGAGAGAAGTTTCAGCATGGCAGGGAAAGGGGTGGGAATGAGACACAACCGGAGAGGAGACAGAACCTGGCAAGCTCAAAAGTAGATAGGGAAGGAGCTGGAAAGCTCATTTGGGGACAAAAATGACCCCAAATGCCGCATGTGTGGCAGGAGCTGAGTGCAGGCTGGAGCAGAGCGGGGATGTGTGAGCACTGCGACGGGGACAGCCGGGGGTGCTGTCCCGTGGGAGCAGCCCCTGCCTTTGCACTGATGCACCCTGCGTGGTTCCTTTCCAGACCCCCTCATTTCCAAGTCGGCCTCGCTCCCTGCCTACAGGAGGAACGGGCTGCACAGGGTAAGCGTCCCCAGCGTGTGCCCTGTTTTCCCATTGCCAGGCTTGGGGAGCGGGTCCCTCTTTGGGGTGGTGGGTGCCAGGGGGTGCCTGGGCGCAGGCAATGCCAATGTGCAGGGTGCCTCTTGCTCATCGTCACCCTCTGTGTCCCCTCGCAGCCTCCCAGCGCTGAGCTCTTCCACTACGACAGCACCAACGCCGTCAACTGGGGCATGCGAGGTAAGCGGGAGGTGGGCAGGGGGCTCCTGGACACGACTCAGGGCTCACCCAGGCTGGAGGGGCGGGATGGGGATCCCTGCGGCTCTGGGGAAGGGATCCTGGCCAAGGAGGTGTCCGAGTGGCTCATGTCTCTGTTTCTTGTCTCTCCTCTCTCCCTGCAGAGTACAAGGTAAGGTGGCCCTGCTTGCAGGGTCCCTGCTCCAAGGGGCAGCTGCCGCCTGGAGGTGCCCAATACCACCCTGAGGACGTCCCTGAGAAGCTTCCTTGTGCCTCCAGACCCTGCTGTGATGGCGGATTCATTCTCCTGCATCCTTCTAAGCTCCCCACCAGACAGTCCCATCCCAGGACTCAGGGTCCTTCCCCTCCTGCTAGTGTTCCAGGCTCTTTGCTGAGCAGATTTGGTGGCTCGTTTCTAGCTCGCACATGGCTCTGGATCATTCTGGGCCTTACAGAGCAAGCAGAGGACCTCCACATTGCCATTCAAGAGCCATCAAGGTTCTTGAATTCCCTCTGGATTAGAGTCTGTCATGGCCCCATCTTAGCCATGCCCTGTCCAAGCCTTGGTGGGTGGCAGTGCCAGCCAAGTGCCTTAGGAGTAGCCTTTGCCTTGGTGTCCCCACACTTCCAAAGCTTGCCCCGAGTGCTGTGCTCTTCCAGCTCCAGAGTCAGCCCATGGTCTTCGCTTCTCCATGTAGATATACCCGTATGAGCTGCTCCTGGTGAAGACGAGAGGGAGGAACCAGCTGCCCAAAGATGTGGACAGGACTCGGTTAGAGGTGAGGGGAGCCTTTTCCACCGCTCACAATATCCTTGGGGCTCGGAGGGGCCCAGTCGGGCGGTCCCCAAACCTGCATCCCACCCCATCAGACCCCACAGAGCCCCCAGGCGCTCACACGTGCCACTTGTCCTCCAAGGGAATAGCATCCCACCAGCCTGGCCCTGGTCCCCGCAGCCCCCCTGCCCAGCCCTGTCCCCATAACCCCCCGAGCCCCCGTCCCAGCAGCCCCTCTCTCCCCAGCGCCACCTCTCCCAGGAGGAATTCTACCAGATCTTCGGCATGACCATCGCCGAGTTCGACCGCCTGGCCCTGTGGAAGAGGAACGAGCTGAAGAAGCAGGCCCGGCTCTTTTAAACGCAGTGCACTATAAATATATACATACCTATAAATATATACATAGAAAGATCTCTATACTGCAGCTCTGTATGAGTCTCAATGCTGGCTGTGACAGAGGCACCCTCTGCACCCCTGAGAGTGAATTGGAGTCTCGCAGATAATTTTATGCTGTTTCTTTTTCTTCTTGACCTCTGGGAGACTGGGGTGGGGATCTTCTCTTTCGTGCTCTTTGGCAGGGAGAACATCTTGGTTTTACATCAACCCTGGCATTTTCTAGGAGCTAAAGCAACGTGAGCTCTGTGCACTTGGTATCTCTCTACCAATCCACCCTGGTGAGGGGAGAGGGTTTTCCCAGGCCTATTGTCCCAATTGGTCCCATTCCAGCTGCAGGAGAGCAGGATCCACAAGCTTCCTGGGATGCTGCAGAGCTGGGTCCCCAAGGAGGGGAGTTAGGATGAGTCTCCCCAGAATCCCTGCTTAGGAGGGACCTGACCAAGGGGGGGCCTCAAAGACAACTAGGACCAGCAGGGTGCAAACCTGCCTTTGGGCTGCTGCAGAAAGTGGAGGGGTGGTCTTGTCCCCCCTCACCCTTCACCCAGCTGGTCTATATGTATTTACTTATGAGTCTGGAAAATTTCCTGGGTATCTTTTCAGGAAATGGGGAGCCCAGTCTGGGCTCTCTGGTGTGGGGGACGTGTACAGGAACAGGGACCCCCATGGGCAACCCCAAAGTGCAGTCCTGAGTCCTCCAAGGGGCCAGGTTTCCCTGAATACTTGGTATTGCCAAGGAGACAGTTTCTCCTGCCAAAGAAGTGGAACGATGATTTTTCACACCATTGAAAACCCAAGCCCTTCTTCAATAAAAGCAAGAAGGGACATAGAGGGATGCCACACTGCTGCCCACCAACTGCTGCATCTCCTGCTGTGCTTTTCCTGAGCTTCTCCTGATTTACTCCATCATTGGTATCTCTGTCCCAGATCAAATCCCTCTGGCAGCTTTCAAGAACAAAGGCATTTACCAAGGGTGGTTTGCACTTATTCCAATGCAAAATAATAGGGATTTTGGTTCTATATGTTGCTTTTTTTTCAACTTTGCAGATATGTTCTTTTTTAAACAAAACAAGCATTTTTTCTGGTGTGAATTGTGTTGCTCTGATTTTCTACCTGCTTGTTAAGCACAAATTGCAGGAATATTGCAAGTCTGAGCCACCCCAAGCAGGCCAGCAAGGCTACAAGACACCTTTATAGGAGCTGAGCAGGCAGGTTCCTTTCTGGGTGACGGCAAGGATCTCGTTTGCCTTCACCATGCAATGAGCCAGCTCTGCTTCTGTCTGCTTGGTGCTCCTTGAAAAGGTCCCATCCTCATTATCTCACACCAGGTAGATCAAATCCCCTCCCTGCCATTAGCACCACTGCTTCTTAGTGCTGAGGCTGCCGAGCTCATTGCATAGAGTGCAGGAATGGGGTTCCTGTGTGAGGTGGGAGAGGTGCCTGCCATGGACATCTCTTCAGCAGCGGCTGCAGCTCAACAAGCTCTTCTACTGGCATGGAAAGGGCTGGGGAGTGAGGTGGGGACTGTAATACTGCTCTGGTAATTGCTTCTGTCTACGTTAGTGCAGCAGTAAATGAAGCAATTGTATTTATAATGATTCCAGCCATGTAAATGGCAGCTGCCTAAATCAAACTCTGCTCTTTGGGGTTGTAAGAAACGTCCATCTCCAGCAGCAGTTGCAGTGATAAAGCCTGGATCCAGCGCTCCCAATTATTAATAATAATCATCATCATCTTAACAACAATAGCAACCATGTGGAGCACTTGGAGAGGCTTTTCATTTTCAAAGTCTTTCATGGACATTAACTACCTGTTCCTCACAACCCCCTGCACAGCAAAGAAGGGGAAACTGAGGCAGGGGCCTGCGGTGCTTCTTGTGTGGGTGCAGGTGGTGGGAAGAGCTGTGATTCCAAACCTGCAGCTCCTGGGATGGGTCCAGCCGCTTGACTGAGAGGAAATAACTAGCAGCCCCTCTCCATGGGTGGGAGCTGCTGGCCAGGAAGCCTCTCCGGGCTCTCGGATCGGGGGCAGCAGACACCCAGCAGGACCAGCATGGTTGGCATGGGCTCTGCTCACCGCACACAGTGTGGGGGCTGCACCTCTCCGAGTCCTGCCTGGCAGGGACAGGCGCATGGAAGACCTTCAGGAAAGCCGATTTTCTGACTGAGCCTACGCTGCTGGTTGGGCTGCTTTGCAAGTTGCAAGCACAAACTGGGTGGATTCTGGTGGGCTGCATCCTGTGCCGGGTACTCTGACCACAGCCCAGGAGATGACCCTGCCACTGGGTGTTACAAGAGGAGAAAGAGGAAAATGGGGCTTATGCCAGACAGGAGGTACCAGCTGCAGCCAATACCAGTCTGATGGGAAGGCACTGCTCCAGTGTGGGTTGCAGAGTGGCTGGGAAGGGTGGGTTTGGGCTGTTTCGGGGCTGGGGACGGAGGGGATGTGAGAGGACAGAGAGCTCTGCTCCCCATACCTGGCCTCTGTTCTGCCCTGGCACAAGTACCCTAAAATGGGCAAGCTGTGGAGGTGAAAGGCAACCAGTGCTGGACATGCTCAGTGTGAGGAAGCACCTGGGAAACTGATGGTGGCTATTAAGGGAAAACCCATGGAGAGCTGCTTCCACGTGGGAAACCCTACATGAAACCCCATGGAGCATCCCTGGAACTGTGCGTCCCTGCCAGCCGGCCAGGGAGCAGCTCCCCCAGCAGCCTCCGTCCTTGCGCCCATGAGAGGGACATGCAGGGTCCCTGTGCCCATGAGAGGGACATGCAGGGTCCCTGTGCCCATGAGAGGGACATGCAGGGTCCCTGTGCCCATGAGAGGGACGTGCAGCCCAGCAGAGCCGGGCAGGGCGGTTAAGCGGGGAGCAGGGAGAGCTGCTCCCGCTGGCACCCTCCTCTCCTCCGCCCGCGGACCAGGGGCCCAGGGGCACCCTCGCTGCTGCGGGTGGTCCCGGAGCTGCCTCCAGCCTCCGCAGCCGAACCGAACCGAACCGAGGCGGGCCAGGCCGGTGCTGGGCGCTGCCGGGAGGAGGGCGCTGGGGCGGGGCGAGCTGGGCCGGGCCGGGCCGGGCGCTCAGGCCCTGCCCGCGGGGCCACCCGCTGCTCCGGCCACTTCCCCGCCCGCGCCGGCCGCGGCTGCCGCCCACCATGGACCGGCAGAGCGGTAAGCGGGGCAGTGCCGGGGCTCGGGGGGTGCTATAGGTGGGGGGTATGCACCTATGTATATGCGCTGTCTGTGTATGTGCGGCCCCCGCGCCGCCTCCCGCGAAGCACCAGCCCGGGCTCTGCGGTAGGAGGAACCTGCGGGGATCTGGAGCCAGCTCGGGGAGAAGGGACTCGCTTTTCGTGCGGGTGGCAGGCGGCGAAGCGGGGTTGGGAGTTGCTGTCGAGCACCGGCCCGGGGTGCGGAGGAGGTGCAGGGTGCAGAGCAGGAGCTCCCGACCTGGTCACATAGGTGCTATAGCAGCACCAAAAACAATAGCCAGAGAGTGAGGGGAGCTGCTCCAGCTCTGCAAGCCGTGGAGGTGCTGAATACCTCGAGGACTGTGCTGTATTCGCAGCTCTGTACGAGCACCAGAAAGAGCAGGTGCTTGAGAGTTCCCCTTCCTCGTGCAAAAGGATGGGGTGGTGTTTCTGCAGTGGGAAGTTTGTGTGAGGAGTTTGACGCTTTGGCTGCAGGTTGTGGAGTCTGTGCTCTGAGAGCAGTGTTGATGTCCAGCTGCCTCAGGGGATGGGGACATCCCTGCCCAGAGGCTGCTGCTCGTCCTGCAGGCTCTCCTTATGTGCCACCAAAGGGATGGGTGGCTCTGCTGCTGCGAAGGGGACTGCTTTCAGGGAGGGAGTGTTGTCCAGTGCCACATGGTGCTGCGGCTGTTATTCCTCCCTCCCTCCTGATAATTCTGGGACATCAAATCCCATAGCTTTCAAATGACCAAAGTGCCAGGCAGATCTCCCAGGCTGTGGCTGGGTGCTTGATGAGAGGTGCCTGGAACTCCTGGTGTGACACTGTGAGTGCTCGGAGCTGTGCACAGTCCCCGTGCCAGGTGTGGCAGGGCACCCTGCTTGCTGAAGAAACAACCCACTCCCACAGGATCTCTGAGGAAGATGAGGATGAGAGCATGTTGTGGCAGCTGGGCACTCCTAGGTGACTCCTCTGCTCCCTCCTATCCACAGAGAATGGCTGAGGGCTCAGGAATGGACCCGGAGATGGGGACAGTGCCCACAGTTGCCACCAGCCAGCAGGCAGAGGCTGTTGGTGCACACGGTGGGGACAGGCTGTGGCACAGCCGGACCCCCGGTTTCGCGCGGTGCACGCTCGAGCGCGGGGCCCTGCCGTGGGGAGCCGCTCTGCTGCCTTTCCCCTCCGAGGTGCCTTCTATGGTAACTGCAGCGGTGCCTGCCCGCTCTGCCCCCAGCGCTCGTAACGAATTGCTGTTGGCACCCGCGTTGCTTGCCGCTAATGTAAACGTCCTGCAGACCCTCCCGCTCATCACTCGGAGCCTGGGATCCCTTGGAAGAGCAGCAAGAGGAGGAAAGGTGCAGAGGCTGCTGTGGCTCCCCTTCCTAATGCCAGGGACGGTGTCTGGTGGTGACAGGAGCCCCGTGTCCCTGATTCCCAACCTCTCCCCGCCCTGCACTGCAGAGCACCTTCCTTCCCCTGCCCATTTGCTTGGCCTCTGAGTGCTCTACCTTGCTCTTGCTTTCTGGTCCTTAAGCCCTTTTTATTGCTTTTCCTGCTCCATGCATTTCCTTCCAGGGCCTGCAGTGAGCTGCGCTGGGCTCAACTTTCCCGTGAGCTCAGTGCTCTTTGCAGGGGTTGTGTTGGAGGGCTTGGTGTGCGTGTGTGATCATGGTTTGCTGTTCAGTGCAATGAGCCCTGGCTCTAAGCAGGGCGGTGCTCGCACATGGCTTCTCATGGTAGTGACTTCTCTGACCTTGCGAGTCACCAGGGTTTAGATCTTGCACCGAACTTATCTGGGGTCTAAATCCTGCAGAGCCGCCGGCGATGTGTCGGGGATAAACTTGGCTCCAGCTCGCCCGCAGGAATGGGGCGGCATCGGGGCTGCCGGGCGGGATCCCGGGCCGTTCTCCATTCAGGAATCCCGTCCAGCCCTCGCACGCAGCGGCTGGCCGGGGGTGCGGAGCGGGCGCAGCTGTCCGCGCGCCAGCAAGTGCGGAGCTCTCCCCCGCATTGCAGCCATTCCTTCCGCTGGAAACCGAGCCGCCGGCGCAGCCGAGCTGGGGCCGGCCCGTTTATAGCCGGGATGCGTGCGGGGAAAGGGCCGGAGCCTTCCCAGAGCTGCCCCTTCTTCTGCACCTTCCACCTGGCGGGAGGTTGAGCAGAGCAGGGTGACGTTGAGTTATTTGCCCCCTGTATCTCTCAGATATCCTCCCATGTGCAATGGCTGTATCCTCCAGGCGATGTTCCTGGGGACTGTCCTATCTCGCTGCGTTGTCTGGAAAATCCGCCTCTTTCCAGAGGTTGCTGTTGACCTGGAAATGCTGCTTTCCGGTGCAAATGTGCTGAGCTGCAGGGCTCTGAGCGCTGCTCTTTAGCAGTGACGGAAGCCGAAGTCCTCTTGCCTGCAGGCAGGTGGGCCTTTCTTATCACTTCCCAGGAAAGCTTTGTTTTAAACAAGTTGTCTCACCCCAAATAATCAGAAACCTTTAAAGAGGAGGAGGGGGAGTGAGAAATGGGCTTGGCTCCAGGGCTGCTGTTGTACACTAGCCAAGAAACTCGCTTGGGCCACAAGATAAAGATCTTGCAGAGTGGAGGCTTGAGTGGTTTCTGCCACCCCAGACCCGTGTCCTGACCACTTGCCTCTCACCTCCCTCAACTGCTGCCGTAAGAAAAGGTCCCTCCTGAAGAGCAGTTATCCCCTCCTGCCCCTTTCCCACTGAAAATAGCTGGCTCGTCCCTTCTGCCCGGAGGGAGGGCACCCGCACGCACCCAAACTGCCTGGCTTTCATCACCCGGCAGTGCTAAAACCTCGGGACACTGCTCTGCAGACACTGAACTGAGGCTCCACTTTGGGGATGGATGAAAATAACTCATTTCCCAGTCATTCCCCACCAGGCCCATCGGTTCTGCAGCCCCTTCGACTTTTGCTTTTGATGAGTCTCCCCATTCATCACAGGCAGGCAGGAGAAAACACATTTCCTAGGAGTCTGGAACAAAACCAGATCTTTGCTGGAAGGAGTTTCCATGCTTCAAAATCCCCGTTTTGAAGTGGCTTTCATGTGCATGTGATCCTGGCAGTGATAGGAAGGGGTTCTGGGTGACACTGGCTTGCTCTGATTGCTGCTGATTAGCATGGAAAGTGCCTGGAAGATATGTAAGGAACGGCTTGAATAATGGCCTTGTTTTTGATTGATTTACTTTTCCTGGATATTTTGAACATGAAACCCACTGAACCTGGTGATGGAGGGAATGCCCCTCCATGGAATATTGTCCAGTGGGTTCAGCCTCCTGTTTTGTGTGATTCCCAGTGTAATTTTACACTGCAGGAAACCAAGGTTGGAAAGGACAGAGCCAGGAAGAGAAATCATGTAGAAAGAGGCTTGATACCCGATTTCTGTATCTTGATGTTAAAATCGGATGTGTAAGTCTGTCCAGGCACTGGAGGAGCCATCAGAGCAGCCAGATCTTCCAACAAGCTCGAGTTTTAAAACTTTTCTGCTGGTATAAGCTGCTTTTCCTGTCTCTCCCCTCCCGCTGCGGAAGGGTTAAGCCGGTAGGAAGTGCGCTGGGGCTGGCGGCCTTGCCACCGCACCTGATGCTCCCGATGGAGCTCGGCAATGGGAGGAAACGGAAGGGCTGTTCTCAGCTGAGAAAATAGGCTCATCCTGCCCTCGGCGGGATCCGACGGCAGCACGGTCCCCTCCCGCACGCCGGACCTTTCTGACGTGCTGCCCGCTCCCAAGCTTTTCCTTGGTGCCCCTTCAGCAAACCAGCTCTCCTAAGGGGACAACAAGTGGCTGCCACTTCTGCCTTTAGGCAGGTGGCCTTTCTGGACATGGGAGATGCCAATGCTGGGGACTCGATTCCCTCCTCCTTGACTGCCAGGGTGTTTCCTCCATACATGACCTGTGTCTTTACCTCTTAACATCCCTGAAAAGATTTGTCTGTGTCATACAACGTGGCTGAAGGCATTTGGAAAAGCAGAGTCTGCTCCAGGTGGTTCTTCCCGTTCCTGCAAATCCTTCCCTCTCCTTGCCTGTGCCTTGCTAGGTGAGATCTTGTATTCAGCGTTTTTCCATCCTCTGTTTTCAAGGGTATCTGCTGTGTATTGTTGCTTTTGCTAGAAATGTGTCCAATCTGCTAATCTTCTTCCCCACTCTGCCCCTGGGCAGATTACTGAATCCAAAAGTGGATTACTGAATCCGAGGGTGGATTGCTGAATCCGAGATGTTACAGAGCCTGGCTCCAGGGAAGGATGAGGATGCATAGGAAAGGGAGAGTGTGGCCTTTTCAGATGCAGATAGCTTTTAATCCCTGTCAGTAGTCCCAGTGGGATGAATTCAGGTCTGGAGAAGCCCTTGGTGGTGACCACACAAACTGTGCCCGTCTCTGCGCAGGGCAGTGAGGAGGACGTGCTGGGGGAAAGCTGTACTGAGTGCTGAGTGAGCAGCCTTCCCACCACAGCAACTGCAATTTGACATAATTTCATGCTGAGGTTTGGTGCAGACGAAGGGCAGCACAGAGGCAGGGGGAAACGTGGGCTTTGGATCCCCTTAGATCTCAGCAAGCAGCTCCAGCTCTGCAAACAGGAAAGCCCAACCTGGGGAGGCTTCCTGGAGC
This sequence comes from Nothoprocta perdicaria, assembly GCF_003342845.1. NCBI lineage: Eukaryota > Metazoa > Chordata > Aves > Tinamiformes > Tinamidae > Nothoprocta > Nothoprocta perdicaria. The sequence goes on from NW_020455754.1 coordinate 8,237,718, forward strand.
TCTGCTCAGGCTCTTGCGCTGCTTAGGGAGGTGAATGTTCACAGGGATGAGCAAAACCTTGGCTTGCACAGCTTGGCCCATGCCAGGCACCCTAGTGCCAGACCAACCCTCTTTGCTCCAGCAGAACTGCTCGAGGAGCCCACAAAAGCAGCCGTTTCCCTCCCCAGCCTCCCTGTGGCACCTCTTGGCACGTGTCATTGAGAGCACACTTGGTTTCTGCTTTCCCCTCCGGAGTCCCCAGGCCTGGGACACCTTGCCATTGAGCACAGGCAGCTGCTTGTCCCATAGCACCTTCCTGCTTGTCCTGCTGCCAGGAAAGGTCCCAGAGGCCTTTCCTGGTGTCAGCGGAGCAGCCAGGCCAACCTGCTACTCTGCGCGGTTTATTTGGAAGAGGCTGACACCAGAGTTTTGCTTGGAAAAAAAAAAAAAAAACACAGTTTATTCTGGGTTCTGACTAATCCTAACATCTCTCCTCTGCCCAAAGCTTGTTCTTTATACATTACTCAGCAAGTCTCAGCCCAGCCTGACTATTCCTTTAAAAGGGCATCGCAGACCTCTCCTTTTCATTCACTATTTAAAAGTGTTCTTGAGCCGGTGACTCTTATCTTGCCCAGGCTCCCATCTCTGCTCCTGGGCTCGGTCTGCAGAGCATCCCGTGATGTTGCTGCCTTGGCTTGCACTGATTTTGCAATGTAGCCTTTAATGACCGAATCTGGCCCTTGCGTGTCTACAGAGCTAAGCACCTGGGTGAGTTGTAGCTGCCTCTGGAAACAACTTGTCCCTGATTTTGGGTTCTTCCCCAGCCCTGTTTTAAGTGCCAAGGGTGAGGACAAATTAGGGCCCTTTTCCCCATGTCCCGCTGGGGGACATAAGCCAGGGGTTGGTTGGTAATACCTTGACTGCAGGCATGGCAAGAAGTCCTTTTATTTGCTTTGCTCCCTGCTTTGCTCAGCAGTAAGAGTGATACAGAAACCCTCTCCTACTCTGGGGTCATCTGCAGCCCTCTTTGTTTTAGGGGAATGAAGTTTGCTCTGGACGAGCTAAAACAACCCTTATCTCTAGGAGAGGGAGAAACTGCTGCTAAGCCCCAAGCAGGGCAGCCCGTGACCATGGGGTCCCCATCTACAGTGTGGGGCAATGAAGGTCCTTATCTGGCTCAGTCACAGGGGGTGTTTGCATGCGATTTAATCAGCCTGTTAATTATTACCTGCACTGCTCTGGCTCCACTGGTGCTAGACCCTCCTGTGAACTTTTGCTGCGCTGGGGCAGTGCTCGTGTTCCTGCTGGGACCTCCACAGCTCCTCAGCATCGTGCCCTACAGGCATCTTTCCACTGGGTTTCTCCATGCTCTCCTTTCCCTTCCTCCGTATGTGTTTAGACCTTGCTCCTGTGCATGGGGCAAGGGAGAGCTGCCTGACTTCTAAAACCCTGTGTCCTGGGGGCATCCCAGCCATGCAGGCACCGCAGTGTCACCCATCGGTGCTGCGGCTGTTCAGAGTTTTGCTCCTGCAGCCTTGGCCCAGAGCTCTGGCTCCGTGGGCACCTCGAGGCAGCTGCAGCGTCTGGCTGGTGGCCTGTGGCTGAACAAGGGACAGAGAGTGACGGCGCTCACAAAAGGCCTCTGTTAGGTGAGGTGAGTGCTAGCTCTGGAGGAAGCACCCGGCACGGGGAAGCTTTCTGGGCACAGTGTCCTCAACTGCTCTGGAGAGTCTGTGGGTCCCTCCGCAGCCCCTCTGGGCTCAGCAGTTGCTTGGCTGCAAAAGGGGCCCCTTTCTCCCCTCAGCTTTCCAGGCTGCTTCCAGACAGATGCCGAACACACTTCTGTGCAAAGCGGAGATCCCCAACAGCAGTGGCCCCCCTTCCCTGGGTGCGATGGCAGCGGCGGAGCCGGGCGCTGTGGGTGAGCAGCCTCGCGTGACAGCCGCTGTCTGAGGACATGCAGAGCCCGAGCACGGGGTGCTCTAGAGCTGGGGAAGGTATTTTGCAGGAAGGACGTGTTCCGCAGTCCAACAAGGGCTGCTTGGGCTGTTTCTTCCAGCAGCCATAGCATTTTAAACAGTCTTGGCTGCTCCAAGGTACCCTTGGCTTTCCCATGGGGACTGACCCCATCCCTCTGCCCTGTGCGAGTTATTTGTCATTAGGACCAGTGTCCTGATGGGATCTTACTGGCCAGGTGCCCACCAGCAAGGAAAGGGTGGGTTTCCACCACCTCCTCTGGGCCTGGAGCCGCGCTCTGAGCATGGGCATCCCCTCAATTCAGCTGGGGTGACAGCTACAGAGCAGCACCCGTCCCTCTGGGCAGCGTCAATAGGAGCAAGTCTGGCCAGAGCCCTGGCGCAGCTCGGTACTGGAGTGGAGGGAGCTGCCGTGATGTTTGGGCTTTCAGCACTGCTGCTTTTCCCAGAATGGATCTTGCTGCTCCGCCATCCTCCGGGCGAGCTGCTGCGAGCCAGGCCAGGAGATAAGGCTTTGTGCAGAGCTATTTATACAAGGGGAAAATGTGACATTGCTGCCAAAAGAAATGGGCCGGGGGCAGGATCGTTCTCCCAAATGGTGCCAGGAGCAGCTGTGAGATGGTACTTGTTTTGTTGTGCCACTAGACAGGGCTCTGGGCCATTCGTGCTGGTGGCTTAGTGCTAGGAGAGAAGCCTCCTGAGCTGCTGGAGTGTTGGGATGGGCTTCTGGAGATCGAGTTGAAGATAAGGGAGGATGGGCAGGCACTGCTGGGGCAGTCCTTTTTGCTGTTTAATCTCCCTGGTTGCTCAATCCCCAGTCCTGGGACAGGGGTAACAGGGGCCCCTCCAAAACCTGCAGGCTCCTTCACGCAGAAAGAGAAGCCAGGGAGCAATTCCCATGAGAGGGAATTGTCCCCTTCAGCAAGCAGGTTTCATGTTCATCTCTTAGCTCTGCTTTTCCAAGGTTATCAGCTAAGGATACGCATTAGTGTAAGGTCACAATGATGAAATCCCCTCGGGATGCGTGTGCCTGCCTGGTGAATGGAGCGCCCAGCACGGATGCACGCAGCGGGACGGGTTGAATTCCTCTCTTGGGCGTACAGGGAAGGTCACAGGCTTGGGCTTAGCTGGCCTCCAGTGACATCTCAGCTGGGTCTGCTCCATCTCAGCTGTGTCTGCAATGGGAGCCGGGCAGTGTGTCCAGCCCAGGGACACCAGTGCTGAAGGGGATGGGGTTAATGGCTGGGTGGCTGCAGAAAGGCCAGGGTAGGAGCTGAGGAGAGGGTGGCCCTCCCATTACATGGGAGCAAGACTGACCCGCTCGGGTTAATGCTGCTGCCAGGGATGAGATGCTCCTTCCTCATCCGCCTGCTCAAGGGGCCCTTGTTTCCAGGGAGGAGATGATTCATGTGTATCTAGTGGCCCCTCGGCAAATCTTCCACTGTTATGGGCTGTTTCCAGGGCTCAAGTGTGATAATTAAGGGTTGCCTTTTCTCTAAAGCCTTCCAGGCTGCAGCGTGCCAAGTTGCTCTGTATCGCTGTGCTCGGCAGTGCTGATGCAGAGGTGTTTTCCAGGCGTCCCCAGCTCTCTCCTGGCAGGCTGTGCCGTGGGGAGGTCCCATCCCTGTGTGCCATGAGCAGCTGGGCCAAGGAGCTGAGCCCCGCAGAGCTGGGGCGCGCAGCTCCCTGGGACCACGGCAGCACAAAGGCACAATTCTCCCTCCACCCGGGCGCTTCCTCGCTGCCACCTCCTTCCCCCGGGAAAAGAAACCTCCGTGTGAATGGAAACGGCCTCCAGGACTCGCGTCGGCCCATCATCTTCCTCAGTGCACAGAGGGGATGGTGCAGGTGGGCCCCGCTTGGTGAGAACAGGAGCACGTTGGGGATGCCAGGGCTTTCTGGGGCAGCTCCACTGGGATCCCTTCCCGCAGGCTTTGCTGCCATCACAGGATGCTCCGTTGCATTCCCGTGCCGAAGCCCCCGGCTGTGCCCCTTCCCCGGGCCCCAGCCCACCTATTTACAGCTCCCTGGGAGCTATAAATGTTTGTTTGCTGCCGGCAGCGGCTCTAAAGAGCCCTCCGTGATCCGGCGGATTGTCCCGGGGCCCTGCCTGCGCCAACAGGAAGCTTTTTATTTTTGCTGGGGTTTTATTTTAGCTACAAACAATGGCCGTCACTCCCAGCATCCGATTCCACCTCCGCCTCGCCAGCCCCCCTCATCCTCAGCCTTCACCTGGCACGGGAGGAAGTGCGGCCGGGATCAGGAAGGGCTGGAGCTGCGGGACGCTCTGCACCTGGGTGGCCCTGCCTTGGGCTAGCGGAGGGGCTGGTGGCCACGTGGGTGTCCCTGTTTGCCGCAGGGTGCACCGCGGTGCATGGGGTGTTTGGATGGGGCTCCTTGGGAAGGGGCATCTCGCCGGGGCTGCGAGCGTGGACCTGCATCCTGTGGGGCTGCAACCCCCCGCGCCTGTTCTCAGCTCTCCCCACCTCATCCCACAGGAAACTCCTGCATCGGCCCAGCTGGAACCTCTTCCTCCTCCTTGCAGGTTGTTGGAGCAAAACCTGGTTTTGCACTTGAGCCCAGAATGGGGAGGCGGGGAGGACAGGCTCCGCGCTGGCATCTTTATCTCTGTGCCTGCAAGTGGGTCCCCGGGAGGGAAACGCTTGCAGGGGCTAAAAATAGAGGAGTCTTGGAGAGGAGAGTCGGAGAGGAGCAGGCTGTGAGCAGCGGGGCTGGCACCCTTCCCGGCCGCTCTCTGGGGCTCTAAAACCCACCCCAGCAAATGGGTCCTGTCCATGAGTTTAGGCTGGGAGAGAAGCCTCTGCAGACCCTGGAACTGGTGCCCGCTTGGATGCAGTGGTGGCTTTTTCTGGGAGAGTAGCAGGATCCTTGGATATGCTGCTGCCATTTCCCTTCCAGGCTCCCCTGGGAGGGGGTGCATGAGTTAACCCCCTGGCACGGCAGCTCTGCCCTTGCTTCCTGCCACCACGTCGCTAACCTGCTCCGGGCTGGGAGGCCAGCGAGCGTCGGAAATTAATCCCTTTCCTTCCTCGCTCCCCGGCGGGCAGGGGTTGTCCATGCGCCCTCCGCTCGGATCACAGGCCCCTTTGAGCGGCTCTTCCCCCCACCCTGTTGTGTTTTGGTGTGTGTTTAACAAGGGAGACGGAGGGGACGGCTCAGCAAGGGGACACAAAGGAGCCTTCAGTGCCGGGGCGGCTGCGGCTCCGGTCGCGGCTGAGCTCGCCGTGCTGCAATGCCGGCTGCAGAGCTCACTTATCGGCCCTCGGGATCTCCGAGCCATGCACGGGGCCGGCGTCGTGGCCGTTCATAGACGTTTATTTGCCTTTTTGCCCACAGCTGGCGCCCGGGCTTGTGGCTGTACTGGGAGATGGTGTGGAATGGGGATGCCCATGGGTTTGTGTGTCACTAATGCAGGGTGCGTGCGTGGTCCCCATCTCCTTCAGGGGATTTCACGGCCACCTGGGAGCCTGTTGAGCTGAGCTGCAGTGGGACACCAGGAAGATGTCAAATTTCCCCCCTAGGTCCTCACCAAATGCTCAGCGAGAAGTGGATGCCAGAGGGCCAGGGGAGCACCTTGCTGCTCCTCCCGTGCTGTCCCCTGCTAGCCCAGCACCCTGCCTGGTCCCACAGCCGCATCCTGGCGAGGGCGGACGCAGATGTCCCACCTGGCCGGGAAACCCTCCTGACCGTGCTGCTCCACAGGGAGAGAGCTCCCATCCTGCCCGCGATGGCAGCTGAGCGCTTCCCTGCTCGTCACACGTGTGGGGTGAGCAGAGCGTTGATGGGACCAGCTCCATCCCTGCTGGGGGTGTTTCCTCAGCCCCGGGCTCAGCGATGTTCACGGGGACGGGCAGCCCTGGTCCCTCTGCAGCTGCGCTCCCCTTGGGTGCTGCCAGCCCCATCCTCTGGAGCTGTGTGGGGATTTCTCATCCTCCAGATTCCATCCCTGCCCGCGGCACGGGGATGCCGGCGAGGCTGGACAGCAGGGCTGCCCTTCGTGTTTGCCTTGGCTCCGGCGGGGAGGAGGAAGCAGAAGGTCTGTGCAGATAGAGGCCGGCGGCAGGAAGAGGCTCGTGAGCCGCATCCTGCCTCTCGTCCTGGGACGGGGCTGGAGACGCTGCCTCGACGGGGGGCCCGGCCCCTCGGCCGGCTCTGCATCAGCCCCGGCTGCGCTGCTGCTGTGGGTGCAGGAAGGACACGGGGACCCGCTCCTGTTGGGCTCCCGTTCAGCCAGAAACCCTTGCAGAGCAAAGGTTTCCCTTGTCCTGTCCCTGCCACGGTGTGAACGTGCAGCTGGCAGCCACAGGCTGTGCCCAGGGGACTGCTCTGACCTGTGGCTCATGTAAGATTGAAGGGGGACAGATTTTTAACAACAAAAAAGACCTTTTTGTTAGTAAAAACAAGAAGAGTCAAATCTGCAGCAGCCCAGTCTTGGATGGGTGTTGGGAAGAGGCGGCATTGGGATAGCTGGTGCTCATTAATGAGCATGATTCATGAGGGTCCTGAGTATCTCTAAGGGCAGAGCATCCTGCCCTTGCCCTGCCGCCTGCGCTCGGTGCCACCTCCTGCTGCCCTGCGCTGCTGGGCTGCAGTGGCAGCTTGTCCTGCTTGCTTCAGCCTGCCACCAAAGCCCATCGGTCACGGGCTGCGTCCCTTCGTTTCCATCCGCAGGGTCGGGAAGACCCTGACAGTCTGGGTGGAGGGGCAGGGGTGGCAGAGGGGTGATGCTGCCCGTGATGTGTGCACTGCCCTTGTGCTCCCGGTGTGCTCTCCCCTTCCCTGCCCATCAGCGTGTCACAGCTGCCTCTGCAGTCACCGCAGCCTCTCCTCCTGTCCCCGAGACCTGGAACCAGCTGTATTCCTGCTTCAGCTCTGCTCTGATGGCTTTTGATTGCTGCCTGCCAAGGGAAGGGATCTTGCTCGCGTTTGCTCTGGAAGAAACAGCAGCTTGTCCCCCACCTCCTGCAGCCTCCAGAGCTGCAGGGCTGTCCCTGAGCCCGGCCCCTCAGATGTGGGTGTCTGAGGCATCTGGTCCTGGAAGAGCCACTCGAGATATCACCAAGCTGCCGGGCCCCGCGGCCGCGCTCTGCCTGGCACCGCCTGCGCCGTGGAGCCCGGCCAGGAGAGCGTGTGGTCCCTGCGCCCGCGTCCAGCTCCGTTTTGCCTTGGCTTGTTGAGAGGACATCAGGGAACGAGGCCCACTTCCCAGGCAGCAAAGACTGAGGAAACGCTGCCCACCTTGGGCAGGGCCTTGGGACAGGGTCTTCTTCCCTGCTGTGGTAACACAGCCCATGATACAGCGAGCGGACACTGGGCGACACGTGGCAGCTCTGCATAGTCCTGATCTGAACATGCTCTTTTGCCTGCTTATTTTCATGTGCCTGGCAATGCCCCAGGCACTCTGTGCATTGCACTTCTGGAGAAACCCACTCTGGGGGCAGGATAGTGCAATCCCTATTTGGATTCCTGGAAGCTTGTGCCAGTTTGGAGCCAGGAGGTGGATCAAAATGTGTCAGGTCTGGCTTGGAAAGTGTTCCTGGCCTCCTCCATCCGCTTCCTCCTACAGCTGCCTCTGCTCCTAACCCTGTGTGTCTGCCGCTGCAGAGGAGAGGCTGGGGCTCCTCCATGGGCCTGAGTTGGGTACCAAGTTGTGTGTTTTGGTTCTGAAATACAGGCACCCTGTGCCTTGCTTTGCTTTGCTCCTTGTGGCCCTGGCTGTAGCCGAGGGCTGTGGCCCCTTCCCGGCTGACGGGCTGTTCCTGCTTCCCACAGTGCTGGAGCAGCTGCTCCCAGAGCTCAGCGTCTTGCTCAAGCTGCTGGATCACGAGTACCTGAGCTCCACGACGCAGGAGAAGAAGCTGGCCGTGTCCACCATCCTGCAGCAGCTGCAGCCGCCGCCAGGTCAGTGCATCCACCGCACTGCACTCCATGCCCCGGGGACAGCGCATGTCCCCAGTGTGTCCCCAGCATGTCCCCATGTGGCAGCTCTGCAGGACACCCCCACAGCTGGGACAATGACCTGGACCTGGCCAAAAAAACCCACAGTGGGGCAGGGGAAAAGCTGATTCGGCCAAGGAGGCCTGGTGCCCGCTCCTGCCGTGGTGCCCAGGAGGCTGGCCTGGCCCATGGCACCCGTGCAGCAGCAGGAGGCAGGGCTGCTTCTGCCTTAGTTTGCAGTGGGATTTATTTGCACGGAGCTGGAGCACAAGGGCACGGCGAGGTGGGGGTGACGGGAGGAGCACGGGGTGCCGCTGGCACGCGCTGGTGCCGCGCTCCCACACCTGCTGGAGCATCCCGGCGCTCCCAGTCAGCAGGGATGCGCCTGGCTGGCGGCACCCTGGGAGCGGGGAGTCCTCCAGCTGCCCTTGAGCAGCGGAGACGCCGGCATCGCACACGATCCGCACACTGCACTGGCTCCGAACCCATGATGTATGGGAGCCCTCTGGCTAGGGATGCGCTTCCTCACCCTTCCCGCCTGGCGAGCGAGGGGAGCTGCACGGGGGCACCAGCCCCGCTGTGCTCATGCCGGGCACCTTCCCAGCCACCTCAGGGATGTTTTGCCCCCTCTCCTTGCCTGGCTGCTCTCTGCAGCAGCTGCCCAGCTCCTCCGGGTGCCCCTGTCCCATCTCGGGTGCCCCTGCCCCATCTCACGCTGGTGCCAAGTGTGCCCAGGGCTGGCCAGCGTGCAAACAGCACCCGGCTCACGTGCAAATTGGCCGGTGTGAGGGCTGCAGCTGGGGGTGAGCTGAGCCTGAGCCTGCCCCGCGCTTCCTGTGGAAACGCTGGATCGCAAAGCTCTTCCTGCTACCGGTTTCTGCTGAGCGCAGGGCTTTCCATGGGAAGGCGGCACCCGGGAGCTCCCCCAGCTCCCTCCATCCCTCCCAGCCCCACTGCCCAGGCACCTTGTGCCGAGAAGTTCCCCACGGCCGGGGCACCCCAAATGGGTGAGCGTGAGTTGGCCCATGTCCTTGGCTGGTGTTTGCCATGGAGGAGGGATGCGGTGCTGTCCCGGCCACCCTGTCCCCACGCTGAGAGCTTCCCCCATCGCTCCGCAGGGAAGGAGGGGGACTACCTGTACGTGAACACGGCGTCGCTGAGCAATGGCACCAGCTTCGTGGAGTCTCTCTTCGAGGAGTTCGGTACGACCGGCCGCAGGGCTTGTGCCACGCGGCGCCTTGTGCCCTGTTCCCCCAGCCTGGGATGCAGCACTCGGCAGGCACCGTGCTCATCCCGGGCGGGTTTGGGAGCCGATCCCAATGGCCTGCATGGGGTTTCACTGCTCCTCTCACCCTCTCCCCTACCCCCGGCCAGACTGTGACCTGCGGGATCTCCAGGACATGCAGGAGGAGGATGGGGACTCCAGCAATGGCATCGGCTTGGAGCTCGCCAGGAGCCAGCCAGCTAAGAGTGTAAGTCCCTGGATGTCCCATGCAAGGTCTGACCTGCTTGGAGAACCTCGATGTTGGCGCTGCAGGTGGTGGCAGCCACCCCATGATGGTGACAGCCCTTTTGGGGCCTGGCAGCCCATTTCCACAGCCTGGCTAACGCCCACGGTGTATCTGCAGGTTGCTGTGGACCCTGCTCCACCACTGCCCACAACTCCTCCCCCTGAGGATTACTACGAGGAAGCGCTGCCACTGGGACCAGGCAAGGCCCCAGAGTACATCACATCCCGCAGTAAGTCCCGTGCCCAGGATGGCAGAGTTGCTGCTCCATGAGCTCCACACCTGCATTCCAGAGGGCTCCAAGTCCCCTCTCCCGGTGCAGGAAAGCAAGGAGGCCCTCGGCACTCTTGTTAGCTCATCCCAGGGGAGGAAATGCTCGTGAGGGGATGTCCCACCTCACCAGCCCGCTTACCCTCTGCTTCCTCCACAGACAGCTCCAGCCCGCCCAACTCCATCGAAGATGGATATTATGAGGATGCAGACAGCAACTACCCTGTCACCAGGATGAATGGAGAACAAAAAACCTCCTGTAAGTATCTGGGGGCTCACAGTGGGGGTTGGTGGAGAGTTTGGGCCAAGTCTGGTGCTGTGATATGGGTCTGAACAGTGAGGAGAAAATCCTGGAAGTCTTGTCTGTCTGGGCTGGAGATCAGGGCCATGATGCTCAAGTAGAGAGGGAGCGAGGACAGGGGAGAACTGGGCTCTCGTGGGTTCCTCCTGTGTCACAAGAATGCTCTTGTGCAGCCACCTGATGTTCTCCATAAGGGTATCACAGGGATCCAGCAGCCTGGCTCTTATTTTAGTGTATAAATTCCCAGCTGCTTTCCACATCCAAGTATCTGGAAAGATATCCCCCTCTCGCCCCTGGCTTCGCATGCAGGTGACATCCCTCCAGCTCCATCTGGAGGCTCTGGGGACCTCTCGCGTGTCAGAGGCCCTTTGCCCAGCAGCCTGGAAAGAGCTCGGAGCGCCGCTCGGCACGCGAGCCCCCTTTGCCCCGCAGGAAGCTCGTGCTGAGCGCTGTGTCTGTTCCCAGCGTTGGGATGGGGAGCCACCACTGCCAGCGCTGCTGCGACCTCCTGGAGCCCCCTGTGCCCCGGAGGAGGGGGGACGCGGGCAGGGACACTGCTGCCCCATGGGGCTCCCCACTGCTGCGTTGGGAGGTGCATGATCCTGCGTTGTGCGTGGTTAATCCACATTTGAGAAGCCCGAGGTCTGCAAAGGAGCACGCAGATGCATCTGGGCTTGGCTTTTGGCCTGCAGGCGTCATGAGTTGTACGGAAGGGAGATGGGTGCGATGGGAACAGTCGCGGTCAAAGTGCTGCTCTTTGCAGAGGGTGACATGGAGCCCGTCCAAGCTTGTGTGCAGCCCAGGCTCTACTGTGGAGCTGCTGGGGAGAAGGGACACCCGTTAGCACGAGAGCTTGCTCGGGAGCAGCCCCGGGGTGGCCCACGGGGTGACGTGAGTGCGTCCTTCCTCCCAGACAATGACTCGGATGCAATGAGCAGCTCTTACGAGTCCTACGACGAGGAGGAGGAGGAGGCGAAGGGCCAGCAGCTGACACACCAGTGGCCGTCAGAGGAAGCCTCCATGAACCTGGTGAAGGACTGCAGGATTTGCGCTTTCCTGTTGCGTAAGAAGCGCTTCGGACAGTGGGCCAAGCAGCTCACCATCGTGCGGGACAACAAGCTGCTGGTGAGCCCGGCGGGGCGAGAAACCGGGCTGGGAGCTGGGAGGGAGGGCAGGTCTGGCCTGAAGGAAGATGCTGAGGCCCTAATCCAGAGCTTGTCCTGAGAGTGAGGCTGTCCTGCAAAAGCAGCTCACTGCCCTTGCAAGCAAATGAGAGTTTCCCCTTGTAGGGGCATGGCTTGGCTAGCAGAGGGAGGGGAGCAGGGATCCCGCAGCCCTGCTGCAAAGACTGGGCCGCCTCCATCCGTGCCACGTGCTTGGGAGCCTGCAAGGGATGCCCGGGATGCCCCGGTACTGCAGCAGGGTTGTCTGGCCCCAGAACGGCTCCCTTTGCTTCTCCTAGTGCTACAAAAGCTCCAAAGACCGGCAGCCGCACGTGGAAGTGCCCCTGGGCACCTGCAACGTCATCTACGTGCCCAAGGACGGGCGGCGCAAGAAGCACGAGCTGCGCTTCTCGGTGCCGGGCGCCGAGGCGCTGGTGCTGGCCGTGCAGAGCAAGGAGCAGGCGGAGGAGTGGCTGAAGGTACCGCGGGGGCCTCCCCCTCACCAGGACCAGCCACCAGCCCTCCCGGCTCCTTGTCCTGCGGGGACACAGCTCCCTTGGACACGGGGACACGTCCTTGGCCGGAGCGGGGATTGGGCTCCCTTGGGAAAGACCTTATCTCCCTCGAAGGGGAAGGGGCTTCTGTCTCATCTCTTATCAGCTCTCCGGCAGGGAGCCCTGGCGTGGTGAGAGCTGGCTGGCTGCTTCCCAGGCCCCCTGTGTCCCCAGCGCTGATAGCCCCTTGCGGGAGGCAGTGGGGTGGGGATGTTTGTTCGCCCCCTCCCCTGCCCCGCAGCCCTTTCCTGCCTTTGTTCCGCGGTGGGAGGCCCTGGAGAAGGGACCAGGCTCCGCGGCTGAGCCCGTGAGGCACAAAAGGGTTTTGCAATCCCACAGGCAGCAGCAGGAGACTTTGTCCCCATCCTGTTCCCCCCGCACTGAGCCTGGGAGCTGCCCTGTCTCCTCTGGCTAGTCTCCTCCGGAGATGCGGGTGTCCCGCTTGCCCATTCCCGGGGCTGGGAAGCAATGCGGCCGCAGGAAGGGCGGCCCTTGTGCCGACTGTGTCCCGCCAGGGGTTTCCTCGAGAGCCTCCTGGCTGGCCACGCACCCAGGCTGCTCGCCCCAGGCGTGGGAAACCGGGTCATTTATAAAGCCCTGGTGTCATTTTATAAGGCCCCCACGCTCTGCCTGCCTGCAAAATAGGGGTTGTGAGGTCTGCTGTGCTGGAGACACTGGGTGTCACTTGTGCACCCAAGTCCCTTTCCTTGTCACCCCCATCCCTGCCCGTCTTGGCTATGGTGATATTTCCATAGAAGCTCAACTGTGCCCAGCCCCGCAGACAAACTGGTCTCCCTGGGGGACTCGAACGGTCCCGCTGGGAAGCGTAAGGGGCTGCTCAGAGACCTGTCCCCGCAGGTGATCAAGGAGGCGAGCGGCGCGGGAGCCGGCGGCCTGGAACCCGCCACGTCCCCAGCGGTGCTGCGCAAGACGGACCTGGACAAGGTGGCGGTTTTAACGGTTTTAATTGCCCTGCTGAGAAGGGAAGGGGCTGAGGCTGGGCTCTCTCCTCTCCCGGAGCTTGCAAGGCTCCTGGGGAGAGGACACAGTGCTCGGAGTGCCCATGGGATGTGTCCAACCGCGCTGATCCGGGCGCCCGCCCTGCTTCTCCCCGCAGCGGCTCTCGCAGGAGAAGCACACGTCCGACTCGGACAGCGTGGCCGCGGGCGAGACCTGCTCCTCCAGGAGCCGCAGGGAGCCCGGCGAGCACGGTGAGGTCCCGCGCCATCAGCACCGCTGCCTTTGGTGTGCGAGGCGGGTGCCGTGAGTGCACGGTGTCACCGGGAGCACTCTCCTCCGCAGGGAAAGGCAAGAAGAGTGGCCTGGCCGACCTGAAGGGCTCTGTGAGCCGGGCAGCGGGGAAGAAGATCACCAGGATCATCAGCTTCTCCAAGAAGAAGCCTTCTGCTGAGGATGTGCAGACCTCCTCCACCGAGGAGGACATCCCCTGCTGCGGTTCGTGCGGGCCGGGGCAGCGACAGGCTCTCGGTGTCCATGGGGGCTGGTGGGACCTGGCCTCCTTTCCTTGTCAGCCAGATGCACAGAGGACAGGGCATGGACATGATGTGGGGTGAGGGGAACTGGATCAAGCTCATGGGGAGCTTTGCCTGGGTCCAGGTCACCCCTTGTCCTCAGGGACACAGAAAACATTTATGTGGCTGCGTGGTGCTGAGCTGGCACGTCACCTGGGCCCACAGGTCCCCAGCTGTGTGTGGGCAAACCGAGATAGGCAAGGCCTAAATGATCTGTCATTGCATGAGGACCTGGATCTGGGCCATAGCCTCCAGACGGTCTTGTCCCAAGCCCAGTCCCCCACCAGAGACAGTGGTGTCCTCACACTCATGGTGGTGTCCTCATGGTCATGGTGGTGTCCTCATTGCACTTCATGCTTATGTTTGTGCCAGTCAAACCTGCCCGTCTTCACTCCCACAAAGCTGCTTTGGGCCTCAGGAGTTTTCTGCTGAGAATACAACTGGAGTTACACACCTGAAAGGAGAGGGACCAAGAGCCTGTGATATCCTGAGGTCCTCAGACACAGTCACAGCACAGAGCAGTACAGTATAGCAAAGAGGGTTTATACTGTGTGAGGACAAGCTCTAGGAAGGCAAAACCCAGCCGAGTTCTGGCTGGGCTGCTGACCATGGAGCTCCTCGCCAAGAAGCAGGCTGCTATGAGGACTCCGTGGCTCTCACTTCCCACCTCTACCAGTTGTACTCATGGCCAAGGTGCTGCCAACAAGCTGTTGAGACCCTTCCTTCTGTTTTCTTCCAGGCTACCTCAATGTGCTGGTCAACCAGTGCTGGAAGGAGCGCTGGTGTCGCCTGAAGGACAACACGCTCTACTTCCACAAGGACCGCATGGACTTACGAACCCACGTGAACGCCCTTGTCCTCCGGGGCTGCGAGGTGGTGCCGGGACTGGGCCCCAAGCACCCCTTCGCTTTCCGCATCCTTCGCCGTGGGCAGGAGGTGGCCGCGCTGGAGGTGTGTTGGGATGGAGGAGCAAGGAGGGTGATGGAGTTGGGGGAATGGGTCTTGCTGTGCGCCTGCTTTGCCTTAGACCCTCCCAACCCCATGGCTTGTGCTACCGATGGCCCTGCTGTCTGTGAGGGTTCGTGTGGGGGGGAAGGAGCAAGGAGGGCTCCGACATTGCCCGTTCCCACCTTGCTTTGGGGGTGCCCCAGGCTGCACAGGCACAAGGAGAGCCTGTGTCCCGGGGCCAGCCGTGCACCCCAAGTCTCTCCTTCTCTCCCGCTGTCCAGGCAAGCTGTTCGGAAGATCTAGGCCGTTGGCTGGGCCTCCTCTTGGTGGAGACGGGCTCTGCGACGGCACCCGAGGCCTTGCACTACGACTACGTGGACGTGGAGACCATCGCCACCATCGTGACGGCTGTGCGGCACTCCTACCTGTAAGGAACGCACTGGTGGTGCTCCCGAGCCCTGTGGGCTCTCCATAGGAGGTGGGAGCCGGGCAGGGGGCTGCAATGTGCCCATGGGGGGAGCTGGCATCCCAGGAGCTGGCATTCCCTGGAGCGGGGCAGCCTCCCTGGGGCAGGACGGAGCAGGAGCGGGTTTAGCAGCGCCCGTGGAGGGACGTGCATGTTTGCACGGGGCCAGGCGAGCGCTCACAGCGGGAGCTGGAGGGCGGACGGGGAGCTCTGGGAGATCAAAGGGCTCCTCGAGGCGCTGGCCGGAGGTGGCCCGGGCAGGAAGCCTTTGAGGACAGCCGTCCCTCCGTCCCGCAGGTGGGCCAGCTCCTGCCAGGACGGCCGGGCGGACTCATCACGCGTGGTCTACGACGACGTGCCCTACGAGAAGGTCCAGGTGAGCACAGCACACCGTGTCCTGACACCCGCCACACAAGCGACATGCCCGAGACCCCCACCGACAGCTTTTTGTCGTGCTCTCGCGTCCCCGCTGCAGGCCGAGGAGCCGCCAGCACGGCCGTCGGGAGCCCAGGTGAAGCGCCACGCGTCCTCCTGCAGCGAGAAGTCCCGGCGCGTGGACCCGCAGGTCACGGTGAAGAGGCACGCGTCGAGTGAGTGGCGTCTGCCCGTGCCCGAGGGCGCCCAGGCCTCCCCAGCGTGTCCTGCTGCGGGCAACCAGCCCACGGACGGGACGGGGCCGCGCGGGCGGAGCCTTGCTGAGGCCCGAGCTTTCGTGACATGCTCTGTCGTCTGCCCGTGCAGATGCCAACCAGTACCGGTACGGGAAGAACCGGGCGGAGGAGGACGCCAGGCGCTTTCTGACTGAGAAGGAGAAGCTGGAGAAGGAGAAGGCGTCGATCCGCAGCGAGCTGCTGCTGCTGCGCAAGGAGAAGCGGGAGCTGCGGGAGGCTGCCAAGGGCTGCACGGGTAGGTGGGGGCCCCCGGGGCGGCTACGAGCCCCGTCCCGGCCGCCACATCCCCATCCATGCCGGGTGGCAGGGTGGGGTGCAGGACCCAGCCGGTGTCACTGGTTGCACCGCTGCAGCCTCACGCCTGGGCCAGCAGCCCCATCTAGTGTCCTCATGTGGGAGGATGGGGCTGGCACGCACCTCCCCGTCCGTCCTGCATCCCTGTCCATCCTGTGTCTCCGTCATCCTGCGTCCCCCCCCGCCCCGCGTCCCCATCCATCCCGCGTCCCCATCCATCCCGCGTCCCCCTCCATCCCGCATCCTTGTCCGCCCCACTTCCCCATCCGCCCCATGTCCCTGTCCATCCCACGTCCCCGTCCACCCTGCGTCCCCCTCCGCGCCACGTGCCCGTCTGCACCGCGCTGAGCTGGGCGCGTGCGCGCGGAGCAGGGCAGCAGCTGCAGGAGCTGGAGCAGCGCGTGGCCGAGCTGGAGGAGCGCTGCCGGCACAAGGAGCAGCGCCGCGTCGACCTGGAGCTCAAGCTGGGCGAGGTGAAGGAGCGGCTCAAGCAGTCGCTGGCCGGAGGGCCAGCCCTGGGGCTGGCCGTGATGGGCAAGGCCGAGAACGGGGTACGGAGCTCTTCCTTCCTTCCTCCCTGCCAATGCGTTGGACACTGTGAGAGCTTTCTCTCTCCCTTCCCGCTTCCTGGCTGTCCTAATTCTCCTCCCTCTGTCTCTTCTTTTTTCCTCAAGGAAGCAGCCAGCAAGCCCAACGGGAGCCCCCCCGAGCACTTGGTCCCTGTTAACTGTGCAGCCGAGATGAGGAAGAGGAGCCCGTCCATCCTCCCTGCCAACAAGGGCAACGTGCTGCGGAAGGCCAAGGTCCTGCCTCGGCCACCTCAGGGACCTGCTCCCACTGAGGGCCACCCTCTGCCCTAGCAGTCGGGCTCCAACGCCGTCTCCATCCTCCTCTTTGCAGGAATGGGAGCAGAAGCAGACCTAAGCCAGGCGGTGGGAATGCTGGGCTGCAGCGACGCGCCGGACCCGGCCCTGCCGAGGAGCCGCGAGCCCCTCTCTCCACGGAGCTTGGAGGGCGCAGCAGGACACGGGCCCTGCCGCGCTCCCCCGCTGCAGCAGCAGCCGTTCCTGTGGGCTCCGTGACAAACGCGGGATGGGGGGCGGGATGGGAGGGGAGCTGGGGGTAAGGGGGGTCCTTGGCGGGTCAGGGCTGTGTGCTGTGGGGACCCATCGCCCCCGTTTCCACATGGGGTTTTGGCACTGAGGAGCGCGGGAGCCTGGCCCTCCGCACAACTGCTTCGGGCTCCGATTTATGGGGTTCAGCACGTGCCAGCCTGGGGCTTTCCCCAGTGCCCACGGACACTTTGGGGGGTTTGGCTGCTGCAGCAGCGGGGTTTATGAGGGACCGATGTGTGTCCTTCATCCAAGTGAACTTGTCCAATATTTCCTCCCTGGGACAAGGCGGGAAGAAGCAGGAAGCCTGTCACCCTTGCTGAGCAGCGCTGCAAGGGGCTGAGGCTGGATGCAGCTCAGCACACTCTGCCCTAGCCCCCTGCCCGCTTGGGGCAGCAGGAAGGGACTGAGAGTGACCTCCGTCCTGCCACCGCGGTCGGGCGCTTCGCCTGCCAAGGCATGGCATCCAGATGGAGCAAAGGGGCCCTTGAAAGGTTTTTTAAAAAGTGGTTTCAAAGCAGGGGACTGAAAAAAAGAAATAGTGTGGAAGATAATGTAGCACAGGCACAAATGCTGGATGGGAATAGAAAGGGAGTGCCCAAGGTTTTGTGGCAGAAACAAGGGCCTCTGACCCATTTGTGCCAACTACTGCCACAGTTAACCTGTAGTGCTCACTGCTTCAAGGCACTTCTAGTAACCAGGTTAAGAGGGTTTTAATAAAAACTCCGGTCCTGGAAAGCCCCTTCCTCTGGCTGGAGCAACCAGGACAAATTACTCCCGCTGACAGAGCAACAGAGCAGCCCTTGTCTCGGGTGGGCAGGAGGGCACTGTGCAAAGGACACCGCGCATCATTGCCGGCCGAGGCTGGCAGTGCTGGGTGACCAGAGACCCCCTCACCTGCCTTTAGCAGCGACCATCCGTTGCCCAGGTCCACGGCCTGACCTGGAGGAGCTCCAGCTTCAATTAGACCTCTCTGTGAGATTAAACCTGTTCCCGGTCACGTTCCCCTCGCCCAGCTCCACTTTGAAGTCGTGTCCTGCCGGGGCTCCCGGTCCCTGTGCAGGACCACAGGAAGAGATACAACTGCGGGACAAAACTTGCCTTAAGAAGCAAACGAGCAAACAACCAAAGGCCCTGTTCTGTTGCGGTTGGATTTATTGCTGTAAATAGGTGCTGCCAGGCGCTGGGGCACGTGTCCCTTGGCTGGAGCAGCGTGCTAGGACGATATTTGATGCTGTTCATGGAGGAATAAAGAATGCGCTGCCCTGACACACTGCATGCAGGGCCCGCTCATTGCTGCATCTCTCAACCAGCGGGAGAGGCGATGCGGGACCCCATGGGAGCCATGCGCTTGCTGTCGGAGCCACCTGCACTGCACGGGGCCTCTTTTCTCTCCACCAAACTGCAGCACCCCCAGCCATGCAGTCTCCATGCTCCGGGGCTGTGCAAACCCCCAGGCCATGCAATATCCCTCTCACCTGCATGGGTCGTGTATCCTTGCAGGGCTGTGCACCCCTTGAACCACACAACATCCCCTTAGGATTGTGCAACATACTCCAGGCCATGCAATCCCCTTTCCCATGCTCATGTATCCCTCCAGGGCTGCACCCCCAGGCCATGCAATAGCTCCCGAGCCTGTGCACTCCAGGCTGTGCAAGACCCAAAGCTGACAACCCCCGATGTGTGCATCCTTGCTGGGCTGTGCAAGCCCCTAGGCCGTGCACTCTGCACCCCGTCCAGGGCTGTGCACCTTCCTCAGCATTGTGCAATTTCCCCCCCGGTTTATGCATCCCTCCAAGGCGGTGCACCCCCCACCCCAGGGCTATGCACCCTCCTCTGGCTCATGCAATCCCCCATGGGGGTCATGCACCCCCCGGGTCTTTGCACCGTCCCCCGGTCCTTGCACTCCCCCCTCCCCAGGTCTTTGCACCCCCTCCAGAGCTGCGCACCCCGCTGGGCTAAGCCCCGCCCCCTCCCCGTCCCGCGCAGCCGCACTCTGCGCCGCGAGGGCTGCCGGGAGCTGTAGTCCCGCGCTGGACGGTGCGCGGGCGCGCCGCGGGGGCTGCCGGGAGCTGTAGTTCGCGGGCGGCGCTCGGCGGGAGGATGGCGGGCGGCTCGGTGCGGGCGGCGCGGCAGCGCCTCGGGCCCGCGCTCTCGCTGGCCGCGCGGCGGCCCGGCAGGTACGTGGGGCGGCGGCGAGGCCGGGAGCGCGAGGGGCTCCCGCCGCCCATCCGGCCTCCCCTCGGCGGGCGGGACGTGGCGCGCGCCGGGGCGAGGCGGATGGCGCCGGGCCGGGCCTGGCCGCGCAGAGGCGGCGGGCGGCTCCGCACGCGGCTTGGCCGCCTCCAGGTGCCCCCCGGCCTCCCGGGGGCCGCGCGGCCCGGGCAGAGCCGGCGCGGGCGGCGGTTCGTCCCTGTGGGACCGGAGCGGGTTGGGGGTGACGCTCCCCCGCCGCCTGGGCGTCCTTCTGTGGAGCAGGCCGCGGGGCAGGCCCGGCCCTTCCCTCCCCTCGTGCTCGGACCTGCGGGTGGCTCACCCCTAGGGAGCCCGTAGTTGCCCGTGGGAGCCCCTGGGCCTCTGGTGGTCGTGGAGCTGGGTCCGTTTTCTCACGTGCCCCCGGGATTTAACCCAGGCAGTGATGTAATGGGACAGCGCGGGAGTGGTGTGAGTGTTTTCCGTGGTCAAGGAAAGAAGGGCAGCTGGTTCTTGTCGTTATTTAGACAAATAGAAATCCCCAATGGCATTTTGGGACCAAGTTGGTTTATAAAAGAGCATTGAAATACATGACGGCTCTTCAGTTATTTGAGTGCAATGAAAGCAGCTGAAAAGACATGAAAAAGACATACTAATTACTCCAAAAGAAGCTATCAAAGCATTTGAATGCAACAAAATAATCCCAGTTGAAGCAAGTGTGTTTGGGACTAGATGTAAAGGTGTGTGTCTGCAATCCTAATTTTTTCACACAATCTGTAATTGCCAAGACAGTTCTAAATATGTAGACATTTTCTGAATAGGGAGCGAGTGTGTAATGGATCTGACTGAATACAACTACTTAATGAAAGCCAAAGCTTACTCCCAGAGTGAAATAAATTGTTATGTGTATATAATGTGTCTGCATTGCTATAGGAGCAGGTTTCTATAGCAGATCAGTCAGCTGTGAGGACCAGACATGGGTGCTGCACGTGTTTCAGAGACTTCTTACTTTAGAGTAACTTTAATCTTTAAAGTCCTTGCCCGTTCCCAGCCCTCGTGCTCTGAGATGCCCTCCCGAAGCAGGTCCCTGTTTGGTACTGGCCCAGTGAATCCACAGTGTTCTCTGACATCCGTCAGTGAGAGAAGCAGAGCTCAGTAAGTGGAGCTAATTAGGCGATGCCCTTGCAGAGCCCTGCTGCTCGGAAACACTAATGCAGGTGGTTCTGTGTATTGCAGCAATTGCCTGGTTTGTCATGTAGATTGGGAGGAGGAGCAGGGAGGGCTTTAGGAGGAGCTGAGATAGGATCTTGTGCTCAGAGAGTGCATGGAAGAGGGAGTTAGGGATTTGGGGGCATCATCCCTGTGCTCTGGAAAGAGAGATGATACTCTGGGTCTGACTACAGACCTCTTTTTTCTTACACTTAAATTCTCATCTTTAAGGACAACTATCTTAAACCATGTGGCTGCAGTCAGATTCCCTCCTGCCTCTGTTTATTTGCCCTTCTCTGACATTAGTTCATACATTTCTTTGAATCACCAGCTCAGTTTATAGTCTGTCCACACCCTCTGGGACTTCCCCATGTCTGTCACTTCAGGGATGTCTCGACTTCCTCCGGTGGGATTTCTGTGTATTTTTAGCATTTGGTATTTTAACAGCTGTTACCAAGACTGTGTTTAGGAGCTACAGCACAATGTGGAGGGCAGACTCCAAATAGTACTTGTCCCTTTTTAGCAGAGTATTTCTTTCATCGTCGAGGAGGGGTAAATTGAGCAGCATTTTCAATTCTGCCTAATTAGTCTTTCTCTAAGCGCTCTTTGGAGTCAGCCTGCGGGTTTTGCTTCTTGTCAGCAACATTTAAAGCAGGCTAGTTTAAACGACACTCGTGAGCTGAGTAGTATTATTATTATTATTATTAATAATAATAATATATGGCGATTTGCTTTGTAACTTGGTTTCACTCGCTGCAAACAGAGTCCATGGGAGCAGCTCTCTGCTTCACGTAGGCAGGGCCCTGTAGCCCCAGCACCGAGTTCATCCATGCCCATCTCCTCCTGCATACTGAAACACTCCCATTTCTGTAGCATAAAGCACTTGCAACGGGAAATGACTCACAAAAACTCTGCTTCTTAGGTGTGAAAGAGTTAACTAATTTCTATAGGTCTCTAAAACTGCAGAGCTGTAACCTGTGAGGTGCCTAGCAGGGCTGCTTTCCCAGCTGTTTCAACTTGTTGCATCTGCAGCATGACTAATATCCATCCCTGCAGCCCTTTTAATGAAATGGGAGATAAAGAAATACAAAGTTAGTAGCTAATTCTTACCATGCACTTCTATTTTTATTTTTATTTTTATTTTTATTTTTATTTTTATTTTTATTTTTATTTTTATTTTTATTTTTATTTTTATTTTTATTTTTATTTTTATTTTTTTATTTTTATTTTTATTTTTATTTTTAACAAAGGAACTTTACAGATCGTTCATTGATTGAGGGTTTTTTGTTTGTTTGTTTTTTGGAAGTCTTGGTGAAGGGAGACCTTCTCTTTCCTCATCTCCGTTTTAATCTCCTTTTTATACCTTTGGAAAAGTACTATGTTAACAAATCAACAAGCCCAAATTTATTTTTAAAAGTTAAACTGCGAGTAACAGCCGCCTGTTTGTTGCTTTGAATTCCAAAATAATGAGCCACTGCTAGTTAGAAGTATTCCCTTTTGCCTTGAAACTAATTCATTTCTGCAATGTTCCTGGCAGCATTAGGGGCCATGATCTGTCTTCTTATCTGCCTTTTACTGAGATACTTTCCACTGCAGCACAGAATCCTTGAGCTTCTTTTATCCTTACAGTTCATGTTGCTGAAATTGTTACTCAGGAGCATGGCCCTTCCCTCAGAAGGTTATAGTGAAATGAAAACACTTATTTCAGGAGTGCAGGAACTCGTGACTGGCATCTGACGTTAGATCAGCTCCTTAGTGTAATCTAGACAACTGTATCATGCTGGCAGGATGACGCTGGTGGAGGTTTATGATTCCCTATGCAACATTTATTAAAGCTTAAGCTATTGTGTGTTGATAATTTCCAGCAAATCTATATTTAGGTAGCATATAAAATGCCTCAGTGATGGGCAGCTTAAAAAATGTTCAGGATGGGATATAGTATCCTGAACAGATCCCTGCAACAGTGATTAAAAAGTAGGGGAGCATTCCTGGAACTTGGCACTGCAGCCATGGGTCCTGTTTTGGAAAACAGATTTTTTTTTCTTTTTTTTCTTGCAAAGATTTGTGTGAGGAGCATCCTGTTTCAGAGCAAAAGTACCCTCTGGTTTGTAGTTGCTGTGCAATGTGTTCAACAGGTGTGGTTTGCCAAGCAGATCATGTTTTAAGCACCTCCTTAATAAATGATTGTGTGCAAATGTGCTGCAGGTGGGAAAAGGAAGTTTGCCATTAGCGTCATGGGACCTCCAGCACCCTTGTATTAAAGAGAAAATGGAGAAACGTTTGGACTGCTTAGGCAGGGAGTGATAAGATACCCTTGACAGTCTTTAGGCAGATGCAAATTACTTAGGCTGGACTTTGGCCAACCAAATAAGTCAGTCTAAAACCAGGTTACAAACCAGAAGAGGAAGAGGCTGGTGTCCCTGAGAAAAGAGGAGCCCTTGCTTTTTCGGCAGATACTAAAGGTTTCTAGGCACTTGGGCAGTGTCCACACACCACAGTCTTAATTATCTGACTCCTTGGTTGTTTTGTAATTTTACTTGCAAGTTCTAGAGTCAGTCTCCTGAGGTGGGAAGCACACCCACCTCATGCTCTCCCAGTACTACTGACAAGTGTGTCTTTTAGCCGAGAAGTCCACTCGATGAAAGTGGCGTTGGAAACAAAGCTGGGATTCAGCACTTGAGGTCTGAGCTTATTTTGTTTTTGCTTTTAGGGCTGCTTTTCCTTGCCAATACGGCTAAAAATAGATGAAGTGTTTAAAACTGCTGAGATATATTAGCGACAGTTTTCAGTTGACACATTCCACCCATTTTTCTCTGCATGGAGTTGTGAAGATTGTGGCAGAAGGCTCCAGAATACATGCAGTAATATCTAAGAAACAGAAAACTTGATCATATACCAGACAATTTCTTCTCTTTTTTGTTTCCATCTGTTTGTCTTTATCTCTCTCTCTATCTTATTTTTTATTAAAACTGTTCTTTATGCAATGGACAAGGAAGCTGGCTACGGTCTAGCAATTGTTATTTTCTGTGCTTTGGTGCTAGTTGGCCATCTTTACAGAAAAGAGCTAAAATTTTACCAGCAATCATCCCTCCCTACCTATTTAAGGAGGTCCTACTGTTAGTGATGAAATTCTTCTTTCTGACCCATTGTTATTTACTTCTTTTTTCTCTTTTTTGTCCCTAGGTTGCATTTCAGGGGTTCCTCATTTGTCTTCAGCACTGCAGCTCAGCAGAGAAGCACAGGAGATGAGTGTGGCCCAGATGATCCCCATGATGAGGCGAAGCATCCCCTTTCTGAGCGTGCCTTGGAGCACAAAGCTATCAAATTGGAAGAGCAAGTCCGTGATTTAACTGTGAGTAGGCTTCTGGAGCCTGTGCTGGCAGCACTGCTGTGTCTGTCGTTCAGTCCTCCTGATATAGGAGACTTGGTCTTTGATCACAGGCCTCTTCTGCAAGTGCTATAACGTGCACCCAGCACCACTGCACTGTGGCACATGAGAGAGGGTGTGAGAGGGTGCACTGGGGAAGAAGGACATTCTGTTTTCTCCAGAAACACCATCTGTCAGAGTTCCTAGCGGCAAAACCCTGGCAGTCTGATCCTGGAAGGCAAAACTTATGCTTGAGATGGTCTGGTCCAATCTTTCACATCACTGTGCAAGGAGAATGGCAGCAGTTTTGTCCTAATTAGTATCACATAGTGTGTCGTCCTGGATCCAGATAGATTGAGAAGAAAAATCAATTGTAGCTGCAGTGGTGTGGTAGAAATGGTGGGAATTATTTTATAGGGACTTTCAAGAACAGATTTAACTAAAGAGCAGATTAAATATCACAGCAATAGACAGTGCTGGAAATAATTGCCCTGGGAGTAATGAGATCCCCTGCACTAAGAGATAAATCAGCTGATTGCAGATCTGTTGCTAAGACTGCCAATTCTCCTGCTAGAGAAAGGAGCATCTCAATAGCTGCAGAGTGAGTCATGCAGAAAGCAGCAGCCTGACAAGGCAGCTCAGCTGAGCTGTGTCCCTTCTGCTTCTGGCCATGGGCTTTTTGGAGGAGTTAGAATAGTGTCGATTAATCAGTAAGGAAGGGATCTTGGGTTGGCCAGTTCTAGGGAGAACCCAGGAGCCCAGCACAATCATCTTACATGAAATAAGTTCTTTTTCTTTAAGTAGTTTCTAAGGGATTGCAAACTTGACAGGACACGAGTTTTCCTTCCTTGTCTGATACCTCCTCTTACGGTTACAGGAGCGATACCGGAAAGCTTTGGCAGATTCCGAGAATGTCCGGAGGAGAACACAGAAATTTGTGGAAGATGCCAAACTCTTTGGTAAGCAAAGAGAGCAAAGCAAAGCTGTGTTCACTGCAGTGGCCTGCCTGAGCATAAAATGCTGATCAGGAGCTTTTCTCTCTGCATTCTCCAGCCCTTGTTCAATGTGAAGTCTAACAGGATGTTTGGCCTGGCCTGGGCTTACTAGCTATTTTTTTCTGTATGTCCATTGATGTCATTTGGGGTTTGTCTCAGTGACTGGGTGACTGTTCTGTCTTTTTTTTTTTTTTTTTTTTTTTTTTGACTCTTTTACTAAAATCGATCCGATGCAGTTGAGTGTAGTTCTGGTGACTTAACTGAAATCAGTTTCTTTGTATACTGGGAATTGGCACTTGGAGAGTATGTTCTGCACTCTCTGCTGTGTTGTCAGGTTGTGATCTCCCTTACAGTGTTAAGAGCCTCCTCTTCTGGTTTTTGTGGGATAGGTCTTGCTTGGGACAAAAGTTTGCAGTTCCAGTATCAAGCGTTCTTTAACATTTCCCTAATAATTTTTTTTGGTATGGATAAAATGAGCTGCATTTGTCACTTTAACGATTGTACTAAATAGATGAAGAGGGAAAAAGCTGGCATTTAATCATTGCACTCTGCCGGCACTATTTCTGAGAATGAGAAACCTTTATTCTCCATAATGCATTAATCTCAGTTTTTGTTAGCTAATTCCAGTAGCTTCAAGTTAGAGCTGCTGTATTTTTTCTTTCTGTTCAACCCACTGTGCTATAAAATAGCTGTTGGGGTCATCCTAGATGACCTGCCCTGCTGGTTTGTTTTTCTGATCTGCTTGGCTTTTTTGTTTTATATGCAGTATGCTTTAGATTTGAAGAAAAATGAGATTCTTTATTAGAAGTTGCTTGTGGGGTGAAACAGGAGGCTCTGTGGAGTATTAAAACACTGGAGTTTCTGGCTGCTGCTGTGTAACTTTGCTCACGCTTTTTTCCTTCTAGGTATGTTTAGAATTGTATATGTAAGTGTAGACAGCAGCAAGTTACTGTTTCTCTTTCCTCCTTATGTGTTTTTTTTTCCCATAAGTTAGGCAAGCTGTCTGTGTAATTCAGAGGGGTTGTTTTTCTGGAAATGACTGCACTGTGTAAAATGCTGCATTTGGAAATGTGAGCAGCCTGAATCCAAAATATTAGACTTTGTTTTCTAATGAAAAAGACTGAGAATAACCAGCCCAGGGACTGCTTTGTCCAGTCTTTCCACAGCAGTTTTAACTTGTGAATACATTTGTGGATCTATTTTCAAATGGTCTCACGTTGTTTTTGATGCTCGCCCCATATTTTTTGTTTTCTGTGTCCATGAACGTTAATGCGAGTTGTTTGACAAAATATTTATCCCTTTATGAGAGGTTGTTCGAAGTTATAGTCGCAACAGCTTTTTAAAGTGAAATACTAATAATTTTACTCCGTTTTGTGAGTTTTCGGGTAGTCTGTATCATTTCTGTTCTTTATAGATGTGCCTCTCTTGCATATACTTTGGTGGATGGAGTCTCTAGGACGTTACACATAAAAGGTAAAGCTTTGGCTATAGGAGACATAAGCACCACCCACTCCTACTGAAGCTCATTAACAGCTTTCAGGATGTTTTCAAACTTCTGTGGCTTTGTGCTTGCCATGGGTACTGCAGCTCCGTGTGTTTTGTAGTTAAGCTAACCTTTATTCATTGCTGCTTTGTGCCTGTAGGGATCCAGAGTTTCTGCAGGGACCTCGTGGAGGTGGCAGATATCTTGGAGAAGACTGCCGAGAGCGCCGCAGGAGAAGCAGAGCCCAGTAATCCCAACCCAACCTTAAAGAAAATCTACGAAGGCCTCTCTGTGATCGAGGCCAAGCTGCAAAGCGTGTTTGCCAAGCACGGCCTCCAGAAGATGAACCCCGTTGGTGGCAAATACGATCCCTACGACCACGAGATCGTCTGCCACGTGCCAGCCGAGGGCATGCAGCCGGGCACGATAGCGCTGGTGACTCAGGATGGCTACAAACTCCACGGGCGCACTATCAGACACGCACTCGTCGGGGTGGCAGTGGAGTCACAGGAGTGACCCCCACCCATCGGCCCGGGGGACCCTAATGAGCCGAGGAGCCCTTGGCCCTCGGTGACAACTGCAGCTGCATGTCTTTATTTATTAACCTAGATTTCTATGTTGTATGTTGGCTTCTTTACAATGTGTGCAGTTATTTTGCCATTAATTCGAAGGTACTTGTATATTTAATGTTCTTTTTTTGGAGTATGTGGAGTAGTAGAAGTCCGGCTTTTTCTACCATAAACAGTGGCACTGTAGTCCCCTACTCTGTTGCTGCTTTCAAGTCTCCATTAAAAATTTATGGGGAAGCAGAGGGAATGTGAGAGAGAGAAATTATCGGAGAGCTAGGGAATCTTGTCTCCTAATTCTGTCTGAGACAGACTCCTCCTGTGGCCTTTAGGCAGGCAACTTCTCTGCCTCAGTTTCCCTGTCTGTATTAAGGGGCTATACTAATACTTACCGACCTACCTCACAGGGATGTGGTGAGGCTTTTTCTTTGCAAGGCACTCGGGCGAGGAAAAGCTCCAAGTGCTAAGTATCATGAGGCTGGTTGTGGTGTCTTCCCTTGTCCCCAGATCCCTCAGGTGGGGATGGAGATGATCACTTGAAATGGCCGGTAGAGCCACGTTTTTCTTCTTGCTTTTCAGGAAAACAGTCCTGAATTAATGACATCTGTTTTGTACAGCAGATGAATATGGATGAGGTTTTAAAGAGAATTCAGTTGTCATGGTCATGTCGAAGTTTAATGTGTTCATCTTTGTTCTCTGGGTAGAATTTCAGCTTACCTCCCTCTTTTTGAGGGGAAGAATAGGGAGTGGTCCTTGATGGGACATCTAAAACCATTCTCAAATCTCTCCAACAAAAAATAGTAGATTTTGGAGGACAGCTGTATCTCTTCCTTGGTTGATATTTGTGCAGCCTCCAGGTATGATAAACTGTATAGTCTTTAATGCTGCTGGCAGGATGGAGATATGCCCTTAATTAAGAAATCTAGCTTTATTTTCTCAAGCTCTCCAGTTACAGTCCTCAAATAACACTAGCTTCCAGTTCACATTCAGATTCTACTTTTGTCTCGTCGTGGTAAATACTTTTTTTTCCTTTGAACAAAGGAAGGAAAGAAATCCTTTCTACTGCAAGTCTCAAGTGTCCTTGAACCAATTTTAGCAACAGTGACAAGAAAGCAAAGAGAAACAGAAGGCTGTGAAAGTGAACGCTGACCTGAAGCCATCTCCCTGGTTAGAGACGTGCTGTTGTCGCAGGCTGGCATGTGCATTTCGCAGTGGTTCTCTTGCCTGGGAGTCTGTTTCTCTAAAAAGAAAGGATTCAGACCTCAGACTGAAGTCAGAATTTAACCCTTTGGAGAGTAATGAGCAGCACAGCGACAGAAGAATTATTCAAGGCTATGTCTGCATTACACAAAATCAAGGCCAAGTAATGGTTGGGTTTTCAGGTTGCTTTTTCCTGATTCATTCATTCTTGCCTCTTCACTTCCTAGAGCTGAATCTGTAGCCCGATAACTATTTGTGATTTGCTTTTAAAACCTCTTTCTTTATGGTGGCCGCCATCAGTGGTTTGGAAAGAAGCTTATTCTTCACCCGTTCCTTTACAGGTTTCAGTAGCATAACGATGGACTTGCAGCAGCCTTCAGCTATCAGCTATGAACAGTCTGTCATATGGAGAGATGTTGTAGAACGTATGCAGCCTATTGATTGTCATTCCAGAATTTTGAGAGAAAGAAGACGGACATTTCTCTTCTCTTTTGCTGAACGCAAGCTGCTTTAGTGGCAATTGTACGTGGAGGACGTGGAGCGGCTCGCGTTCTGGTGATGCTTTTTTGAAGCGTAGTTTGTGCCTCGGAGTGGTTGGGTTTTCAGGCAGGTACCTGAAACTTCAACCCTGGAACAGCGCTTCATGGCAGCGTTAGATCACTTTGAGTAAGTCTCCAGTTCAGTGCTCTTGTTTATCACATTTTTGGAAATCTTAGAGAAATACTGGACTTCCCGTTCTTTTCTTTTCTTTTTTGAGTGGTCCTGCATGGTGACTGGGTAGGCAGGTGATGTCCGCTCAGGAGAGAATAGGTACGATATGAAAAGTGGCAGTAAAACTGTGCCCTGCTGCTTCATGACCCTGCAGCCTTTTCTGAGGAACCTGCATCTTGGGCTGGAAAGAGCAATTTCCATCCTTTATGCCATTTCCATCCCTGATGTCGCAGCTGAGCCTTTCTGAGGATGTAAGCGGAGGGCTGGTAATGGAAGCTAACTTGTAATGTAAACCTTTATATCTAAGGAACTGAGCAGAAATAGTCATTTCCTGTAACAAGTGGTTTTCAATTAGAAAAAGATTGCAACTTACCCAAGCTAGAGCTGAAGCAGCGTGCAGCCAGCGGGATCAGATCAGATCCAGAGCCTCTCCGACTGACCCATTTCAGTCACTGTACTAGTAAAGTGAAGTACATGTACTCAGTCCACCTTGGGGCTCTTCACCATCACCCCAACTAGTAATGACCCGCTTTTTGTCTTAAGGACATACCCTAAAATGCACTTAGAAACTCCTTCCATCTGTAATGAGAGGTTATTGACGTAGGGTCTGTGTCCGGGATCCTCGTTCCTTGAGGCCCCGTTGTGTGGCTAGAACAGAAACGGAAGGGATCAGGTTCCTTCTTTGCCCTCCCACCAGTCCTGTTTAATTCTGGACAACTTATTTTCCCTCTTTATGCCCCAACTTTGTAACTCTCTGAAACTTCTAGCAGGCTTAACAGGCTTTTCTGATGGCTGCTGTAAGATTACCCATTACCTAAAGACACTTATACAGAAAATACCAAAGAGATAAGTGGTGTTGCTGCTGTTTGTCCTAGCTTTCTGCTTCCTTTGAATTGTGAAAATGAGCACGCTAAACCTGGATTCCATCAGAGAATTTAGGCTTCCAGATTTGATCCTCAAGCACACTTAATGATTTTTTTTAATAGATAGGATTGTCTAAGGATGGATTTAATTTCTCCTTTCTAGATACCAGTTCCCTCGTTGTCTTCCATGTTTGTGTAGAGCCTACACAATGGGACAGGTTCCTTGTGGCGCTCTCCAGAATTCCACCAGAGAGGAATCTGGCCCAGGAGCTCTTTCTGTCTCCAGCCACTTTATCCAATGACTATTAAAGCACAGGAATGTGCTAGAAGGGACAGAACAGCAGGAGAGAGGAACATCAGCGAACGCGTGAGTTGTTTCCACTCTGTTAGGCCAGCCACGAGCCGAAGAGCTTGAGCTGGGAACACAGGCAACTTGATATCAAACACATGCAGTGATGTATAGAGATATAGAGATACATACGTGGCTGCTCTTGGAAGTCAGGCTGTACCCAGGCATTTGCCTTGGTTGTGACCCTGCCACGTCTTATCAGTGCCACAGAATTTGAGTTAAGCTCCTGGATGGGTCTTCGTGGCACCGTCCCATGCGTGGCAGTGCCTCGACTCTGACCACGAGCAGTACAGAATGTGAATGTCACTTTGTGGACCTTAAATTCAGTGCTTCAGCAGCAGAGCTTCTGTTGAAACAGCTGTGATAAATCAATGGCTATTAGCAGTACTTTAATTTTTTAAAAAATATATTTAAGTTTTGTTGTGAATATTGTAGTATTTTTTATTTTAAGATGCAAAATGTTTTGATATTTCTCACAAAGTCAAATGAACAAAGCGTTGCTAATCTCCAAAAATTGAAGTCCACCTAAGTGGTGGGGAACTTGTATATATATTGTATGTTTTTGTGTTTCTATGCTCTTATTTACCCAAAGGTTCTGGCTGGATGAAAAAGGAGGACTGAAGCGTGAGAGTGGTGCACGTTTCTGACAACAACATTTGAGTTAATGTTGGAATGGGCTGATTTCTTTTAGATGTCCAGATACTGTCCATTTGCTAATAATAAAAAAATGCAGTTATTTCTTTATTTTCTCTTTTTTCCTGTGCTCCAGACTGCTGCTCATTCTGACACGGGAAAGGTGCAGAAGCCTTGTGGATCATCTTTCCTTCCATAGGTTTCCCAGCGGGACGGGGCTTCCCTGGTGCTTCCTTGCCTGCATTCGTTTCAGTTCCTAACAAGTCCACTCACTTGCCTGGATGTTTCATTGTGCAGAGCTCTCCTGAGACCTGAAATATTTGATATTTTAGCTTATTTTTACCAGTTAGCACTCTCACAGTTTTGGTGCCTTCCCCTTTTTGTGGCAGGTAAGTTTTAGCAGCCGTGCTCTGGCCGCTTGTTTCGGCCAGCACAATGCACGGTGCGCATTAACGCTTGTGGTGTCCAAGGGTGGGTTGGGATTTCATGAGTTTGTTGGTGCTCTGTAGGTCTGTGTTTGCCACAGAGCTGCTTGTTTCTCCCTTTGCTCGTTCCTCGAGTCCTTTGCACAGCAGGGCAATAGCCCGGCCTCATGCCTGATGCTGTTCTTTTCCTCAGTGTCCCAGTGCCTTCTCTTTACTGCAGACCTTTGCAGTTTGTTTATAAATAGCCTTTTTTGGGAAAGATTTCTCTGTTAGAGATATCTGTTCCTTGGAAGATCTATCAACCTCCCAAGCAGAGCCAGAGCGCTCCCCTTGTGATCCCGGAGGCTGCTTCCCATATATGGGATTTTTTGCCTTCTCCGCGAAGGCAGCAGCGGTTGCTCTGATGTACGTGTGCCCAAACCTGCCCACACCAGGACATGCTGCGACGGCGCCGGGAAGATCTGGTTCCTCAGGTTTGCTCTCTAGCAATAGCAAGAAGTGGAGGCCTCCAAAGCGGAGCAGCCTGCGCCTAGAGGGAAGCGCGAGGGCTCGGGCGCAAGGGCTGCCGCGTGCCCTCGGGGCGCCGCGGCGGGAACGTGTCTGCAAGGGGAGCTCCGTGGACGGCTGCGAGGGACGGCAGCCCCAGCCCTGCTCGTCCAGACCCCCGTGCTTTGCTCCTGGGGGAACAGGCTGGTTCCTCCTCGCCCACGGCCGCGGTGGAAACAGGGCAGTTAAATAACAGCCTGTCAAAGGCGGAGGCGGCTGCCGAGACGCTTGTGCTCTCTTTTCTAAGCAGCTTTGGGATATAAAGGTCTCCCAAACTTGTGGCTGATGCTGCCCAGTGTTAAGGATGAGGCGAGCAGTCACTTTTGACTCTTGCCCCTGTGTCTGTGCCTGTTTCTGGGTTACCTTTGTGCTCATACATGAGCCCTTGCAGGGATGGGGTTGGGAAGCAGCTCCCGCCTCGGGGAAGGGAGCGGGACGAGGCCTGTGCTCTGTGTTAGAGCCAAGGCTTCTGTAACAGTTGAACCCAAGCTCAGGTTCAGTCCTTGGTAGGAAGCCAGGTGGCTAAAGGGAGAGACCCGCAGTGTCCAACCGGCCCAGCTTGTTGGTGGCATGGAGTGTAAGATGAGGGTGTCCCATGTATGGATAGGTGCCCTGGGGTGCTTTGTGCTCAGGCCTGAGCTCTGGGGCTGCAGATCCCATGGGATGAGCCGAGAGGCAGTGGTTGCGACGCCTGCACCGATGGGCAGCTCCTGTGCTGGGACGCAGGCTGCGCTGTGCAGCTGCGCACGTAGCACAGCCCGGCTGCTGGGGGCCCCGAGCCCCGCGGCCGTTCACGGGGACACCCTCGGGCGAGCCCCGCTTTTGTGGTGCGGCCGCCGTCCGCGCGGGGCGGCCTGCAGCGTTCCCGGGAGCGCGGGCGCGTTCGTGCAGGGCCCCCCTGCTCGAGGGAACGGGGCGGCCCCGCCGGCCCGCGCTGCCCCGCGCGCCTTCCTCCTCCTCCTCCTCCTCCTCCTTGCCCTCCCGCATCTCCCCGCGCGCGGGAGGGTCCCCGCGGCTCCCGCAGCGCCGTCCCCGCCGGGGGCCGAGCCTGCGCTAAGGGGCGGCGCTGCCCGGGCCGGGGCGGCGCTGCCGGCCGCGCTCGCCGCTCCGCTCCGCGCCATGGCCCCGCTGCCGCCGCCGCTGCTGCTACCGGCCCTCGCCGCCCTCCTGGCCGGGGCCGCCGCCGCCGCCCGCGCCCCGCCGCGCAGCATCGGTACGAGCGCGGGGGGGCGGCTCTGCAGCGGGCGGGGATGCGCGTGGCCGCCCTGGCCTCCTCCTCCCCATCCTCCTCTTCCTCCCCATCCTCCTCTTCCTCCCCGCGGGGGCTGGGGCGGGCGGAGAGGGGGGCGCCGGCGCCTGTGCGCCCGTCGGGGCTCACGGGCCGCTCTGCCCGCTCTGCCCGCAGCCGTGGTGGGCGCCGGCGTGGGCGGCTCGGCCGTCGCCTACTTCCTGCAGCAGCACTTCGGGCCGCAGGTGCAGCTCGACGTGTTCGAGAAGGGCCACGTCGGGGGCCGCCTCGCCACCGTCACCGTCAACAAGCAGCAGTATGAGAGCGGCGGCGCCTCCATCCACTCGCTCAATCTGCACATGCAGGACTTCGTCAAGGTCCTGGGTGAGTGCACGGCGCCCACGGGCCGCCCCGGGCTCCTGCCCGCTCGCCCGGCCTTGGCCCCTCTGACCCCAAAGCCTTTTGGACCAGGGAGGCTGCGAGGGCTGCTTCCAGGTTGCCCCTGCTTGGCCAGCCTGTGCTCCCCGACTGCTTTGTCTGCCTCGTGCGTAGCAGAGCATCGGGAGTGAGGGGGCCTGGAAGCCCCTGGTGCGAATGTGGGGGGAGTCCCCAGGGCTCCATTCCCAGGGGGATGAGTGTGTGTTGGGGGGGCTTCCTGACCTACAGCAGAGTGACTCCATGTGATGCCTCGGTCAATGGGCACCATCCAGGGCGCCTGGAGAGCTCCAGGGTTTCACGCTGAGCAAATTCCTGGTGTTGGAGGTGTTTGTACCTCGCCTGCTCCTCAGCTTGTTGAGGAGCAAAGAGCTCCCATGTAAGAGCAGGCTCTTTCCTCTCCCCAACCCGCCCCGTCCCCAGCACAGAGCTATTTGGCACCAGCTTTTCCCAGCGATATTTGACACTAGCTGGTTCCCAGCTTTTCCCATCCCTCCAGCGCCGCGCAGAGCTCAGCCGCCCAAGGCGGCCTCCTGGTCCTCCTCCCCACAGGCCTCAAGCACCGGCGCGAGGTGGCCGGCAAGAGTGCCATCTTCAGCGGGGAGCACTTTGTCCTCGAGGAGACGGACTGGTACCTGCTGAACCTCTTCCGCCTCTGGTGGCACTACGGCATCAGCTTCCTGCGCCTGCAGATGTGGGTGGAGGAGGTGATGGAGAAGTTCATGAGGTAGGAGAAGTTCACAAGGCAGGGGACCCCGCTCGCACTGGCACGTTGCACGGAGGGGACAGAGGTGTCCTGTGCTTTTGTCGCCTCCAGGATCTACAAGTACCAGGCGTACGGCTATGCCTTCTCCAGCCTCGAGGAGCTCCTGCGCTCGCTGGGCGGTGAGGCCTTCGTCAACATGACGCGGCGCTCGGTGGCCGAGTCCCTGCTGGAGGTGGGCGTCACGCAGCGCTTCGTGGACGACGTCATCGCGGCCGTCCTGCGCTCCAGCTGCGGCCAGTCGGTGCTGGTGCCCGCCTTCGCAGGTGACGCCTTCCACCTTCCCCCCCCGCAACTTTGCTTCCCAAGGGGCCTCGGATGTTTTGCCCAGGAGCCTTCAGCACCGTCTTCTTCCTCTCCGCAGGAGCCATGTCGCTGGCGGGGGCCCAGGGCAGCACGTGGGCAGTGGAAGGAGGCAACAAGCTGGTGTGCTCGGGGCTGCTGAAGTTGACCAAAGCCAACGTGATCCCTGCCAGGGTGACGGGCGTCTCTCTGCACAGCTCCGGTGAGGCTTGGCCTGCAGGGTTGTGACCTGGGCAGCCCCGTGCAGGGTGTCACCTGGGCCTGGGGGGGCAGGCGGTGGTGGGAATTCCTGTGGGAATGCTGGGATGAAGAGGATGCTTTCAAAGGAAACTGCTGTCCTGGTCTCAGCAGAGCTCTCAGACAGGGTGTCGCACTCTCTCCGTTGCCCTAAAGCATCAGCAACTTAGCCATGGCCCTCACGTGCTGTGGTTCAACACTGGAATATACTGGGAAACCAGGAGATGGAGGCTGTGCTAGCAAAGGCTGGAGGTTGGGAGGCCAAGGCCGTATAGCTGGGGGCTTGGGGCTGCTCCTCACTGACCCACCTTCCCTTTTCAGAAGGGAGAGCCCTGTACCAGGTGCACTACGAGGACGGCGAGGGCCAGGGCTCGGGTTTCTATGACATGGTGGTACTGACGGCCCCCCTGCACCCCAGCAAGAGCAACTTCACCTTCCAGAACTTCGAGCCGCCCATCGCTGACCTCCCCGGCGCCTTCCAGCCCTCCGTCACCTCCGTGGTGCACGGCTACCTCAACTCGTCCTACTTCGGCTTCCCCGACCCCAAGCTCTTCCCCTTCGCCAGCATCCTCACCACCGACACCCCCAACCTCTTCTTCAATGCCATGGACAACATCTGTCCCGTCAACATCTCCTCGGCCTTCCGCCGCAAGCAGCCGCAGGAGGCTGCGGTGTGGCGGGTCCTGTCCCCACAACCGCTGGACAAGCAGCAGCTGAAGACCCTGTTCCGCTCCTACTACTCGGTGCAGGTGACCGAGTGGCAGGCGCGTCCCCACTACGACGTGGCCAAGTCCCTGCCGCCCATCGTGCTCCACGAGAACCTCTTCTACCTCAGCAGCGTGGAGTGGGTGGCCAGCTCCATGGAGATGGTGGCCGTGGCAGCCAAGAACGTGGCCCTCCTGGCTTACAACCGCTGGTATCAGGACCTGGAGAAAATCGACCAGAAGGACTTGATGCACAAGGTGAAGACTGAACTGTGATGCTCGGGGAAGGAGGTGGGCCAGGAGCTTCTGCGTGTAGTAGCCTTGGGGAGTATTTATTGCCTTGGGGACGCCACGGGGGCTGGGCTGGGGGAAGGGGCCGCGGGAGGGGGACGGGCCGTGTCCAGGTGACTTGGACGCGCTTTGCCTTCAGGAATACAGTCCCTGTATCGCCCTGTGCGAGTCTGATGCCTCTGCTCTTGTCTCACACGTGTTCCCCGCGCTGGCCTGGGCTGGAGGGAGTCAGTGCCTCTTTCCCTGGTCCTGTGATCATCCCTGCATGGGGGAGCGCGGGAGGCTTTTAAGGACAGGGTTGCCTGGTGGCAGCAGCAGATGGTGCCGGCCCCGGGGAGGAGCGGAGGCCTCTGGCACCCAGGGAGCCCAGCGCTGCGCTCCGTTTCGGCCGAGCAGCAGATGGTCACCACGAGGACGGCTGAAGCACCCACCTCCTGGCGCCCTGGGGTGCCGGGCACAGCTCACACGGGGGCCAGCGATGCGTTTTATTGAGGAACTCAAAAGCTGCCCCAAGGGCATCAGCTCCCCCTGCTCTCCCCGGGCCCCGTCCATCTGCCAGGCGCTAGGACGCAGTTTTGCTCCTGCCCTTCCCAGAGCAGCTGCCAAGCCGGGAACCCGGCCTGGTCCGAGGAGCTAGTGAGAGGGCCCCTGTCTCCAGCACCTCTGGGCTTGTGCACCACCCTCGGGTGCCACAGGTAGCTTTTAGGTGCACACCATGGTGTGCTCCCCCTTTTCCTTGCGCTGCCTGGTTCAGCAGGAGGAGCTCGTGCAGGGCCGTGGAGGAATGGGGAGAACTGCGCCCTGGACACTTTGGGTCCTGTTGCACCAGTAGAGCCAGTGAAAGCAAACGGGCACTTGGGAGAGGCAGGAGACCGGCTCCTGCCCTCTCTGCTCCTCCCGGCTGCGTGTCCACGCTGGGGCTGGGGGGCCTGGGGCTCGGCGTCGCTGCATAGCTGGGTCGCTTGGAGGGGCTGCCCCCGCGCTGGGTGTCCCCAAGGAGGCTGGTGGAGGCAGCAGGGGGCTCGGGGAGCTCGCGGGCCGAGGCAGCTGCAGCCTCCTTGCTGAGCCGCTCTCCTCGCCCTCTCCCGGAGAACTGGGCAGACTGGGCAATCAAGAGCAAGCTGGCTGGTATCCCATGGGTGCCTGCAGGCTGCAAGGGCTGAGGGCTGCAGGCTCTGCAACCTCAGAAGATGCAGGTGCAGCCCACGGCAATGGTCTCCATGACTGTCTGATACTTCTTCGGACACTTCTTCTTCGTGGACCGCTTCTGTCCCGTGTCTCCCGACCCCTGGCAGAGCAGCCGGCGCACGGGCAGCCGGCTGTAGATGGGAATGCTGGCCATGGTGCGGTCCTCCTGCATGGTGAAGGGGTTGATGCAGCCGGTGCAGAGGCATCGGGCCTCGGGGATGTCCGCTGGGATCCGCGTGGCATCGTGGTTTATGCTGCAGGGGAGGAAAAGCAACGTGAGGCTGGAGGTACCGTGAGCCTGGCAGGGGAAGTTCAGGCAGTGGGACGAGCGGGACGGAGCCGCCACAGGGTGAAGGTCCACAGAGGTCCATCGGACCTCTGTGGACCTTCACCCTGTGGCGGCTCCGTCCCGCTCGTCCCACTGCCCAAGCCGTTGTGGCCCCACGGTGCTGGAGCTGTGGCCACTGCAGTGCTCTGCTGGTGGCCAGCGCTGTCCACGCTCACCTGTAGGCCCAGGGCGACAAGCTCCTCCGGTTGGACCTCCAGAGCCGCAGGTTGACCTGGCACTTGGTGTCGCCTGGCTCGGAGCTGTTCTTCAGCTGGCGCACCATGTCCTGGATGCTCTGCTCGTAGTCCTCCATGGTGGTGTAGGGGTCATCGGGGGCCCAGGCCAGGGCGAGGGACCGTCCCGGCCCCCGTCTCCTTCCCCGCGCTCCCCTGCTTTGGTCCTTGGCTTCTGGGACCAGGACCATGGCGAAGGTGAAGATGCAGAAGAGAAGCTGAGGAGGAAGGAGGGCGGTCGGTGACTGCCCAGCCCTGGAGAGCCAAGGGGCTCCCTTGTGGCACGGGCGCCTCTCCCCCCTCAAATGGGCCAATGGGTCATGGTGGGACACGGCGGCTTCGGGCAGCAAATGCAGATTCCTGAAGGAGCAGGGACCCACAGAAGCAGCTCAGGGCGAGGTCTGGGGGCTGGCGGGCACAGCATTGCTGCGGATCTGTGCCCCAAACCCCAGGCTGCGTGTGGCCCCTGCCAGAGGTCTCTGCTTCCCGTTTAATAACCCCAAGTGCCCTCCCGTGCTCCCCGTGGGCTTCGCCGCTGGTTCCCTTCCAGGTCCCAGCCCGGAGGTGGCTGCGCGGGACAGGTACCCATTCAGCACAGGCTCTACCTGGGGAGCTGCTGGCTTGGACGGCGCTTTGGAGATGAGACCGTCAAGAATGAGACCTTTATCCGAAGCCTCCTCTCCCTCCCTCCCTGTGTGCTCCAAGGCCGGAGAGAGAGAAAGAAAGATGCTTTTTCCTTCCCTTCTCCCTCCAGCCTTGCAGGGCCGAGCTGCCGTGTGCTGGCACCCGGCAGGCTGCCCAGCAGCGAACAAAGTTGCTTTCTGTAGCTCTGCTCCCTGCTATTCGTGTCGCTGCAGCTGGCCCGAGGCAGCCCCTGTGCCGCTCCTGCCGCGGTGACGGGGAGCAGGGATCTAAAAAGCCCAGGCGGATTTTTCCCTCCGGTGCTGGACTCTCCCATCTCCCCATCTCCGCTTTGCTCTGCAAGCCTATTTTATCCTGGCTGTGCCAAACTCAGGAGCAATCGGTCCTGCAGCCCAAAACGTATGGCTCCAAAGCAAACAAACCCGGGTGCACACCCGATGCACAGGCGTGCAAATAATTAGAATGGGCGTGCAAATAATTAGAATGGAGGAGGCAAGTGAGCAAGGGCAGCCGTCACCTACCAGGTTTGGAGGTGGCTCCATCGTGGAGCAGCGGGCGCCGTCGCTGCTGCTGTGTCAGGAAGCCGGAGCCGGGAAGCGCCCGCCTGGAGGTGTGTCCGGCACGCGGGGCGTCCCCAGGTGCCAGGGAGCCTCCGAGCTGCCAGGGATGCTGAGCAGCGCGCGCTGGGACTCGGCTTCCTCCTCCTCTTCCTCCTCAGGTGCTGGCCGGGCGCCTGGTCCGTCACTGAGCAGGCAGATGGGAGAAGGGTCTGGGTGAACGAATGGGATTTGGGGGCTCTGGGGCTGCTGCTGATGCCAGGGCAGCTCCCAGCTCCCAGTGTGGAGGAGCGGGAGGTCTGTGGGCACACTGGGTGCTGTGTCCTGTGTCACCCATGGTGGTGTGAGTGTAACCGACCCTTCTCCTGCAGGTCCCATGTGGTCCCCATGGGCCCGGCACCAACTCCACTGTCCTCGGGAGCACCGACGGCTCCAACCCTTCTTCCCCACAGCGAAGCAAAGGCGGGGATTGCCGCCAGCTCCTGTGGTGTCCTTGTCCCACCCCTCACCTCCCCTGTCCCCACGCAGCCCCTCGCGCGGCCCGTGGCGCCGGCTCCGCTCCCGGGAGCCGGCTGCGGGGAGGTGGATGTTGCTGGCGCGGGTGCTGGGTGCTCACACCGCTCTCGGGAGCGCCCGGGGCTGCAGTGCCAGCGAGTAACCGTGGGGATGGCGCCTGTGTCCGGCCGTGGGGACGGTGCCGCGCGCAGGGTGCCCTCCGTGGGAGGGGGCTCGCAGGGCCCCCCGCCGCGGCCGGCGCCCCCCCGTCCCTGCAGCCGGGGCCGCTGCGGACCAGGGACCACACGGTGGAGCTGTCCGCCGCCCGGCGCGTCCCGCTGTCCCCGCGCGCCACCCCGCACCCACCTCCATCCGCGCTCCCCCCGGCCGCCCTGCAGTGCTGCTGCTGCCCCACGGCGCGTCCTGGAGCTGCAGGGAGCTGCAGGGAGCTGCCAGCTGCTCTCCCGGGGCTCCCCCAGGCCTGGCTGGCTCCCACATCCTGCCCCTTTTCCACCCGACAGAGACCAGGAAAGACCCCCCCCAATGCCTTTCCTGCCTCAGTATCCCTGCAGCGGAGCATGTCTCCAACCTCCAGGCCTTGGAAGACCATCCTGACTCGCAGAGTGAAGGGAGGTTTCCATGTCCCTTTCTCAGTCCAGGACCTGCACTTACATGAACCCCCCCAGGCAGGGTCAACCTTATCGCATCCCCCTTCCTTCTACCCGCTGCCCCCCAGGAGCTCAGCAAGGGGGTGAGCCCCGGCCCCCTTGATGCCCAAGGGGATGCTGGCCACCACAGTGGTGTTCTGGTGTCTTTGCCATCCCCTTAGGCCCTGGACCCGCTTCCCCTCGTCACCCTGGGCGCCGGCAGAAGGGCCATGGCGCCGGCAGAAGGGCCATGGACGCGGTGGCCACCAGGGCTTGCTGAACCAGCGGGCCCCCTTCACGCAGCACCCCCAGGCCCATCCCCAGGCACTTCCAGGGGGCTCCCGGCTGCATCCCAGCCATTTCACCCTCATTTTGTGTCCCGAGAGGAGGGGACAGCGCGAGGCAGCTGGGCCAGGCGCCTCGCGCCCCGCGGCCGTGCCGGGGTGCCGGGGCGGCGCGCGCCTCCGCGCCCGGCCGCCTGCCTTGTGTCAGCGCTCGGAAATGCTGTTTACACATGAGAGCGCCGCAGAGGCATCCGCGCCGGGAGCCAATTACCCAGTTTTGATCTTTTTTGGTGAAAAGGAAACCAGGGCTTATGCAGACAGGGCCAAACGCGATAAGCCGGGGGAGGCGGCGGGGCGGGCGCAGGCCGCTCTCCCCACCGGCCCCGCGTGCGGGACGGGGCTGGGGGCTGCGCGTGGGACAGGGGACGTGCGGGCACTGGTGGCAGTGGCTCCGCTCGTGCTGGGGGCTCAGCCC
This sequence comes from Nothoprocta perdicaria, assembly GCF_003342845.1. Classification (NCBI taxonomy): domain Eukaryota; kingdom Metazoa; phylum Chordata; class Aves; order Tinamiformes; family Tinamidae; genus Nothoprocta; species Nothoprocta perdicaria. The sequence goes on from NW_020455754.1 coordinate 8,277,800, forward strand.
CCATGGGGTGCCCGGTGCCAGCGCCAGCCCCTCTCCCATGGCGCCAGCCATCCTTGCTGCTGCACAAGGGCTCGTCACGGCGTCGGCATCGCCTGGCGCTGCCCAAAGGGTGTCTCCTGCTCGTGGGGCATCTCCACCTGTCTGTGCTGGGCAGGTAGCGCCCGGCGCGGCCGCCCAGCCCCGGCCTCTCTGCTCACAACCATATTTGCACAAACGCCCGCTCGAGGCGCGAGCGGCTCCGCAGAAGCCCCGGCCAAAAAGGCTTATTTTAAGCTTGCTGGAAAAGAACATTGTTTGGTGGGAATTATAACTCCCCGTTCTCAAAAAAGGGAAAAACAAAAAGTGCTCAATTCTGCCGGCTCCTTCAGTTGCATAAACACGGAGACATGTCCCGTCTGGAGAAGGAGGCCGGGAATTCGCTGCTGGCACCGCACAGGGGTTGGCGCCCGGTCTCCCCCCTGCCTTTCCCCTGGGCATTCCTGGTCAATGGGACAGGGCCTGTTGCATCCCGTGACAGCCGCGGTGTCCCTGGGGTCCCCACGCTCACCGGGAAGGGTTCGCGTGAGGAAACGCTTTTCCCACGGGAGGGCTGGGCGCTGCCGGTGCCCTTGTCCTGCCTGTCCCCAATTCCCGTGCCCAGATGGATGGGATGGGTGTCCTGGGGCAGCAGGACGCCTGGCTCCCCACCCCTGGGTGCACCTGAGGCCATGTCAGCAGATGCACCCCGCATCCTGGTTGCATCTGGGCTCTGTAAGGATAATGTTGTTTTCCCAGCGCAGCCGTCTCTGCGGCGCTTGTGCTCTTCGGGCAGGGGACATCCGTCACGCTCAGGTCTGTCCGGCACATCCTGCCGTGGCCCCGCTGGCGCATCCATCAGCGCCGCCGTTTACAGCACGTCACCTGTGACACGTTCCAGACGCCCGGCAGGTTTCTCCCGCCCGGCTTCTCTCCTGCCTTTTGTTTTCTTTTCCTTTCGGCTCTTGGAGACAGAGCACCTGATGGAAAAAGCCTGCTTGGACTTGCCTTGCCCGAAACACCCCGCACTTCCTTCCGCCTCCCTGTCCTGCCGGGATTGCTCCCGATCCGGCCGGCTCCTCCGGTCCATCCCAGCGCTGTCTCGAGCCCTCGTTGGTGTGGTGCCAGCTGTGCCTGCCACAGCCATGCGGGCAGAGGAACCCCCAGCTTGCCCGGAGGGAGCCCAGGGCTCGTGCTGCCCTCGGCACCCACGGAAAGAGGCCACCATTTCTGGCCACCCAAGGGAGGGGACAATTGCTGCTGCTGCCCAGGGTCTCTATTGCCCAGTGGCAGCGATGGAGGAAGAGGCTGGGTTGGGGGAAGGAGCACAGCAGGGGCAAACCTGCATCCCAGCAGAATCCTTGGCCTTTCCCACCCTATCCCAGCCTGACGGCCCCGAAGAGGACCCAGCTCCAAGTGCTGCTCTGTGCTCTGTCTCTCATGGATCGGGACTCATGATTTCTGGTTTGATCCCATGTGGGCGCAGAGAGCTGCGGGGTCTCGGGCTCTTTCTTCCTCCTGAAGAGGATCAGGAGCTGCACAGAACCAGCTGCTGAAGCACGGGACGGCACCAGCAGGCCCAGAGCATCTGCTGGACCACCACTGCTGGGACCAGCATCTGCACGCGCCTCCCTGAAGCACAGCCGCATCCCCCGGGTCCCAGCCCTGCAGGTGAGCTTCCCCTGGGAGGGATTTTGTGTCCTCAAACAGTGCCAGCCTGACGTGGCATTGGCACGGGGGGTGTGAAGAGCTTCTGAGCTAACGTGGCTAGAGGAGCCCCCATGGGGCGAAGCCACGGCAGCTGCACGGCGGGGGATTCGGTCCTCACCAGCTCGTTCTCAGCACGATGCAATGTCCCCGCTCCATGCAGCCCCGGCGCCAGCTTCCACTTGGCCTCCTGGTGCTTATTCCCTAATTGGGCTCTCGCTGGTGGGCGGCCCAGCCAGCGCTTGGGATTTTATGGGCCATCAGCGCCCCAGCGTTTACATCCCTGTCTGTACCTGGCTCCTGCTGCAAACATCACATCACCAAGCAAGGAGCTGCTGGAGAGGCCCTTAAGCTCCTCTCCGGATGCTTTCCTTTGTGCCCCTCACCATGGTCCATACGGGCTGTGCCCACGATGCCCATCATAAGCCTTGGGGTGAGCTGCCAAATTGCAAAGTTTGGGGCTTTCCCCCATAGCCTAAGCCAGCAAATGCAGTGGTCAGGCTGAGCCCCTTGGAAGAAAGGCTGGATTCCACCAGGATGCCCAGAGGTGGGATGCAGACCTGCCCGCGGCGCCTGCTGCATCCCGGCTCCTCGCCGTGGGAAGGGTTTGCTCCCAGCCGCGATGCTGAGCGCCGCCAAGCAGCCTGAACTGCGAGGAGACGGGGCTGGAAGGGTCTCACCGAGTTGTTCCAGGGCAGGGACACCCTCAGGGTCCTTGAGGAGAAGACGTCTTATTTTTAGGGCTTTGGTAACTTTTGCCTGTGGGCGAGCGTCCAAATTGCAGTTTCCCAGGGCAAGGCGCAGGGCTGAGGTAAATGGAAAGTTCTGCCCCACCAGGGCTCTCTTGTTCCATGGGTCATTCTCAAGCCAAACCTCTCCTCCCTCAGCACCAAGGGCCTGCGATCCACCTGCCTGGATGGGCCTTTTGGGGCAGGGATGGATGGAGAAAACTGGAGACACCTGGGCCTGCTCCCTGCCCACAAGGAACGGGGCATGGTGGCCCTCCAAGGAGCACCTTAGCTCTTCAGGGATGTGGTAGGGGATGACAGTGGCCACTGTGGGCAGAGAGGCCTGGTCTGGGCCAAACACTTTCCTCCTTGGAGATCTCAAGACTGCCCTGGGCAATGGACTGTTCTGGCATGGACAGGGACCCCCAGGAGCTCCCAAGAAGTTAGAGGTGGAACCTCCCTGGTGGAGCGTCAGCCTGGGCTGCATCTGATGCCACAACCGAGTGTTCCCTGCCCTGCCCTCGTCCCCGGCTCATCCGTGGGGCCATTTCAGCGGCCCATGCTCAGAGCAGTGGGTTCACAAAGCTGAGCTTGGCAGAGAGAGCTCTGGCATCTCCCGGCCTGGAGCCTCCACATCCCTCCAGGCAATTAGCCGGGGTGTTAATTGGGAGGTGTGAGGGAGGAGCACCATCCTCATGGATCCCCACACCAGGAGGCAGCAGGGGCTACTCCAGAGCAGCTCTGGAGCATGGCAGCAGCCTTGGAGGGCAAGCGGGGTCTAACCTTGATACTCGGAGGTGCTGGGACCTGCTGTGTCCAGCTGAGATGGGAATGGAGGTCGGGAGGGGGGCAAAGAGGAGGCCGGGAGCGCTGGTGCCGCGATGCCAAATGCGCCGCGGACGCACCGGGCAGCGTCGCAGCGGAGCGGTAACAAAAACAAACCCGCTCCAAGGAATCCTGCTTTGCCCCAAATGTTTTTCTTATGGAGCTGTAATAAGACAAGAGTTGTAAAGATAGTAACCTCCTAAACATTACCTTATTAAGGCTTCTCCGAAACCGCAGGGCGCGACCCCTCTGGGTCATGGAACAAGAGTGCCGCATCCAGCGTGCAAGCTGGGGTGAGAGGGACATTTTTCACTTCGGTTAGGAAACCTGCCTTCTAATTATAGTTTTTTGTTTAATGGCAGTGCCCAGCTGCGCTCTGCCTGCATCCAGCTATGGATTTGCTGGTTGTTGGGTGCAGAGGAGCTGGGGACACAGGGAGCCGTGGGGACCAGGGACCCACCTGGGCACGGCGCATTCCCAACTCTCTCCTTCCTCTGCTCCCTGTTCTGCGCTGCCTTTCGGGCCCCAGCCGAGCAAAACTGGGGCAGCATTTCCAAAGGGAACTTCACCTCCTTCCTACCGGCTCCCACCTCCCCTGCGTGAGTGGATGGGGCCCTGCGCAGCGCACGGCTCCGGAGAGCCGCAGAGCCCAGGGCAGCACCCGAGTGCACCCTAAAACTGGGATTTTTGCAGCCGTTTAGAGCCGTGCTGCCCCAGCAGCTGCTGGATTTGCAGGGACCCGTTGTGTTTTGGGGACAATGCTGCAGCACCACGGGGACGTGGCAGCGCGGTGCCCCCGCACAGTGCGTGATGCTGGGGGCACAAGCGCTGTCACGGTGGCCCTCAGACGCGGAGCACGATGTCCCCGTGCTCATCCCTGCTGCGTTCAGGGTGACGAGGACGCAGCCGTGGCGGCAGCGCCTTCACGCTGCCCGGCACAGCCAGCTCCGCCACCCGGCGCCGCGGGACCTTCCCCGGCACGAGGCCGCGGCACGGGGCCCATTGCGCCTCCCCAGAGTCACCCCCCTGCAACAACACGAGGGGAGAAGCCGGGAGTGCCCCCGTTCCCACCGGTGCTGCCTGGCGCCGGGCTCTGTCTCTGTGCCAGGGCTGCAACGCGGTGCCCGGCGGGCGGCAGCCCCTTGGCGAGGCCTCGGGGAGGCCACACGTGGGGCATCCACGTCCCGCGGTCTCACGGCAGCCCCGCGGTGTCACCGGCCCCCGTTAGGGGCTCACACGCCCCCACGCTTTTCTCTTTCTTTCCTTCCCCTTTCATTTTTGAGGCCAGACGGAGCTTCTCAAAGTAATGGGAATCACAAGCTGCCTTCAGCCGGGCCAGGGAGCATCTCCGCTTCCTTCCCCGGCCGGCGGGCCGGGCGCCAGCACCGGCTCCCGCTGCCGTCCCCGTCCCATCCCCATCCCCGTCCCCGTCCCCGTCCCCGTCCCCGTCCCCGTCCCCGTCCCCGTCCCCATCCCCGTCCCAATCCCCGTCCCCGCGGAGGAAGCCGCCTCTCGCGGCCGCCGTTCCCAGGCTGCGGCCCCCCGGCCCCTCCTTCCCGCGCTCCCTCTCGCACTTAATGACTTCCACATGGGCCTCTGGCATCCTGAGCCAAGCCTCCCGGCATTGTCTGAAATCTCCAAATTTAGAAGAAATATGAAAATTGTCAAGCGGCCCTTCCTTAGGGGGTAAAAGCAACACGGGGCCGCGCGGGCGCGGGTCACGGCGGCGGCTCCACGTGACGGCCCCCCAGCCAATGGCTCCCCGAGGCGCCCCTGACCGGGGCGCCCGCCGCAGCCTGGCCTCCCTTCCCAGCTCATATAAGGTAAAAAGAAAAAGGCTTTTTTCCAGATCCCGAGCGGCATGGAAGGAGTTTTTGCCCGGGACTCGCATGCCAGCTGCTTAAAAAGCCCCGGCTGGCGGCACCGGGGTCCCAGCGGCCGCTTATATGGGGAGCAGGGGAGGCGGCGGGCGCGCGGCCCTCGGCACCCGGCAGGTAGGTGCTGCACGGGCGGATGGATGGATGGATGGATGGATGGATGGATGGATGGATGTGGAAGGGAACGCAGAGGGTTTCCAGCGGTTGGGACGCTGTGGGGATGGGAGGGCTGCTCCAAAACCATTCCCACCAGCTCCCTCCCAGGGAAAGGGCTCTCCAGTGGGGCAGGAGGTGACGGGAGCAGCTACCTTTGGCTCCGAGCGTATTGTTGGGTGGAAAAGCTGGAAGCCCCTGGTGAGGCTGCATGGACAGCGGACACGGGGTCCACGCTGGTGCTTCGGGGCTCCCCGGGAAGGGCTGTGGCGGGACCAGGGACGTGCAGAGCTCCTTGCTGGAGGCCTGCAGGTCACGGAGCTTGGTGCGGGTGCCCTCGGACAGCACCGCGCTCCGGGCACATCCTCGAGGAGCAGCACGTGAGGCCCGTGGGCAGCGTCCCAGGCAGGGCCTCAGGGCTGCCCGGCCCGGCCAGCTGCTCCGGCTGCCGGACACGGCGCTCCCGGCGGGACGTCCTGTCCTCCGGCACATGGAGCACCGGGTGGCCCCGCGGATGGTCCCCGTCCCCCTGCGCCGTGCAGCGCTCCCGCTGCTGCCGCCCATTCCTGGGAAATTCCGGCGTCCCGCGGAGCAGATGTTCCGCACGGGGGGAGCGAGCGAGCCAGCGTTGCGCCATTTCCTGGGAAAGGCCACATGGAGCCCCCGGCTCTGCCGGCCGGGAGGAGAGTCCCGGCTCTGCCCCACCAGCTCCGGGCGCTGCTTCCCCCCTCACTTTGCTCTCTCTGGCCGGCCCAACTCGCTCGAGACGTGTGTGCACACAGGGCCCCGCCGCGCTCTCGTCGCCATCCTCGCCCAAACGCGAAACACGAGCGCCGAGACGCCCGGGCGAACAAGCTCGGGCAGCTCGCGCCGGCGCTCTGCCTTCGGACAGCTCCGCTCCAGGGGATCTTGGCTTCTTCTCCCCATGGAAAACTGACCTGCTGCCATCCCTCCATGCAGCCGTTCCCAGCTCCTTCTCTCCCACAGCTTTGCCAGTGGGGAAACTGAGGCACAGAGCTGGGCTCTGGCCCAACACGCGCAGCCTTCTCCCTCGCGTCCCCATCCCAACAGCATCTCCCCCCGGCTCGGGCACCGCTGCCCTGGTCCTCCCTGCTCCGAGCGGGCAGCGCCGTCGCCTCCCGGCCCCGCGGGACACGAGCTAATTTCCAACAAACACAGAGACGCCTCCGCCTGCGATTTCCCAAGCAGTTATCAGCAGGAATTTGGGGCAGGCTGCGTCTAGACAGGCTGCAGCTCTGGGTGGCTCCTGCGTGGAGTGGCATTTCCCTCCACGCTTGTCAAGAGACAGTCTGGAGATGATTAAGGGCTCTTTTCTTTTTTCTCTCTCTCTCTTGGTCTCTCTTTCTTTTTTAAGCTGAGAACCAGGCCTGCTCCTGATCAGGGCTTTCCTTGGCTCGTTCCTCCTCCCCGCTGGCAAAACCTGCCTTTTCTTGGCCCCGCTTTACTGGGAAATGCAGCATCTTGGTGCTCTCCTTAATTACAATAATGCTAACGAGTGGCTAGAGCTTTGCAGCAGCATCGGCCCAGCGCTGGGGACGGTGCATGTGGCTGATGGCCCCGGCGCCGTGCACACACGTGTGCCCATGGTTTGGGCACGGGTACAGCGGAGCTGACCCTGATGGGTGGCTCCTCGGGGACAAGGGCTGGGTGTGAAGCCAGCGTGGCCGTCACGGTGGTCGCCCTCGCTGCGCCGTGGGGCCGGTCTGTAACGTGGGAGCGAGTGGAGCCTGGTGCTTTAAGCTGGGCTGGGGAGAAGGAACCAAACGCCGCCTTGGAGCGCGAGCTGGAGGCAGGGAGCAGCCCGTGAGGCTGCAAACCTGAGCTCTGGGGCCGTCTGGCCAGGCTCTGAGCTTGGCGGGGAGCAGAGCCGCACACGCAGAGCGGCGGCGAGCGGAGCAGGCGGTGCCGGAGGCTCCGTGCCGGGGCGCGACGTCCCGCGCAGCCCGGCCAGGCGCTCCCTGCTCCGGTGCCCGCAGCCCCTGTGCCCGTGCGAGCGGCGGCGTGAGCCGGGACACGCAGGGAGCAGGGCCCTGCCCCTTCCGAGCGAGGGGACACGTCCAGCATGTGCCATCGCTGCCATGCGCCCGTTTCGGGGTGCGTGCATGCGCTCTGTGTGCGGACGGGGTGACCCTTCGCTAGGTCCCTCTGCAGTGAGAGCCCAAACCGGCAGGCACCGAGCACCAAATTCCTGGGTGCCGAGCATTCCTGAGGCAGGAAAGGGCTGTGCTGTGCAGGGACCTGCAGCAGAGCGGCCACGTGCAGCGAGCCAGGCCCCAGCCCCGTGCAGGGTCCCTGGCCACCCCCTTAGTCACCTGCGTCCTGAGCGAGCCCCTTTCCTGCCTCTCCCGAGCTCCCCTGGACGGAGGTGGGCAGCTCCCCCGGACAAGGCCACTGCGGAGGCCGGGACGCAGGGTCCAATGCTCAGGATCGTGGCCCTCGTGCACCTTGAGGCTTTTCCTTGGCCGGCAGGTCATCCTGCTGCTCCGTGAAGGTCCTGCTTACTCATCCTCAGCCTGCCCAGGCTGGACAGGGACAACTTTTTCTCTTCCAGCCTGGACCTCCTAGCAGGGCTCCCTCACCACAGATTGATTTCTTCCATTAATGTTCTCCTTCCCCTTCTTTTAACGTGTTTTTCTTCTCCCCCTCCCCAATGTTCCTGTCTCGAGGGCACACCGCCTGGGTGCAGGGCTGCATCCCGGCCGTGCCGGGGCTCATGCACGGCTTTGCTGGGGCAGGACGCCGCTCGTGCCCTGCAGCGAGGGCTCCGTGCCCACCTGGCAATGCCCTCGTGCATTGGGAGGTGGCCATGCATTGGGTTGCCAGCCCTCCCACCGCCATCCGCAGAGCAGGAGTCCTCTCGGTGCTCCTGCATCCCACCGTGCAAGGAGGGCAGCCCTCATCGCACAGGATACCCGGGGCTTTTCCTCCTGCCCGGACGGCTGGTGAGCTCAGTCCAGCTCAGGTCTCTGTAAACCTGACAGGGGGATTTGCTTTCCCATTGCGGTCCCCTTGGGCTCCCTGCATGGGAGCACGCAGGGCTGGGAGCTGCCTCTGGGGTTGCTCCGGCTCCACAGGGAAACCTGCTGCAGGACCGCAGTCCCGCAGGCCAGGACTCCCAAACGGCACTCGCGATTTCAACTTTCTCCTGCATCTTTTGCCACCTCCCATCTCCCATTTGCTGGGAGCCCGACCCACCTGGGACTTTTCTTTGGATTCCTTTACACGGGCTGTGGGCTGGGGCTGCCCGGTGCAGCTCCGCAGGCACCAGGCTGGGCTGGAAATGCAACCAGCTCTGGGAAAGCCAAGCCCGGGGCCTGCCGGGATCAGGAAGCACTTTGCTGACTGGCTGCCCCTCACATCCAGGCCATGCTGCACACGCACACATGCGCTGCAGCACAGATAGCATGATAAGACCTTGATAAGCACCAAGGGCAGTTTAAGGAGCTCCAGCCACACCAGGGCTCTGCCTCCCCAGGAGGAAACCCGCGCTGCAGTTGGCGACGTCCCTTCCCTGCTGCTCCCTGCGCGGGATGTTTCCTTGCCTCCAACGGGGTGCCGCAGCAGCAGGGATGCACGGGAGCATCTCCTTGGTTCCCCATTGCCTCTTCCCACCTGCACGGGCGGGACAGAGGGAGAGGGGTGAGGAGCAGAGCCTGGGCACCCCAGGGGACGCGGTGCCCAGCTCGGCAGCCCCGCTCCCACCCTGCCCCATTTGGAACAGTCTCCGGGGGATTTTTTCCCCGCTCTGCCCGAGCTGGTGCCGCTCTGCGTTCCCGCCAGCCCTTCCCATCAGCGGGACCGCTGACGTGGCCGCCTCTCCCGCTGGGAGCTCACCCCTGCACCACTTCCTCCAGCCCGGGAACGTGACGTGGAAAGGGAGCAGGAAGGCTGCTCCCAGGACCCGCTCCCACGCTCCGGGCGCCCCGGAGCTCCCCAAAACACCCCGCGCCCCCACCGGCCTCCGCGCCGGGACAGGGAAGAGCAGGGAGGCCAGGAGGAGGGGGAGGCCCTTGGGGCCGAGCTCTGCCGGCTTCGGCGGGAGAAGGGAGCGAGATAAGGATGGGGGAGATGGCGACGGGCGGCGCGGGAAGCGCCGAGGCCGTGGGAAAGGCGATGCCTGTGGGGAGCTCTGGGAGCTCAGCGCTCCGCTCTTAGCCGTGCTTTTCCCAGCAGTTTCTACCTTGACAAATGCAGCCTCTGACTGCGTTTCCTACCATCGCTGTCCCCGCAGAGGCTCCTTCCTCTCCAACGAGCTGCATTTGGACATCGCCAGGGCTTGCAGGCTGGCGCTGGTACCAGCAGCTGGGCAGAACCTTGCACGGAGGCCTGGCAATCGGCACAGGACGGTGCTGCTGGAAAGGGGCTAATGGGATTTTTCCCATTGGCAAAGGACCATAGGGACCTGTCCCTCTTGCAGTGGTGTCAAAGGAAGGGAGGATGCCCGTTGGCATCTGCAGCCTGGGAAAGGCAGAGGCCTCGTGGCCGCTGCTCAGGGCCTGCGTCTCGAAGGGCTCCGTCCCGCTGTCCCCATGGTGTCACCACCCCAGCCTGGGCTGCCGTGGGGGACAAGAGGCACCAAACTCGGCTGCCACGGGAGCCGGGCACGGGCCCGGGGGCAGCAGCGCAAACCAGCGGCCTCCGCTGCCCTCGGCACCCCCGGCCTGCTCCAAGGCGCCCTGCAAACCCCAGACCTGCTCCTTTGTTCCTGGCACGCTCCTCTATCCCAGCCAAACTGGCGGAGAAAGAGCAGCATCCCCCTGGGCCCCCTTGGCTCGCCCCCAGCATGGGAGACGGGGGCCGCCCGGGCTCCAAATCTGCCTTTTTGACCATAAAAGGGCAGGCATTTTGCAGCACGGCGGGAGGATGGGAGAGCGAAGGCAGAGCTATTTATAGGCGAGCATCAGGACCTCAGCCTGAACCCGGGGTTAATCAGCCTCTGACCAGATTAGGATCTCCCTTGGCCCCTCCATTTTCTCATAAACCTTTGATTTAAAAGCGGCGCTTGCGAGGGAAGGAGGGAGGCGGCCCCTGGCATCCGCAGGGGGATGGGATGGGGATCCCAGGGGGCCATGGCGGGGAGAGCAATGGGGGTTTCTGCAGCGGCTGCTGGCGGTGGGAGCGCCCAGGTTGGGTCTCCTGCAGCGCTCCAGGAGCCGGTGCTGCGGGTTGGTGCACTCGGCATCGAGCACGTCCCCGTCCCCTCGGAGCAGGGCCACCACCAGGGACCCTCTGGCTGCCCTTAGCCTTGGGTCCCATCTCCCGGCTGCCCTCCTGGCTCTGGCTGCACCCAGAGCACCTCCTTGGTGCTCCGTGAGCAGGTCTCCAAGCTGCCCTCATGGGCACCGTTTCCTCCAGCGGGACGAGCGGCACCCAGGTGCCAAAGGGCCCGTAGGCAGCTGTGCCTCGTGTCGTGTGCCCCGTGTCCGTCATCATCCAGTTGGGGATTGCCAGGGTGTAGGCGATGGCCAAAGCGGGGCCCCAGGGGCAAGTGGCCTGCATGGCGCATCCCGCACTGGGATGGCTTGGGAAAGGCAGGATGGAGCCCAGCTGGCTGCTGGGGTGAGACCTCCTGCTTTTGGGGGCTGTGAGGAGGAGAAATGAGGAGCATTCCCGGAGAAACAGGGCACTGTACTCTCCCAGAGTGTCCTGGGCTCCCGCAGAGACCAGGGCGGACACGAAGTGCTTGCAGCAAGGTTGTCTTGTGGAGAGATCCTCGGCTTTCCTCAAAGGAAAGCAAAAGTGGAGGCTAAGCTCGTGTTTTGGCCCTTGCTGCTGGTGAAGCGGGGCCGAGGAATTTCAAGGAGGAAACAAATCCCAAGTGCTGCTGGAAAAGGACGCTTCCTGAAGAAGCGCCCGTTCTGGCGAGGGGAAAGGGCGCAGTGTTGTAAGCGCGGGGCGGGCTGCGCGGCCGGAGCCCGCTCTGACTCATCCCCGCGGAGCCACTCCGTGTCCGCGGAGCCGGCGCGGAGCAGGGGCAGCGCCGCGGAGCCCACGGAGCCGCAGGTAGGGGCGCGAGGGCGGCGGACGCACCGTGTCCCGGCGGGAGCCCCGGGAGCGCTTGGTGACAGCGGCAGCCGCCGCCGAGTCGCCCGTTTCTTACGGGGGCTGATTTCTCCGCGGGCGCGTGGGCTCGTTGCCGCGGGCAGGGGGACAATAAGGACGTGGCCCTTGCGAGCGCGACCTGAGCGGGGCCACGTTGCACATCCCGGCCGGGGGCAGCACCGCTTCGGGGCTCTGGGCACTGCGGGAAGGCTGTGAAATGCGTCCCAGGCTTGGGCACTCAGAGTTGCATGGGTGGTAAAGGAGCCTCTGGGGCCACCCCTGGGTGCAGGGCCCTGGGAGCGGGTGGTCGCGGCGAGGCCGAGTTGGGGGTGTGAGTCCCAGTTCTTGGGGAAACGGGGCTGAAAAGGAGCTGAGCGCAGGGGGAAAGGACCGGTACGGCAGTGCCGGCTGCTTTTCCCGCGGCCGGCAGTGGGATGCTGTGGGGGCATGGAGGTGGGGGGTGCCGCGTGCCCCCTTCCACTGGTGTCCCCCATTAGGCACCCGTTCCCAAGGGAGGCCCCGCTGCCTGGTGCATTCCTGGAGCGGCTCGGAGCGCTTCAGCCCTGCCGCCGCCTCCCAGGCTGCAGCCAAGGTCTCATCCTGCACTGCGGAGGAGGAAAGGCTCCATCCTGCCTTTTCCCACCGCTCCGTCCCGGGGCCTCCAGCCCTGGCAGGGCAGGAGCGGGAGCTGGGCTGTCCCTGGGGATGGAGACCTGCGTCCCTGGCTTTTGGGGTGCTTGCACGGGCACCGCTCATTGCACATGTGGCTGGCGCGGGAAGGAGGCTCTGTCCTCATGGTGCTGGCCCGAGCGTGGCTTGGCTAGGTCGGGAAAAGCTGCTGTCCGACGGGGAGGCCTGCCCATCCCCACACTGCTGTGGGAGCAGTGCTTTAAAATATGGGGGGGTTGGGGCTGTGGCCGTGCTCGGGGTCTTGTAGGGGTTCCTGTGCATTGTTGGCCTGGGGCACCCCTGGAGGTGTCCGCTCAGGTGTCCTCTCCATGTGGGCTCCCCATCACGGACACATCGGCCATTCCCAATGGAGATGAACCCACGGCACGGTGCTTCTCTGGGCACTGCCCCCGGACCTGCTGGCCGGGGCTGTCCCAGCTCCAGTGTCACCCTGGTGCTCCAGGGGACCCCGCTCCCAACGCTCCATGCTCCCCACGCTCTCCAGAGCTTCTTTCTGGCCTTTTGGGGAGCTGCTCTGCACCCGCACTGGAGCTGGGAAGGGGTGCAGGGCTCCAGGGTGCGAGCAACGGGTGCTCTTTGCCCATTAGGGTTTGCAGACCCAAGCTGCAGAAGGGCCCCGGGTGACGCGGGGATGGAGCCAGGGTCTCCTCACACTGGGACGTGGGGTCCCTTACAGCCCCCACATCAGGGCTGGGCCCTGCGCATGGCCCCTCTCCTTTGGGGACCCTGGGGACATGCAGCCCCAAGCCACCGCACTGACCGCCGTGCTCTGTCCTTGCAGGTCTGGCCACAGGAGCAGCGGGGACGTGGCAGCGGCCAGCAGCACAACGGGGCCGTAGAGCCCCAGAAACGTGGCCAGCAGCGAGAGGGACCGAGCCGGAGCGCCAGCACATCGGCATGGGCACCGCCGGGATCCTTTCCTGGCACGGGCAGCCGCACAGGCTGCACCGCATAGGGCTGCAGCAGCCATCCTCGTGCAGCTAGCAGGACGCCTGGGCCCTTCCCAGGAGATGCCCCAGCCGAGCCGGGCTGTGCGGGGGAGCTGGAGCCCTGGGCATCCCTGCGGTGCTGCTGCGGGGGCACTTTGTGGCTCCAGGGATGCCGTGTCCCGCCATATCCCGCTGCTCCGCTTCCCTGGAGCTCCTTCCCACACTTGGCCAGGGCTCCCAGCCAGCCGGGACAGGGCTGGGCTGCGAGATAAGCCCAGGTGGCAAAAGCTGTTCCCAAACCATAATCCAGGGTGACTCACACAGGGGCTGGGCACGTCTGCCAGCACCTTGGCGAGCCCACCCTGCCCTCCGTGGATGGGGTGTCTCCGTGGGGCCAGGCGTGAAGCATCCGCAGGGTGGGAGCTGCCCGGGGCCCTGCACTTTGGGGCACCCTTTTCCCTCCTCTTCCTTGCCAAGCTCCCGAGGGGCCGCGTGTCCGGGTGGTTGCCGTCCCCAGCCGGGCTGGCGCTGCTCCGGGGTGGCCGTCGCGCCGCATGGAGGGGCCCATGCATGGTCTGCATCCTGTCGCCGCGCGGCCGCGCTGCCGGCAGCGCCCTGCTCTGATCGATGGTCTGTTTATCTCGGCTCTGCTCAGGATGTTAGTGCTCGCCTGGGAAAGGCTCCCTGGGCTCAGCCCTGCCTCCCTCCTGCACCTCCCCAGCCGTGCGCGGCAGGGCCCCGCGCTCCGCAGGGACCACGGGGGCCTTGCGGCTGCTCTGCATCCCCGGGAGCTGAACCGCAGGGATGTTGCTTCTGGGAGCGGCCGCTGGCATGGGGAGAACAGGAGGATGTGCTGAACGAGCCGAGTCTGCTGTGCCGTGGGGGTGCCCTGGGTGCCCGGGCCAGCCCAGCACCTTGGGGACAGCGTCTCCATGGATGGGGGCTCACCGTGCTCGGGATGAGGCGCCCTTTGGGAACAGCAGCAGCTGCCGGCGCACCCAGGCCAAGCGGAGCCAGGGGAGGTGCAGCCAAGGAGGGTGCCCAGGCTGCATCCCGCTCTGCCCACCCTGCTCCCGGTCCCACCTTCCTGCGGACAGGGCAGCCCCACGGCTCAGCCCCACGGCCCCGGCCGCCCCCCGTCATGCGAAGCCGTCTCCGCCGGCGAGCCACACACCGTGTCCTGCATGTCTCCCAGCCCAAGGTGCAGTGCTGCATCTCTGGTCAATTGGGAGTCTGAGATGAAGCACTGTAGCTCGGGAAGGGAGGAACTGTGCGCCGGGCAGCCCCGCCGCGCCCGCGTCCTGCCGGCCTCCAGGCCTGTGTTCATCCCGGCGCTCTCCCTGCCCTGCTCCTGCTCCGGACACCCTCAGGACATCTCGGGATGGGGAAGAAGCCCTGGGAAGCAGCCTGAGGGCTACCAGCAGCATCCGCTGCAGGGCCACCGAGCCCGGCCATGGGGCAGGGATTGCCCCGTAGGCTTCGTGTCCCGCAGAGGGGAGCAGGATGCACCATAAGCAGGATGGCGCGGGGCGGGAAGAGGCTCCTCCTTGCAGCCCAGGGCCCCTAGGAGAGGTGGGATCCCCCCGAGGTGCTGGGCGGCGGCAGGAGGGAGGCGTGTGGGACGTGGGGGTGCTTGGGGGGCAGCGGCAGCAGCGGGACCCCACGCAGAGACACAGCTGGAGCGGAGGATGCTCCGGGCCTGGAGCCGGCGGAGAGCCAAGGTCGCCATGCCCTCAGGGTCCAGTTTTCCCAGGAATCCCTTGGGCACTACATTGGGGATTCCTGGAAATACTGTTCTTGGGGCCACGGCTCGGCAGCTGGAGACGGGCTGTCCCTCAAGGGCGGCCGGAGCCTGCGGGAGAGCTGCAGACCAAGGTACGGCACCGTTTCTGGGGACTCCTGGGGGCTGAGAGAGGGGAGCAGGAGCCCCAGAGGTGGGGAGCTGCCCCCAGCCGGCGGTGACAGACCCCCCCGCTCATCCCCATATCCTTCCCCTATCCCCGTATCCTCGGGGAGCAGCAGCCGTCGCCTGGGGCCCTGCACGTGTCCCTTAGCCACCGTTGTGTCAATAAAGCTGCGGGTCCAGGAGCGCACCTGGGCTGCCAGTTCCTTGGGGCTGGGAGCAGGGCTGGCGCTCCCCGCACATCGTCCTGGCTGCTGCTCCGTCCCTCCCAAGGTCTCGGGCAACCACAGCAGCTGAGCCCCGGCCTTGGAGCACGACGAGCATGAATGGAGCCCTTGGGATGCAGGAGGGGGGCACCCAGCGGGGCTCAAGGCCGGAGTGTCCCCTCGGGACACCTATCCCCTTCCCAGTACCACTTCCCTATCACTCCCTTCTGCAGTGCGGGCACCAGGGCTGCTCCCCAGCCCCGGCCCAAGGAGAGGCACCGTGGGCACGGTGAGCAACGGGAAGGGCAGCTAAACCACTTGCTTTAACCTGCTCTGGCCCGTGTTCTGCACAGGGCCCGCGGTTGCGCTCGTTTGGGGCGGGATGGAGCTGCAGGAGGAGGCAGGCGCAGCTGGAAGGCGCAGGATGGACATGCAGGATGAAGCAGGCGCAGTTGGGAGGTGCAGGACAAGGCAGGTGCAGGATGGAGGGGCGGTTTGGAGGCTCAGGATGAGGCAGGCACAGTTTGGAGGCGGTGCAGGATGAGGCAGGAGCAGGACAGAGGTGCAGGATGGGGGTGCCGGATGGAGGTGCAGGATGAGGCAGGCGCAGGATGGAGATGAAGGAAGGGGGTACAGGATGGAGACACAGGATGGAGGCTCAGGACGAGGCAGGCGCAGGATGGAGGCGCAGGGTGGAGGCTCAGGATGGAAGTGCAGGATAGACGTGCAGGACGGAGGTGCATGAGGGAGGTGCGGCATGGAGGCGCGGGACGGAGGCGCAGGACAGATGTGCAGGATGGAGAGGCAGGAAAAGGTGGGTGCAGGGTGGAGGCTCAGGATAGAAGAGCAGGATGGAGGCGCAGGACAGAGGCGCAGGATGGAAGTGCAGGATAGATGTGCAGGATGGAGGTGCAGGATGGAAGTGCAGGATGGAGGCGCAGGATGGAGGTGCAGGATGGAGGTGCAGGATAGCCGTGCAGGATGGAGGCGCAGGATGGAGGCACAGGATGGAGGTGCAGGATAGCCGTGCAGGATGGAAGTGCAGGATGGAGGCGCAGGATGGAGGTGCAGGATAGCCGTGCAGGATAGCCATGCAGGATGGAGGCACAGGATGGAGGCACAGGATGGAGGTGCAGGATGGAGGTGCAGGATAGCCGTGCAGGATGGAGGCACAGGATGGAGGCGCAGGATAGCCGTGCAGGATGGAGGCACAGGATGGAGGCACAGGATGGAGGCGCAGGATGGAGGTGCAGGATAGCCGTGCAGGATAGCCGTGCAGGACGGAGGCGCAGCTGGGGCAGGCGCAGGCTGCGCGTGCGGGGCAGGGGACGGCAGGTGGCACTGCTGCCTCGCGCGGGGCCGCCTGCCCACCCTGCCGGCCCCCAGGACCCCCCCAGGATCCCCCAGGATCCCCCACCGCCCACCCTCCACCTTGCACCCGCTGGGCACGGCCTGCCGCCACGTGCAGCCCCTGCTTCGCCCTTGGGCTAACGCAGCCCTCGCTTGCGCACACGGGGTCCCCCTCGCTCAGCAGCCTGGCAGTGCCCAGGCCCGACCTGCGCCGTTTGCAAGCACTTTATTTTGATTTCAGCCTTTGTTTTGGCTGTCGGGGGGTGGTTGGTTACAGGGCATGCGGTCACAGAGTGGAAAGACATTTCTCTCCCGAACACACACCCAAATTAAAAATATATGGAACGTAGTGCAGGAAATGCCAACCCGGAGAGTTTTGATTGTTTCCTTCTTTGTATTTCCCCTTTCTTCCAGCCAGAAAATACATCAAAACCAACCCTTTTCACCTAGCAAACTCATCTAATCTGACTCTATGCAGAAGAGAGATACGGTTTGGATAAAACTGGCAACTTTTTGCCAAAAAGAGACCCAGATTTCACTGCAGAATTCCCGACCCGCCCCTCAGCCGGTCGCTAAAACAGCTGCCCCAGCAACTGCGCCGAAACAACTGCGTGCTCCTCGCTCATAAAACAGGGCTGGGCTTTGTCTCGCCGCCTTTCATTTACGGCTTCCATCCTGTTGCAAAGTCCGCCGGGCTGCAGCGCCAGCGAACGCAGCTGCCCCGGGCGGCCAGCCCCCGGGCGCCTGCTCCTGCCTCCGCCTGCAGCTCCGGGCGGAAAACCCGGAGCACCGGCGCCTTTTCCACGTGGGGAAACTGAGGCGGGGAGGGAACATCCGTCCTTGTCCCCAGGGTTTGCCTCGGCCGCGCAGCCTGAAGAAGCTCTGGATCTCACGGGAAGACGCTTTGGAGCGCTTCGCTCGCTGCCTGCGTGTCCCTGTGTGCCCAGTGCCCGCGGTCAGGGTGTCCCCCTGCCCTGGCTGCCTGGCACAGCCGGCAGGACCGGTGTGGCTGGGCGGGAGAGGCGGGATGTGGGATGCAGCCGGGTGGGATGTGGGATGCAGCCGGGCGGGATGTGGGATGCAGCCGGGTGGGATGCGGGATGCGGGATGCAGCCGGGCCTGCTGGCCCTGCTGGGGAGCAGCGGCTTCGCCCAGGCTGCGCCCGGCTGCTCCTCCTGGAGCCCCCATGAGACACCAGCGCTGCCTCCCCACGGGGCCCCCCGAATCGGGAGCAAATGGGGAGAAAATGGGGCAGAACGGGGCTCTGCAGGGGCAGCAGGTGCCGGCAGCAGCAGGGCCTGAATCAGCAGGTGCCGCGGCCTCCACACCGGACCTGGGCGAAGGCCACACGGCCTCCGCAGCCGGGCCGAGGCCGCGCTGCCGCCCTGGGCTCCCCCGGCCCGCTGCCGCCTCATCCTCAGCACATCCCAACGTGACACGGGGTCCTGGGAGAAGCCCCCGGCCTCGCTGCCGGGAAGAGGCGGCCCCTCGTGCGCGCGGAGGCCGGGACGGAGCAGGCAGGGCCGGGCACGGGGCGCGTTACGCCGCGGCCAGC
The DNA here is from genome assembly GCF_003342845.1 of Nothoprocta perdicaria. Classification (NCBI taxonomy): domain Eukaryota; kingdom Metazoa; phylum Chordata; class Aves; order Tinamiformes; family Tinamidae; genus Nothoprocta; species Nothoprocta perdicaria. Next base: position 8,295,801 of record NW_020455754.1, read on the forward strand.
ACGTCGCCCGCGGCCCCGTGACGGGGGAGTATCGGCTGGGCAAGCGGCTTAGCGCTAATCCCACCGTGTCCCGCGCCGGCCTCCGCGCGCGCGGTGCTTTCATGCCAGGCCAAGGGCTGCCGGGAGCGCGCGGAGCGCCATGGGCGCAGGCTCCATGCGCCCGATGAGGCGCGGGCAGCTCCGCGCCGTGAGGACGGGGCAGGACGCGGGAACAGCCCCGGCGCCCGGGCTCGCTCAGGCCCGGCCCTGCTGAGTCAGCGCGTGGGGAAGGCGGCGCCGGCGCCGCAGGGGCTGCAGAACGGCCGCTCAGCAAGGGGGGGCCGGGGGGCTCCCCCGCCGGCACCGCCGGGCCGGCCCCAGAACCGGCCGGGCTCTTGCGGTGCCGGAGCTCCTCCATCGGCACCGCCCGACCGGGCCGTCCCGCAGAACCGGCCGGGCGGCTCTGGCCCGCGGCGTGGGCAGGCCCGGGCGCTGCCGGAGAGCCGGGAGAGGCAGCGGCGCCCGGGAAGGCTCCTGGCGCCCTCACGGGTCCCGCTCCCCTCGGGCAGCCCTGGCCTGCGAGCAGAGACCGCGCACAGCTCGTTGCAGCCGCCCGTCCCCGCTCCCTGCACCCGCCTGGCGCTGCCCCAAGCCAATATTGATTCAGGGCACACCTCGATCCCGGGCGGCCCCTCCGCCCTTATCTCGCTGCCTCCTCCTTGGAGGGGATCCAAGTGGGCAGGGAGCAGCATTAACCTCTTCCTTGCGGGAGCCACGCTGGGCTGCCGTGCGGCCCGAATCCGTGGGGTGGGGTGGCATGGGATGGGATGGGATGGGATGGGATGGGATGGGATGGGATGGGATGGTTGGGGAGGACGGGCACTCCGCCATGCCCTTGCTCCTGGGGCCCACCTGGGGTCTTCACACACAGCACCAGGAGGTGACAAGGGGAAGGAAAGACCCAAGGGGAGCAGAGACCCGGTGAACTGCCCTGGGATGGGCATCCCTACTGGATGGCAGGGATGGAGGAGGAGGGAATTCGCTCTAAGAGCAGCAGCGTGCGTGGTAGTTGCTTCCCCCTCTACCGCTGGCTAAGTACATATCACCAGGCATGGAAAGGCCACCATGCCATCGCAGCTCCCCAAATGGGGCTGTCCCCTGCTCAAAGGACTCGGAGAAATTACAGCAACTTTGTGCTCGCCCTCAATTAATGAGCGACCTGTTTGGTAGAAATCTGGGCTGAGTGAAGACGGGAGCCAGGAATCGCTGCTTAGGGGTGGTGTGGTGGGAAACACTCCAGGTCTCGGCAGAGGAGCTTCAGTTTCCTATGGAGAGGGAAGCCAGTTCCGAGTGTTTCTAGGAAGCCCTGAGGAGCATTTAGAGCCAGGGGAGAAAATTCCAGCCTAGAGACAACCTCCTGTACCGTGAATTTCCCTTCGTGCACAAACCGGCAAAGGTTTGGGCCATCTCCTGCACCACGGAGCAAGGCCATGCGCTGGCCTGATGGGCAGCTAGTGGCCACAGCCTCTTCACTCCGCTGCCGTATTAACTGTCCTTGTCCATCCCACAGAGAGGGCCTGAAACATCCCAGAGCTCTAACAGCTCTTTGGAACTGAAACTTTGCAGTTCCAAAGGCACAAACCTCTGTGTTGAAGAGCTGGATTATTTGCTCGCTCAATGAAATCCTGCTGACAGCACGAGCGGTGCTTTGAAAGGTAGAGGTGTTGGTCCCACCCAGTAAATACGTCAAAAATAAAGTGCTTTATCTAACAGGATGTGCAGGTTAGACGTATGTCTCCTCCGGGACACGGCACTGCCTCCGAGACGGCAGGTCTCCCTCCTGCAGCGGTGCTGGCAAAGCCAACTGCCCTGGATGGACCTGGGCAGGAGCAGGGCCTGCTCCGGCGGCCTCTCCGCAAGGAGCCTGGTGGCAGCTCGCAGGTATTGAGCCCAAGCGCTTCCCAAGCTGCTCCCACGGGCAGCAGCTCCGCGCTGCAGCGAGCGGCAGGGCCAGGCTGCACACGGGGGACTGCGGCACAGCTCCGGTGCGAGCAAAGCAGGGAGCAGCTCGCTCCGTCCTCGTGCCCTCCGAGAGGAAAACTGCATCATTCCTCCAGCTGGGCTGCGGGGACCCAGGAACTGAGCGGTGAGAAGGCAGCCAGAGTTACGCCATCCAGCAACGATGCAATAGTCGCTTTTAGTGCTTTGAAGCTACCTGCGAAGCAGGCAGGTGTCGGGCTGTGCCCTGCTCACCGCAGCGCGTCAGCAGCTTCCCGAGCAGGGTGGCACCCAGGACGCGCTGCCGGTCCGAGGGCAGCGCCGGAGCCGGCCCGGCACCAGCTCCAAGGGCGCTGCCAGGGAGGGCGAGCCTGGGAATCGCACCCTGGCACTTGCGCCCAGGGAAAAGGGGCCACGATCCGCAAAGCCGGCCGCCCTGCCCCTCCTCAGGCGGGATTTGGGCAGCCACGTCCTTCCTGGAAAGCTCTCCCAGGAGTTTAGGGTTTCCTCCTATCCCATAAAACACCCCTTGCGCCGCAGATCATGAGCACCCCACCGGGCCCTGGCCCCGCCGTGTTAATGGGCACCAGCAGCTGGGGAGATATTTAGAGGAACGGAGTTGCTCCTGCCAACGGCGACAGCAGGTCTGGTCACAGAATCACAGAATCCTTAAGGTTGGAAGGGACCTCAGAGTCACCTAGTCCAACCTTCCTGCACACGCAGGGTCACCTAGAGCATGTGGCACATGCACCATCCAAGCGGGTTTGGAAGATCTCCAGAGAAGGAGACTCCACAACCTCCCTGGGCAGCCTGGTCCAGGGCTCTGTCACCCTCACTGTTAAGAAGTTTTTCCTTAAGTTCCCGTGGAACTTTCGGTGCTTCAGCTTGTGGCACCTGCAGAAGGTGTCAGGAGGGAAGCGGGAGCTGCCGGGCCTGCCCCTGAGCGGCAGGAAGGAGGGCAGCGGGAGCGCACGGGCACCAACCCCGCGGCGGCCGAAACCCGAGTGCTCGAGGAACCTGCAGCCGCCCGTGGGGTCCTGGCAGCGGGACGCGGTTATTGCAACCACTTCCTCTCCCTTCTCCCCGAGCCGGTGCACCAAGGACGTCTGAACATGCTCTGCAAAACCCAGCGCATGCAGAGGAGTTAAGGGTACCCCCTTGGGGAAAAACAACCCCAAAGAAGGGGGTCTGCAAAGCCGGGTCTGTGTGTGCCCAGCCGCTGCCCTTGCAGATTCCCCCTTGGGCAACAGGGAAGGGCGGGAGCTGCACTCCGAAGAGCCGGGGTAACGAGGGGAGAAGGTCGCGGAGCTGAGTGCTTTGCAGCAATAATCAGTTTACAGGATTTGTTAACAGTCTCAGGCTGCCTTGCCAGGAACTCGCTGCAAGCCTCCCAGCCGCTGTAACACAAACCCAGCCCCTGGATGAGGTTCCACTATTACCTAGGAACAAGCAAAACAGCGGGGCCATTGTAGCGGCAGCCCGTCTATTAAAAGCTCAAATTAATATTTCCTGTGCAGCCTATGTGAAGAATGGCCACAGCTGCTTTACCCTCCGCTCCCCTCCTCAAAAGAAAGGGGTCTCGGAGGGGCCGCCAGCACTTGCAGGATGTGACTCAGTGTGCGCTCCCGGCCGTGCCTGCTGCTCCGACAGGAGCTGCAGCTTCCCGATGGGGACGCGCCTAATGCAAGCAGCAGCCCCGTGCCCCCAAGCAATGCTCACGTCCGCTCTGCTGTGCACATAGTCCTAGCGCTGCTGACAGGGCTGGCCCGAGCGCGGGATGCCGAGCGCGGGACGCACCCGCCGCGCACAACCTGCCCGAGCACCAGCCGCTGCCCACGGAGCCACCAAGGAGAGGGAACCTGCTCAGCGCGCGGCAGCGCTGCTGCTGGGAGGCCCTGTGCACCCCAAACGCTCATCCAGTTGCTGCCAAAGTGCTTCCTTAGTCAATTTGAAGGGCTCGATGCAGTCTGCAGCTCCCCTCTTTGCCTGGCCTGGGCAACACGCTGTCTCGGGTTGCGAGCAGCTCAAGCCCGTGCTTGTCCTTTGGGCTCGCTCAGCCCAGCAGGCAGTGCCAAACAGTTGGCTCAGCTGCAAACCTCATGCCGGCCCTTGGGTCTGCATCTGCCCTTGGGTCTTGTCCACAGAGCATCTCCCCTTGCAGCTGAGGAGCAGAAGGGTCTCCAGGCTCCGCGGGCACCCTGCAGAGCAGCAGCGAGCACGGCGGGTGCAGCAGGGGCACGGCCCAGGGAAGGGAGGCGGGTGGGCACAGAGCACAGGAGCAGGACTGACCTCATCCCACCCTCCCAGGCGCCCGGCGGAACAAGCCCGATCCGAGGCTCCCTTTGAAGGGCCCAACCCGCCCCGTGCATGCGCCCAAGCCGCACGCTAGTGCCTCACTCGGGAACAAAGAAGGGCAAGTCGGAGAGGGAAAGATTTGCCTGTTCCTTGAGCAACCGTGAATTCCCACCAGGCTGACTCATTCCAGACCACTGCTCCCCTGGAGCTGCTTACATAAACTCTGTTGCATCAAGCACTCGGCTGTATTCGCAGGAGGGTAAAGGCTGGGGCTCGTATTTATCATTAAACACAAGGATTTCACGGCAACAAGGGAAGCGCAGAAGCCAGTGCACATGGTAACACAGCCGGCGCAGTATCGCCTTGGAGCTTAAAAAGGTTCAAAGTCTGTAACCTATAAAGCAGCTCTGCTCGCTGCCTTTTGAAGGGAGGAGGAGGAGGCGGAAGGAAGAGCGAGCAGTGAGCGCAAGCCAAGAGCACTGCTCTTCGAAACCCAACGCACCCCGCAGTTCTGAAAGACCTTCCTGGTTATTTACGCACATTGACGCTATTCCCCCAGCTCTGCAAAGGGCCGAAGAAACGCAGCAGAACCAGCTGTGTTTACTGCAAAACAAGCAGCAACATCGGGAGGAACCAAATGGATCCAAAGGGACCTGCATGCTGCAGGGAGGGCAGGTAAAGTACATGAAAGATTCCAATGGGGCTCAGCTAATCCCAGAAGCCTCCGACGGTTAATGCCAAGCTGCTCTCCAAGGAAAAGAAAGCCGTGTTGCTTGTGGAGTTAATTATTTTATGAATAAAATACTTGGAAGTCCATCCGCTGCCGCCTGGTGCGGCTGGGGGGCTCTGCTCGGCTTCCCCGGCTCTGCAGCTCCCCGGCTCAGCACCAGGTCACTCTGGCATAGTTAAGAACACGCTGTCATATTTGAGAGCATTTCACACGCTGCAGAAAGTCACAAATTAACACCTTAAGTCGAAACCATTCACACCTTTAATATCAGGCTTTGAAAAGCATTTGGGCTGAGCCAGCTTCCCTTGAGAACAAGGACGCGGCCTTGCTTCAACACGCCAGCTTTCCTCCACGGTTAGAGACGAAACACGTTAGGGACAAAACAGTTACGGGTTTCTTGAACGTTTCCCCTGAGCAAAAACCTTCTCCGGGCCGAGCCCAACGTTCGGCTCCAATTCGCTGGCCGCACACTCCCTACAAACCTCCCCCGCTTCCTGTTTAGCCCTGGATAATGAGGATTACATTAAAGAGCAATTTCCCCATTAGGACGCGCAGCGAGCGCAATTGTTCCAGCGGGCCGTGGGGAGGGTGGGCGCTTCCTCGGCGCCCGCCGCTCTTCCTCCCCGGCCGCTCTTCCCTCTTGCCCGCGGTACGGCATCAGGCTGATGTGAAATCATGGTGACTGCACTGCGATTAAGGAAGGGGCAGATGGGGCCGGTGGAGATGGCTAAGCAACAAATCTTTTAAATTGGAGAGTGCTGTCAAGAGAAATTAAAGCGTTATGCAAAAAAAAAATACCTAATTTAGGCTCATAGGGATATTCAGGGTGGAAGGGCTTGCAGGAGGTCACTTGGCCCAAGCTCCTGCTCGGAGCCACACGAGCCATGCATTAGACCCCCTACCTTGGCTGCAAGACCCATGTCAGGAAAAGAGTCACAAAAAAAGCCACATTTAAGTTCCTGGAAGCTCCAAGCACTCCGACAAGCCAAGGGAAAGAGCAGCACGACACAGTGGCAGAA